>NW_022280069.1:2211968-2231302 GCF_004355925.1 Anarrhichthys ocellatus
TATATATATATATATATATATATATATATATATATATATATATATATCTTTAAAGTCCATGTCACGTTTTAGACAATTTACTACATTTCAGATCGATAAAATATTGACTTAAAGCCATTTCCCAACGCATATTGTGTTTTTTAATTCATCTGAATGTGTTTTTACTATCTTGAAGGAAAAGGTTTGGATCAATATCAATAAAGTTTAAATGAAATATATGTATGAACATTGTCCCTCTACTGTAGAAGTTACAGTTTGCTAATGTTGAGTTGTGACGTTGTGAAAAGGACTAAATAGAAGTGACATATTTAATCTGATGGAGGAAGACATGCAGCGACTGTTGGTGTCATGAAGGCCACATTACGGAGCCCACTGGTCCACTGACAGCTGCTCATTCCGTACCCCGAGAATGAGAAACATGTGAAGTCCGCACGTGTTCTGAAGCATATCTGAAATAGCTGCACATATGTGTTCACCGAGTCATCTGTGACGACGTGCATAACTCGCAGACTAAATATAAAAATGAAAAGAATATCAAACCACATGACCTCACAGGCCGCCATGTGTTTCTCTTATTTTAATCCCATGTGATCCTTTGCAATACCAAACGATGCAATGAAAGCTTCCATCTCATGCTAATAGAGATACTTACTGGTGCGGGTGTTCTTTACTGCGCTGTGCCAAAGTGGCACAAAAACACAAATAGTCAACCAACACAAAAGAAGTCTTTGGAAAACAATCAGTTTAATCAGAGACTGTCAAATCAATGCTGGATGCCCCAGAGTAAGAATACTATTATTCTTACTCTGGGGCCATTTATAGTATACGTTGATGCCAATACTGTAGGACCTTTAAGTAAAATGTGTGTGAGTGGTATTTCTACACTAGTGATTACTTCTTCCTGATGTCTTTTTTGTCTCACTGTGAGAATAAACATAAAAATGAAGACCAGCTGGTGTTTGTTGTCCTCCATGCACGGTGGGTTGTAGTGGCTGCAGTGAGAAGTGCTGCTGCTTGTCCTGCTTCTTCTCCGGCCAATCATTTTAAACAAAAACACGCGGACGAATGGGGCGGCGCTGTTTCTGCACACACACACACACACACACACACACCCCTCCCTCTCCATACACACACAAACGAACAGAAAAAGGGAAAACACGCCGACCCACCGAGCTGAGTCTACGGTATGTTCAAATTTCACTTTTTAACGTTTCAACTTTACAACCACGTGTGTTTTAAATGCTACCTGGATGTCCGCATGTGTGGTTTTAATATATGTCACAAACAATACCATAGTAGTAATGTTGAAGCCTCAAGCCTGTAGACTATTTAGAAGTGTAATGTGGAGGAACATTTTGTCAAAACTTCAGTGTCTGCAACTTGGTGGTTTTACGTCAGCAAAACGTAAAAAGTGACATTTCTAGACATTTTAAAGCGGATACACACTCAACTTCTAAGTTAAATGTACCACTGTCTCCTCTCAAGTCGTTTTCATTTTATTAAACACATATTTAAAACGCATCGGCTAGCTTACAGTCTGTGTTCAGATCAATAACGATGAATTATTAATGGAAACAGTAAAAAAAAAGAAAAGTGGTGTGACGGAGCAACAGGTGATCCTGGTTCCCGGGCAAGACGCGTGATTGACAGCCGTCTTAGCCAATCGGCTGGCAGAGAACGGAGTGCACGCGCCAATCGTGCGCGTCCGCAGTGTTTCGTGTGGGCGTTGATCCCAGACTAGCGGTGTCATCGGCGGTAGAGCCACACTGGGACACCGAGAGGACAGACAGACAGACAGGCAGGCAGGCAGGCAGGCAGGGTGTCTCTCCGCTTCTGAAGGAAGGATTTTTCTGTCGTCGTTGCGACACAAGAGGTGGAAATACAACGTGAGTTGAATTTAGGCTGTTTAGACGCCGGAGAGGACCGTGTGTGTGTGTGTGTGTGTGTGTGTGTGTGTGTGTGTGTGAGAGAGAGAGAGAGAGAGATAGAGATTATGTTGCATGTTTTCTCTACAGATGGCTCAGACTGGTAGGTAGACAATTCTGGACTGGTCTTAAAATATTGCACCTGTCGTGTAGATACTTGTTAAAACCTGCAATGTAACATCCAGATTAAATACCGAGCCGTCGGAGGCTAAACTCCCTTTTTTTAATCACAGTTAAGGATGTAGTACTTTACTAAACATGACAGTGAAACACAGGCCCTCTGTAGGAATGTTAAGTGAAACCCTATGAGATGAATTCATTAAACTTAGAACAATATGGTGGCTTCGTTGTGTAACTTGAAAGTCATTTTCTGGCATGGTGTATTGGATCCTTTACAGCCGGGATATATATATATATATATTAATATAATGTCATTGTGATATCAGAGTAGATATAGTATTCTGCTCAAGTCTTATCATGGTCGTAAAGGATGGTTTTTGTAGCAGGTGACGCACTACTGTGGACTTTGACTGACATGAAAAATGAATACGCCCATCATTCATGCTCATTTCTCAAAGAACAACTTTGTAACTGCACAAGTAAACAACCCTAAAATGCAGCCGCACTTTAAAAAAATCAACATATTCTGTCATAGGAATTAAATGTGCTGTAATCCTGTAATTGCCGCTTGTGGCCACAGTTGCTGTTCAGTCAAAGTTGCACAGTCTTGTTCTAAGTGCTGTCTTGTGTTTCAGCCACAATAACACTTGCAGTTTGCTTTCAGGTAATCGCTGCAGTCGTTTTGGAATGTCAGCAGTTCTGAGGATTATTGCCGTACTGGAATTGGATCACACCTCCCAAAACCGCCAATCCTTCCTCATGAGGAAAGATGGGGAATGGATTGTCTGAACAACCCAGCTTCCTATCCAACGTCCCGTGCTTCCAGTCGTTTCACATCGCCATCCTCGGCCTGGACTCGGCGGGCAAGACCACCGTGCTGTACCGACTGCAGTTCAACGAGTTTGTGAACACGGTGCCCACCAGAGGTTTCAACGCGGAGAAGGTGAAAGTGTCCCTGGGCGACCACCGGACCGTGACGTTCCACTTCTGGGACGTGGGCGGCCAGGAGAAGCTGCGGCCCCTGTGGAAGTCGTACACGCGATGCACGGACGGCATCATATTCGTGGTGGACTCCGTGGACGCGGAGCGCATGGAGGAGGCCAAGACGGAGCTCCACAAAATCGCCAAGACCTCCGAGAACCAAGGGGTGCCCCTGCTGGTGGTAGCCAACAAGCAGGACTTGAGAAAGTCTTTGGGACTCGCTGAGATTGAGAAGTTGCTGGCGCTGAAAGAACTGGGCCCAGCTACTCCCTGGCACCTGCAGCCGACCTGCGCCATCATCGGGGACGGACTCAGGGAGGGCCTGGACCGACTCCATGACATGATCCTGAAAAGAAGGAAGGCGCTGCGGCAGCAGAGAAAAAAGAGATAGACTTGTCGTGATACAGACTCGCCTGCTGTTTATATGTGAAGGAAACAAAAGGATATTCTCCTGGGTGGACACAGACATGTCCACTGCAGGTCCACATTCAAAATGCTGAGTTTTATCAGTCCTAAAGCTCCAGGTCATGTGACGATGCTGGTGATCAGGAAGTGACAGTTAAAGGAATACAGTATGAAGATGGGAAAGTTTCAGACAAGTGTGGCTATGCTATAAAGAGTTTATGCGGATTAAAAAGCACAGAGGGTTTGTGGTCTGGAGGGGTGATGGAAGTTAAGGATGTTTCATGAACGACTGTTCCAAACAACATTACCAAGAAAAGTAATTTAAGACAAATAGTTGAAGGTTTATTTGGTAAATGATTGAACGTTGTTACACCAGAGGAGCAACAAAACATCCGTTTGATTTGACTGTTCCTTACGTTATTATATCTGGTTCATTTTTTACACTGGACTTTCTTTGTGAAAGAAAAGTATTACCATGCATTATTGAATTATTATCGATTTGCTTGCTGTCTTATATATCTTTTTAAAAAAGCACTTTAGAGTATCTCTTCGTATGAAGTTTACAGTTTCTAAATAGAGCATATTGTGTTGGATTTTACAGAAATGTTTGGGCAAAATGCAACTGTAGTTGGTCCACATTGGCCACGTTGTCATTAGACAGGTTATGCATTGTGTTTTTGCTTAATAAAACATATTTAGAGCATTGTTGACGGTGTTATGGAGGGTGTTATTATGTCCACTCTGTTGTTCAAGGGTTTGTGTTTTCTCAAAGACGTTCAGGATTGTAACCTTCCATTCATTCGGGTTTAGACGAAACGAGCAATTAGTGAAAACATCTGTAAACTTGTCTTCTAACGAGGCTTTTAACCACCGGTTCCCCCAGAGGAGATGCTGCACAGCTCGCGTTACAGAACCAGTGGTTCTGTCATATGTAGACGTGATCCAAAACGCATGCTTTGCTCAGTCGACCTTTGATCTAATTATCACTTTAAAGAATGTCCTCGGTTTCAGTTCATACCAACTTGCGCAATGATTGTTGTTGACACAGCAACACACCCAAAAACCTGAAGGTCCATTATAAATGGAGGAGCTCTGAATCGTCTGTAATGGAAACTTTGACATTCCTTTGATCAAACTGTAGCTTTCATTTCTCACTAAACATAAGTCGTCTAAGGAGCTAACTTTCTACAGACATATTATACAGATGGTGCGACATCACGCGCATTAAAAAAAATGAAAATAGTCTTTCCCCTCTTGGCTGCTGCAGTGTAAAAGGTTAAGAGATGCTCAGGTAGGCCGTCATCAGGACTTGAAAATGTTGTCGGGGCAGTCTGGAGGCCGAATCCAGTGCAACAGGCTCGGGCAGGAGACTGAAGTATTTGTGGACTGAGCTGGCTGGATGTGCAGCCCAGTGTCTTAACACCACTAGCTCCCCCCCATTCCTTTGAAACAATTAATGAGTGTACAGCCCGACAGCCCGGTGCAGCAGCTGGCTTTCTAAAATAACTCTGTGATGCAGAGATCAGCGCTGCTCACAGGCCGGATCACCAAACGTGCTCCTCTGACTGCATAAATATCCGCTGCAGTTAGATGTGGTGATGGTGACCTTGATGTGGGGGTTTTGATGCTGTGTCTCAGGGGGACTGTTGTGTTTGGAAAAAGAAAACTACCCGTCATTAGCATTCATTTTCACATTTTTATGACTCGAGCTACCGCAGAATTTAACTGAATGTGTTGTGGCTTTTTTACGACTTCATCGGACAGTTAAAAGCAGAGGTGGGGTCATGAGTGAGGAAGATGACACCAAAGTGTCCTGGCTGGATATTTGACTCCCAGAATGCCCCATTTCTTTTGTCAAAAGCTGATGAATCATGTTTTGGGAAGCCCGGTGCCTCTTCCCAACTTGTTTGCTAAGGAAGGAAACTCAAAGGGCAAAGGCACATTCACACTTTTCCAGATTCTGCTTCCTTTTTCTCAGAAAACCACGTCAGCTTGCTGCGTGCGTGTCTGTGTGTGTGTGTGTGTGTGTGTGTGTAAATCAATTAATATGTAATTTCCTGCTTCGCCTTGTTTGTACTTCAGGCCATTTCTTTTGATCTGCTGAGGCCCTCACCCGGGGGATTTGCTGTTTATTGGCTCTGTAAATCAAAACGCATGTTACCTGTCTTTTCCTGACTCGGTTTAATGTCTAAAACAATAAGGAGAGAGGAAATGCAGAAAGAGCTCCGTCGTGTTCAATCCTCTTTCTCAGCCTTTTAGCCTCGTTCTTGTAAAGTTTTGATTTCGGGTGAATAAATCTGTTGTCCGGGGACCGTGCGTTAACCCGTTAACCTCGGATGGTGCGCTTGGCACGAAGGCGCTCTAGCCAGCACAAATTAAAAGCTCACTGCAGTGTCCTCCATGTCTTATTTGGAGGAGCTCATCCGTGCGAGAATTCCTTCCCATTACTGCTATTAGTGTGCTGCACTGGAGACACGCCTGAGGCAGGATCAGGTTTGACAGTTTACTGTCCGGGTTGGGCGGCAAACACAGCTGAATATTGTACATAATGTTCTACCTTGTGGGTTTGTAGAGCGATGACGTCCCTCTGCAGCATTTGACAGAGCTGAGAGGAGCCACTGGTTCAGAGGGAATCTTCCCCGCACTGTAAATTCCTTTAATGACATCCTCAGTGATCGTCAACACAGACACACCCTGGAAACACTCTCAGCATACTGTAACACGCGATATCAAGAAGTCTCATGGATAACTGAACGATAGTTTCTATTTGTCTTCATTATTTCAACTTCAATTCTAAGACAATATGTTTGCCATGTAGCAGGTGGCTGTAAATACTACAATACCCATGAGCCTCAGCCACTGTTGCCTTACAAGATGCGGCAAATTCAGAAAGTGTTGTTGCATTTGAGGATAAAAAGCACCACAATGTTTTCTTTCTGAGATGCTTCTCGGGAGTCGTAGTTGACTCATGTTTTTAAAGGGCGGGTACATTACTTTTTTGTTTTTTGAAGGTTTATATGACTGTAGCTTCCCCAGTGGTGTTCCTTATGTATTCAAATACATATATCTAAACAATTTTGGGAAGAGTACGTATGTTTTTGCATCATAATGCTATTTTCCCAAGCCATTCTAAAAACTTTTCCCCATATGACCTGACGTAGGTTTCTGCAGGATGAAATTCTACATATATTTACACATTATATCCTCAGTACTGGCACGGAAGTTAAGCAATATACTGCTTTTGAGGCCTCGTTAGTTCGGATCCAGAAGTCTCACAATGACACAAACAAACTGATGCAGCGGTAGACAAGAAAGTAAGATGACTATTTTGAGTGGTGGCTCCATGACCGTGATATCACGGTTTCAGTTCCTCTTCGGAAAAGGCCGTTCGATGGCGACATAAAGCGATGATGATATTCTACATACAGTGTACAGCGTTGAAGGTGGGGCCTTTTTTTTAGGTGGCTAAAATAAAATAAAATGGAAAAGAACGCAGATGGACTTCCCCTTTGAGGGCAACGGCTTTTACAGTACTGTTTGTCAAAAACAACGATGTTTTTCTAACATGTTTTGGTGCATCAACCAGGAGAATCTCATATTCATACATGCCTTGGAAGCTACTGACTGAACCATGGATGCCCAAAATAACAACTCACGCTTTCAATGCAAGGCACTCCTTCAATACATGCACCCTTTTCAGCCAAAGTGACACTATGAATAAATGCTAATCGGTAGCATAAGCTTGGATTTCAAAGGCAAGAACTTTATGCAAGCTGTGGGTGTGTGGAGACAGTAGGTCAGACTCTCACTCTGACACGGAATATGTTTGCCAGGAGTTAGAAAGCACAGATGTAATGTTGGGAACTGCAACTTATTGTGAAGTAGAAGTCAAAGAATGTTGATATCCGCGTCTCACAAGTAGCTAAAGTATCCTTAGTAGCAATAAAAAACAACGTATCCCGTGAGTTTTAGCCACAAAGGTGTCAAAGCTAGAGCTGTAGTTGTTGCTGAAATAATTCTCTTTCCATCAAAGGATCACAAGGAGAAATGACATTGAGCAAAGAAAGCATGGCGGGACTGTGGCGCTCCATGAGGTGCATTGAAGTGTAAATGATCCTTGCCAAGGTTAAAGTAAGTAAGAGATAAAAGGGAAGCTGAACACGAGTGCATGCATGTGGGTTTGTATGTGCGAGGCAATGTGTAAATGCCTTTTCCTGACCTTGAACCCTGGGCTGCACTGTTAACACTCACATGCATGCTCAGACGCAAGAATTCTCGGAAATCTTCCTTTGAAAGGTTAAAGGCATGTTCTGGCGTAAAGGGAGGTATATTTAAAAAGGCGTACCATAAAGCTCTTTTTACTGCATGGCCCAGGACACAGTAATGTTCACTTTCCCATAAATCCACCCCCAGAGGGTTCTCTCATTCTGCTGAGTTTGGAGATTAATCCCATTGTGTACTTTAAAAGAAGACATCGCAATATATGCATGCTCCTGGCCTGTTTATTATGCGAGGTTATCATGACGGGATTCATTTTTCCTCCCCGAGTCTATTGAGAGCGAGTGGCCTATTTACATGTGAATTCCTCCCTGTGGCCCTGCAGCCTCGCTCAAAGTACCGAACGGGGCCACCTGCAAGGGGAGAGGGGAGGAGGAGGAGGAGGAGGAGGAGGAGGGAGATGCTGTTTGAGGAGCTAGAGAAGTGCACTCCTGTTTTCTTTGGTGCAGAGAAGAGAAGCCAGTTTCATTAATCCCTCAGGATCCATGGAGACAGAGAGTGAGCTGTGGCAACACGAACGCAGGCAGAAGCCGACAGACTTTTGTTGTTTTCCTCACCTGAATACTGATCCTCCATCAGCTGGTAGTGCTGTGATAAGACATTTTTAAATCACTGATTTCATATTCTGCCCATGAAAAACAGAAATATGACAAATAGCAGAGTTTATGTTAAAATGAACAACCGCATTTCCCACAAAAAACACGAACTAATCTGCTTTGCCAAATACGCTATGCAGGATTATGTGAGAGACTAGTTGTGGAGTATATTTACTCATAACTATTGTATAATTTTGAAACATTCAAATTTAGGATTGTGCCATATGAGGATATGAAATCGATTAAAACGTCTCCACAGAGAGATCGTTGGTATCCTGGTACAGTGCACTTTCCATCAGTTGCAGCTCTATGATGTCCCCTGCATACAGCAGTGCATGCTAAATGATTAGCGCCGCTGCTTTATAAAAATCTCCCCAAACTCATTATCGCCGAGCACTACTTTCAGCGTTGTGAGTCGGGGAGGTGTGAGGATCAAATACTTTCAGACACTGCCACCATTTAGTCTCTCCACTCATGGAGCGGAGGAGGGACAGCTGAAGTGAAGCTAACGTTGTGCAACAAGCTAACATGTTGACGGATTCAGTGTTTTTGTGTTGTTAGCCTTGAAACTATTCACTTAAAACAGATCCAACTAAATATATTTAAGTCTTTATGGCGGTTCTGAACGTCCAAACTCAAAGGTTGGGTGGAAAGATGGCCGTGACAGAGCGGATCGGGCAACAGCAATTGTTCAAATATCCTCCAAGGTATTCATAGTAGGAAATATGATTTCTTTATACTGCACAGAAGTCACAGGGAGGAGGTTGCAATGGTTTGGGGGCTGCATAAGCATATGAAGTACCGATCTTTCTTTTACATAAGCTATCCATGAAGACTGTTGGGTTGTGTGAGGCCTACAGTTGCACAATCATGCTTCATTTTTTTGTCTGCAAAGCTCAGTTCATGTTTCTGTTCACAAAGTTTTGGGTTTGAGACAGTTTGTGTCAAAGACAGGGTCAACTCTTATCTGCTTGAAATTTGAGACACTGTCTGCAGGATATTATTGAATATTACAATTTGTAGCAACAAAGCACCACAATTTGATAAACTATACCGTTTGGCCTTCAAGCAAACCCAAAATCGAGCAGTTTCTTTGACAACCTGCACAGCTAAATGTTGTCATATTCAGACTATTATCACTTGTGTGCTGCAACAGTGTTTCCCGCGATGGACGGGCGACAGAGCTCATGGGGTGACATTCCTCGGCTCAGCCTGTGTGAAAGCCTCATTTTCGAGGTGATGATTGCTCTTTCACCTCTCAGAGGAGCATGACTGTCAGCATCTGGAACGAGGACTGGGACTGGGGGGGGGGGGGAATAAAAAATCTGTAGGTGCGCGGCTGCATGCACAAAATGATGGGCAAATGACTTTTTCATTCTCTCTACCATTTTGAACTTCAACTTTGGGCCGCGCAGTTATAATCCCCTCGACATCCACAGCGCACCCATGTCCAGACACAAATCTGGTCCACAAAGGGCCGTGTCCCCTCCAGACTAAGGTATTGTGAGGCACAAGCCTGTGAAATCTGTCTTTGGTCTTGTTTGGGCATGAGGGATTACGGCGGGTTTAGGCTGCGGTCTCCAAAGCTTTATGTTCTCACACTGACTGACGGTGGGGGAAAGTCATGGCGAGCATTGGTGCTCGGTGGAGTTTTCATCATTCAACAGATGAGAGGCCCCGGAACAGTTGAAAGATGTAGGATCCTTGATACAGAGCTTTGTGAAACCAGCAGGTTATGTTATGTGCCATTAAAAAATAAATTAAATAACACAATTTGCAGCAGAATCCATGATCAGAAATACTCAAATGTTTTTGTCGATAAAAGTAAAAAGTAAAGTTCCATATAAGTTGAATGATCAAAGCAGACGAGGAGGGAAGAACGAAGGATAGAAGGAATCAAAAAGTCTTATTTACATGGACCTAAAACTCAAATGAATGAACAACAAATATGGTCGTAATGAGATCTACAGTTCGAATATGAGAGCATCAACGTTGTTAAATAAACTGCAGTGCGAGATTTTAAGTTGAAATGTCACCATAGTCTCTTCATCAGTGCATCTGCTGCAGATTGATACACTTGTCAGAGGCCTTTGAGGGAATAAAGACGCAGGACAGTTGTTTCGTCGAGACGCTCTGCCCTCTGTGTGAGAATTGAAATTCAATTCAGATACTGTCTGTGATTCACCTAAAGGCCTCTTAGCAGTGTCGGCCCTGAAACGAATTCCCCAACCAGAAGAGAGACGTCTCTGCCAGGGGTTCACACCGAGGTCGTGCACATGTCTTCTCTCTTTAGATATTTTAATTGCATGTCTGCCTCACGAGATAGCGTACAGTCAGGAGGGGGAGAGAAATGAAATGCAGACGCGGGATTCAAACATTTTACAAGCACAGCATGGGCCTTGTCTTCTGAGTCAGTTTCTTTTTGTTTGTGTGTTCAGTACTTATTAACTACTAGCTAGTTTCAAACTTGTGATTTACATAATCCGTTTGCACCATTCAAATAAAAAATGTCTTAGCTGAAGACAAGATGTTACATAACTTCTAAAAATACAGACCAAACGCTTTATTCTGCTGAAGTATATTGTGTTCATGCAGTTGAGAATGATCCAGTTATCCAGTTATGTAAACCTAATAGTTGGCATGAAGTTTAATGATTTGAGGTATATTGTGTTGTTTTGTAGAGTAGAGCGCTGCAGGGCTGATTCCTAAAAGCCGGAAATGAGTCAGCATTGAACACTACATGTCATCATTCACCCATTCACACCCATTCATACACATACAGGGGCTACCTGCCCATCAGGACCAACTATATTCATACAACATTCACACACCTCCGGCACAGCTACGGGAGCAACTTTAGGTCAAGTGTCTTGACCAAGGACGCATCGATATGGACAAGCGGAGCCGGGGAATCGAACCACCAATCCTCTGAAGGACGTCCCCTGCTCTACCACTGAGAGCCACAGTCTCCCCGACTCGTCTTCACGGCCTCGTGTACTCGCGCTCATGTGAAAGCGTTGTAGTTCATTTATAGCACGTTGTCAGCTTAATTCTGCAGATCTTAAAAGCGGTGTTCATTTGTGAAGATTATCTCGCTGAACAAGCCGTGTAAGTATCATAAATGTTTGTCTGTCACAGAGCTTTTTTCTTTGCAATAATCCAAAATCCAAGAAAAAAATGTTGTGGCTTTTTGTCAAGGGAACCAGTGCGTCGCCAACATCCCTGGTTGGCAAAACACATCATCCCAGAAGCTCTCGGTCAAAAATGCAGAAAAGCCACCTCTAAACGGTCATATTAACAAGATAACGCTATTCAGTCAGTTGATTCAGCCGGGCCTACGGTTGTTTAGCTAACGGTATCAGCTAATTCGCTTTGTGTGGTGCAAACGGTTTTAATCTCCATTTCTAACTGGGCTGAATCTGAGGTTATGAGCAGAACCAGGATTTAAACATTTAGTCCAATGTTATGAATTTGATAAGACTTCCTGTCCTCTCCTCTTGAACCTTCAGGGACACCAAATATAGCTGCTCTCAATGACTCACTTCACATTACCTCTAAATCGAATTGTTCTCATAACATCACCATTTCATTCCACCTCTGAATGAGAGGCGTTGATGTCTCTAAGTGGTGTGTTGCTTTTTTCCTCTCCTCTAGTTTAATGGAGCTAGACGCTGCTGACCTCCTCTTGGTATAAACAGCACGACTCCCCTGATATTGGCAATAACACTGACGGAGGTATTTAAACAGCCACAACATGAGGAGTCTCAGCTTGGAGTTCATTAACTGCGAAGAAAAGAGAGGCTGAATAATGAACTGGGCCCTTTTTTAGTAGGGATGATGAAGGGGCGGGGCGGGGTGGGGGGGGTTATATTGATGTCCTCAATGATTAACACCCCTGACTCGCTGGTCAGAGCTTCCCAAACTGCCTTGATTTCCATGGCAATCAGAGCTAGCCTCTCACCGCAGGAGCCTGTAACTTTATGAAGCTGAAGCTTTCTGCCTGGTTACACTGATTAGAGATATTTTGATGGGGGGTGCGCTGGACCCCTCTGCCCCACAGCGGAGCAGAAGGTTCAGATAAGAGAGGATTGATTGGGTTTTTTTGGAGTCTGGGTCTGTGTGCAGGCATGACCCTTATCTGCAGCAGAGTCTCTGGGGTGCCTGGGGGGGTACGCGTCTCACCTCTGAAGGTGGAGAGGCTGCACTTCGTCTTGTCACCCGCGGGGTGTCAGAACTTGTGGCCAAGAGTAGGCCACTATCTTTAAAAAGAAAAAGAAATCGGAAATCTTATCAGCTGTGTCCTGCTGCCATATCAGAGGCTGAGCGTGGAGCGGAACCTTCATGGCTGCAGGTTTTCTATGAGAACCAGACTCCCAACTCCTACACGGTGTAAAACCCTCGGGGGAGGGGAAAGAGGGGGCAGGGGTGGACTGGGTTACGTCCCCTTAGCCCTCAGAGCCATAAATCAAAAATAAATTAAAGTCAGGCTCCCCCAGCACATATGGGGCCCCTCAGCAACAGGACTTTACTGAACCAGGACTGGGTTGCACAAGCTATTTGTGAATCAATAAGTTCTCAGTAACTATCACTGTAGCTACTAAAAACTCTCAGCTAGTAAACTTTAAGTAAAGACTTCCCTGATGTGCAATCTGTTGCAAGGAAACATCCGTAGCGCAACATGATCTTATCCCTACACATCATCAGGCTTCTCTCATCCAGCATTTGTAGCTATACCTACAAAACAAATAATGCTATCATCCCACGGAACTGAATTTGTTTGACTTTTTTTGTCAAAAGCTACTAGTGACAAATCTAGTGACTTTTTTTGGTGTTGTTGGAGACTTTTCTGGTGTTTTGACTCCGACGTTAAAGCACGTACGTTCTGCACTGTCGTGAACGAGCAGCGGGAGCTGCCGTGAGCCCCTCCGCCCAAAAGCACACACAGGCGGGTACTGTCACAGAAGCCTCGTGCAGCAGTCACAGCTGCAGTCGGAGCAGAGAGGAGATGCACTCTCGGCGTATTCTCTGCAGTTAGTGTATCTATAGGTGTTGAGTTTCATTGAAACAAATAATAACCGTAGCTGTGTTTCAGCTGCAGGACAGCAGTGAAGGCCCAGGTATAAAATGCACGGCCCACTGCCTGGCAGTCACTGGGTGTAAATGTTAAATAACAATGTTTACATAAAAAATAGTTTGTGTGACGCAACTGGTGTCACTTTTAAAAAGAAGAAGATTTGAACCCGTATAAGTTTACTAAATTAATTATTTTGGATTTACGAACAAGTGGCAGCGGCTCCAGGACCTCATTTACAAGACTTCCTTCCTTGTGCTTCCTTAGTACTTACAAGTACCCGAGTAATATATATACTGTGTACTGTATTTATTTTTTTATTCTGTAAAGTAAACATACATTCATGGTTTTAATCAGTTACTCTCTGCAAGCTTTTACTCTTCTGGTGCGACTCTTTCCACAAACACAACAGGGATGCAGCTAATGCTAATGTAGCCATTGTTGGGAGGTTTTCACCGCATGCACCACTTCAGAGATTTTACATTATTCCAGTTCTGAAAAGAATACCATTATGTGCAATGTATTTGATTTTCTCCATAAAAGTACCTTTCATCTAGCAGAAAGCCAAGTACCTGCAGTGGTTGTGCATCTAGATATCTATGCTCAGCAACAACTGATCGTTGTCAGGTTAAGTACAGAACGAACTGTCTGCACCGCCTCCCTTTTCTTTAGTCCGTCTCACATGGCAGTGAATTCACTGTGCACTAGCCCTCACTGTCACCGAGCCAGCGTTAAGCCTCTTATCACTTTCTCTCCCACAGTGCTCTTTTGTTCGCGTTACTCAGTTAAACCTTGCATGTCCGACTTTTTGGATTAATTTCCCTGCTTGAAGGGAATACAATCTTAACATGTAAAAGGGCCTTTGGGAATACCGTCTACGAAGTATGATACATATAATATGATGTGCTCTCACATTGGAGTCATTTAACATCATTAATTAATATGACAGATGCTTGGAGTTTTCTTGCTAGAGTGTTGCGGTACAGCTTTTAAACTGATCCTTCTCCATTAAACTGTGACCACTAAGTGAATCTGTTGCTTAGCTGAAGGGTCGTCCTCGTCCTCATTCATCTGATCTCCTTTACAAAAGACAGTTAAAGAAATCTTCTCTTATCACATGTAATTAGCTCTGTCCTTCATAAAACCCAGTGACCCACATGGATACGTCACCTTCTCCATTTGGCATCAACAACCATAATGAGTTCATATTCAGAGTCTGTGATGATCTGATGGAGCTAACGAAAAATACTTGCCTGATGACAAATGGTTCAAATGGTGGTTGATGTTTGCAGGATTATGTTCCCGTGCAGCTTAACTGCGTTCTTAATGTTGTTTGGAGGGAAACATATTTTCTCAGTTGCAGTTTTAAACATGTGATTAATGTTAGGCAACAAAACTTGACTTGAAATACATCGTTTTTTCACGTTATGTAAATTGAAAACATTGCATTTTGGTTTGGCACAGCACACAAACAGCAGTCTCCCGTGTTGACCCATCGATCCACTTCAATCTCTGCCCGACATGGACTTCTGTAGATTATAACACGCGTATTTGTGATACGTCAAAAAAAATCCAAATGTAAATGACCATGCAGTCATTGTTAGGAAACCAGGCTGCCAGAGCCTTCAATGATCCAAACTAATCTATAATAACTGGAGATTTGTAAAGAGACTTGCTTTTTGATTCTACATACAACTCTTGATTTTTTCCAATTTTGACTTTTGGACCTTTTTGTACTAATAATCTTCTTATGTTCAGTTGAGTTTAGATCGTTTCCACAGAGTTAAATCAACAATTTGAACGCTACAAAGCTAGTATTCATTGCAGCAGTGTATTGATTGTGTTTCATCGCTCAGGTATTCACAGGTCACCGCCAAGCAAACTCTGCAAACCAGTTAGTCCCCTCTGTCTACATTTAAAGACTCATTTCCTCCCAGATTGAATCCTTTCTTTTGTTCTCTGTTTAGAAACAATGTCTCCCTTTGTAGGTGATCAGATTACTCTCAGGTTCTTGTTTCCACATTTAAATTCATCCAGCAAACATGTTTAAATTTACATCCACAAATCTACATTTAGATGAATAATGATGACAGTTTATGGTAATACTAATTAATAGTAATGTGTTTTTATTCTACAATACAAAATGGAAAACGAAACACCAGCAGCCATCTTTAATAAATAAGTATTATCACTAATTAAAGCCTCATCAATATTAAACAACAAAATTTGACTCACAGCACAAAAATGAACATCGTTTCGCCAACATGTCTGTAACAAAAACATGAACATCTAAATTAAAGTTTACAAGTCATCTTTTTAAAGCTTACAATTTTGAAGACGGATCAAAGTCAACGCTGATGTCTGATGTGTTTAAATATATTCTGAGAAACCATATACCAACCAAAACTCCCTTTGAGCTCTACTTGAGTTGCAGAAACAAGAGCAGACTGATAAAGTCTCTATTTTTTTTGCAATGTGAGCTGAAACCTGAGACAAGAGTCCCAAAGCCAGATCTAAGCTCAGAGACTGGAGCCTCATTAGCAATCTCTCTTTGGGGCCATGAATACAAAAAACAGAAAAACCACAAAGTATCTTTGTCTTTGGGCAGCGTTTGATATGCTGCAGCGGGGCCCCTGAGCTCAGAGACAGCGAGGACTGAAAGCAGACACTTCAAAAGTAGCCAGTGTCCACCTCCACCTGAGGACAGATGATGCCTTGTGCAGCATCAGGAGCAATCAGTCTGTGGCGCCCCCCCCCCCAAAAAAAATCACTACGATGATTACCCTGAGCATCTGAAGCTATTACACCCTTTATTTTAAAAATCTAATTTTGTTTAATGAGAAAGAGACCAAAGCTTTTTATTTACATGTCAAACATGCTTCAGGAAGTTCAGTCTGGGGAATTCAGGGGAAGTTTTTTTTTCTGTCCTCCAGCTGTGTTTTCAACATATTGCATGTTGCATGTTGACTTTGGAAAAACTTGAATGGAAGGAAAAGCGAATGACGCAGAAACAGGAAGTTGAACAAGAAGAGGGGAAAGAAGAAGCCTGTTCAGTGATGAAGATGGATCACAGATATGTTTTGCAGTACTATCGCTAATTTACAGCGCTGTTATGTTAACATAAACCCCGCCTGACTGGATCGTGATTCAAAGAAGGTCTGTTGTTGTGAACATTGTTGTTTCCACCCAGCTGAAGAAATGATCAACCAAAACTTTATTCATACAGCACTTTTCAAAACAAAGTGCTTTTTACGTGGTTGAACAAGGATTAAAACATCTCAGCACTGCAATGAGGTAATAATACATAAATAAATTGGAATAAATACCCAATAATAATATAAAAAAATTACAAATATAATAATATAACATGGGAAATAAAGTTGTGTTGTTGAAAAGCTTTGTTAGAAGTGATTACAAAAATGTCACTGATTTTACAAATGGCAACAAAAAGATATTTCTTTGGTCAATGTGAACAACGTGAAGTTCCTTTTTCTAGCAGCTGCTACAGCAACTTCCGCTTCAACTGAAAAATAGCATCGGCAGGACGGATATGTCACTCGCTGGTGACTGGTTAGGACCAAACTAAAATAACCTCCTTCCAAATGAGAAGCGCAAACTAATGAATAAAGACCAAATAAGGAATGACAGTTCAGTCTGCTCATCAGGTTATGCCAGAGAAAGATACAGTGCCCTCTTCCTGTTTTATGTCTGTTATAATTTCAAGCAAAATCTGGAAATGTTTCTATATATGAACCATGCCAGCGCTTTCAACTTTTTTTTAGTAATGGGAATTTTATTAAAAGATAATGCACATTGTGCTTTTAATGTAAATCTGCGTGAATGGTTTAACTTTAGAGCCAGATGCTTGCATTCAATTGTTCAAGCAAATGTGAATTTAACAGGAAATTATTGTGCATGTTCTGAAAAAACATGCACAGAAAGAAAAAAAACCACTGATCATAATTTAGGATAAAGACTCCCTATGAGTCTTATAAAAGAGAAACTTGTGCTCTCCGCCGCATGAACACATAGAGGGAAGAACAAACATTGCAACAAAACAGAGCAGCCTGCGACAGTGTTCCTTGGCGTCTGGATATCGTTCTACAAGTTCAGCAGCTTTAAGCACAATGGGCTCCCCCCCCCCCCCCCCACAGGGAACGGCGCCATGACGTACGTGGTTGGCTCGGTGACGACCTGTTCAACAGAGCAGGTGTATCCTTGTCCTGCAGGAAGTCTTTGCTGCAGGCCCTGCACACTTTCTGACGCACAAACACGTGGGCACAAGCAGCTCCGGCATGGAAAACCTTGCAGGGAAAACAATCCCTCATCAGCTATTGTCAACATCTGCATTTCAGCGATTTTCTTTTTGTTTTTAAACCCTGAACTCGATGGTGCTGCCAAGATAATTTCACGCAACATGTTATGGCATGACACAATGTGACATTTTTAGGGCTTTCTCTGTATTGCGGCTCTTTAAAACCCAATCTGGGAATGCTGACAAAAAAAATTGTCTCGTTGCATGTTGGCGTTTCTGTGAGTGGTGGGGCCGATAAGGCTATTTTAAATCCAGAGTGAAGCCTTATTTGACAACTACATTCACGAGTTGACAGCACGTTTTGATAAAACACCCCCGAGGACAACTTGTGGACTGGCATGGTAACCTGAAATATGATAAAAATGAACCTCCCCAGGAGGAGATTCAGTCATTACTAGCAGCAGAAGAGAGGAATAGGTTGTAAAGCACAGAGCTAAAAAGGTAATAAAGGCTGTAAATGTCTCCAGGATATAAACATATTACTTCCTGATGGCTAGAGTGAAGAATAACATCGTGTATATTAGATTCCTTTTATGTTTACACAGTAAAGTACATTCACCCAAGGGCAGTTTTAAAGTGAGTATTTCAATGTTGGAAGGATTTCTACTTTTTTTGTCCACTATGCCTGTATAGTAGTTAGTGAGTTTGCTTTTCTCTTTTACATTCAACATGAATAAATCGCCAAAATGTCAACATTTCGGATTATGACAATACAGTTATTTAGAGTTTTTTAACAGGAGATCATGCCCCTGCCTTTTGTCAACTGATCTGAAAGCACAGAAATCTCCAAAATGAGGGATTCATCTTAAAGGTCCGGTGTGTAGGATTTAGTAGCATAGCTGTTACTGAATACCCTTCCTGTAACTCCTCTCTTTCTAAGGTTGTCAGAGATCTACGGCGGCCTTCAGTTAATTGAAAGACACAAAAGGCTCAATAGAGCCAATGTTTGGTTTGTCCGTTCTATGAAGACACAGTTATGAATATAATATTCCATTTTCCAATAGGTTCTTTTTGCAGGGTTTCTTGTATGACGATTGGCCATTGCTTGCAAAGTGAGCAGAGTTGCAGCAGCATCCCGCCTGTTAGCATCAGTTGCTGCGCATGCCTTCGTGGATGCTGCCGTTCTATTTCTGCAGTGAGAATATGTGGGGTTCGTTTTGCTGCCATGCAGTTGCCCTCAGCTGTCCCATCACTCAGCAGGGGACGGCAGAGCTCCCCTCTACCCCCACGTTTTGCTCTCGGAGAGAAACGCGGGCTAGACGAAGCAACTAGGTCAACCTCCGGCTATTAAACTCCCGTGTCCCTGTTGAGACAGCGGGACAAATGGGTCTTACTCCAACTCAGACACAAACAAAAGGCCTTCACATCCATCGGAGACCTCAGCCCCACTTGCATCCTAATGAGGTGAGAGTGGAGGGAAATCCACTCTCCCTTTCAGTTGCTATGCTCGCTGACCAGGAAACACAATGAGGTTACATGATTATATAATAGGATCCTAGTTTAGATAAGGATGGGGAGACATTTTAATCATGGCGACTCTGTTTTAGTAGGTTGGTGCTCTCAGTTAGCCTGTTAGCAAACATGCGATGCATTAAGCACACACACACACACACACACACACACACACACACACACACACACAC
>NW_022280069.1:2231312-2242782 GCF_004355925.1 Anarrhichthys ocellatus
ACACACACACACACACACACACACACACACACACACACACACACACAACAGTCGAATCAAATGAAGTTTCAGGAATTAGCATTTCATAATAGGGATGTCCCTTCCCTCCTGCTATACTGATTGATTGCAAGTGGTCTCCCCAAATGAAAGCCTGAATTATTCAAGCACAATATGGCAGGTCGGACTGTATTCATTTCCTGTTCAATCAGACAGTTTGATGGGTATTTAGGGACCACTGAATACATCAGTTAAGAGTAATGGGAAACTATCTTTGAAGAGTATCATACTATGAGTAGACAGACATATCTATAAGAGCAGAGGGCAACATTAGACTTTCAATACCTTTTTTGTTCTGAATTTAAAGAAGAGTCTTCAGCCATACAGCTCTGTGAGGCTGTTCTAATTGCTAAATGCTAACGTCAGCATGCTCACAATGACAGTGCTAACATGCTGATGTTCAGCAGGTATAATGTTTAGCATCCTTACTATCTTAGTTAGAACTCATGTACAATTAAGTACAATTTACTAGGTATACACATGATGCTAGAGGAAAAGTTATGGGATCACCAAAATCAGTAGGATTCATCCTCTGGGGACCGTGAATGACTGTACAAAATGTCAAAATAATCCATGCAAGAGATGTTGAGATAATTCATTCAAAACGACACATGTCAACCTTATGTTGGCGCTAGAGGAAAAGTCAGGGGGTCACCAAAGTCATTCATCCTCTGGGGACCATGAGGGACCATGACAAAATGCCATGGCAATCCATCGACTAGTTGTTGAGATATTTCAGTCTGGACCAAAGTGATGGACCAGCCAGCCATCAGTGGATCCAAGTAGGAGATTGAAAGCTGCGAAACACGAAACCAAACCTTTCTTCCTTTCTTTCTTTCTTTCTGCCGCCGTGCTCGGTACACCCTCTCAACAAACAAACCTCCATTACTCACTTGATAACCCACCATGATGTCACTGAGCAAACACGGTAACAAAAGCCAGCGGGCTCATTATATGAAGCACTTCCTGCACCACAGTTTGTTGATGCTCTCCCCAGCAGGTGCTGTGAGCTCACTCCGCGGGGACAAAAGTGTAACTCAAAACCCCAAATTATAGGCTGCGAAGTCGAGCAACAACAAGCATGAGAGTTGTGTTTGTCTGCTGGCCTGTCGCAAGTTGTTGGTTTGTCAAAAAGAGGAAAATGCATTCTGTATGTTCATTGTTTTTGACCTCAGGGTTGTTCCCACAAGTGAATGAGCAGGGCACTGAGACATGGATGTAAACTGAGAGAGAGTCAACAAAACAACCAGACTGCTGTAGTTAGAAATCTTTTCTATTTCCTTTAAATTTTCTCTTTTTTATTTGTCTCTTTTTACTTAATATTTGCTTAACAATGAGATATATTCTTGAACATTTTGTGATAAACGTTCTTTTCCTTGTAATATAATTCATCAGCCTCATCATGAGACTGAATTGGCAATTTTGTTTTCACTTCATTATTCGTGTAATTCACTTCTGAAACAAGGCCTGCACATATATAAAAGAATGTTTTTCTGTTAATATTCAGAGATAGGGGAGGACAAGCAGCTTAACTCAAAATCAAAACAAGGATAATTAATATCACTCCCATGAGCATCGTCAGTACCTTAGTCAAAACCAGCTAATTTAGCGTAGAATTGTATAAAGCTTCAAAGCTGCCAGCTAGATCTTCATCTTAATGTGCACAATATGACCTGTTTTTAGTCTTAAATATACCTCAAGTGCACCTAATTTAAGAAATGACTTTGTGACTCAACATAAAGAAGGCTGAGGATTTGGCAATCTGCTCCGTGCTGTTCACGGTGCCTCTGTGGTGAAATAGAAAGAGCGTGGTCAGCAAACCGTCCCCTGAATGCATTTGCAGAAAAACACTTCCTGTCAACACATTGACCTGTTGGCAAGAAGTGGGAAATATGTTCTTCTGCAGTCAGCGTTCACTGCAGAAAGTGTTTTTGTGAAGTGGTGCTGTGTTGTTTCAGCAGTGATCCACACCAGATATCAGGGTAAAAAACCAGCATCACCTCTAAATATACGTTTTCAACACTGCTATTGTCTCACTCGCCAAAACAGTCATTGTGCATCATCACACATCGTCATGCAGCACCGTAACCACAGCAGTTTCCGTATTTTTACACCAATGGCAGTGCTGTGCTGCAGGGTCAGTTTGAAAAGTAGTTCAGTTGCTATTTTCTCTCCAGACAGTATTTTTTGTTTACCTTACTTAACAAGCGTATTTGCAAATTCATACAGAAAATATTGTTCCGAGGGGTGTATATAAATATCTGACCCAAAACTGAAAGCACCACTTATGTTCCTGCCTGGTTGGTTAGCAGCATGGTAACAGACACTGGGCATTAATCATTTTAAACCATTTTGGATGTTACATGATGTTTAACAATAATAAAGAAAATAGAAAATAAAAAAGGCAAACTATAGGTACATTTTTACATTTTCTAAGAAAGATGTACTTGTTGGTTCTGTATCTTGACAGTAGACTGCATCAAAACCTTCATTATCTGGTTAGCTGAGAGAATGTGCTGTGTTGAGATGTTTGAATATATAATGAAACTTCAGGACAGTCTTTTAATTGATGGATACTAGTTTATTGTTGATTATTTTAGCTCTTTTAAGGGCTGTTTTCAGCCGCCATCATGTTGTTTTTTCACAAGCAATGTTGTTTTTTCACAGAAGTTACCCTATTTGGAATGCGGAGGAGTGACGTGTAGACGCAGTATATGGCTCTGGTAGAGGAAGCAACCCGTCAATCACAGTAGCCCCGCCCTAAAGCATCCCCTGCTTTATGGTCTGTGTGACTCTAAATGGACCATAATGTACTAAATGAACATCATGCTGTATTGAAGAAGACTTGAAACTAGAGATTGAGACCATAAACTCATGTTTACAATGTTTACTGAGGTAATAAATCAAGAGAGAAGTAGAGTCATTTTCTCATAGACTTCTATACAACCAGAGGAGTCGCCCCCTGGTGGACACTAGAGAGAATGCAGGTTTAAGGCACTTCAGCATTTGTTGCCGACTGCTTTTACAGCACTTGCAACTTTACTGTTTTGATTCAATCCCGCAGCAGGCAGCTGTTTTTAGCGAGGTCTGATCAACCCACCATGGAGGAAAGTAACAAATGGGAATGTCATTAGTTTGGCCATACATAAAAGCATTGGACAAATCAAAATGTTGACCTGATGGTGACACTAGAGAGAAAACTTCCCGACCAAAGTGTTTATTTCATCTTTTTCTACATTTGAAGCTTTCAGACAAAGATGTCTGTGAGGATAATGTGTGTGAGTGTGTGTGTGGTCAATCCAAATCATGTGAACGTCACACTTCACAGTCCAGCGCTCCTACTGTAACTCACATGACCGCTCTAACTGAAGCAAATCCTGAATATGCCATGTGTAGAAAACCTAATGCTGAAGGTGGTTGATGATAAACTTGTGTTAAGCACTTTGTTTCATACCCATTTCCCTCCTTTTTTATTCTCTCTTCATTTATAATATTTTCCATGTTGGTAAATAGAACTTGTTTCTTATTCTAGCTGCAGTCACCATGCAGACAAACTCACCCAAGCTGCAGGTTTTGTCCTATTTTTACTGTCCTTCTAATTAATTGTCTCATTCTCTGCTTGGGACTCAGGATGAGGACTTCCCATGACCTCATGATTAATTGGTTTAATTGTAAATCCGGATCGGTGACGAGCTCATCTGTAACGACATTCCCCACATTCACTGGGTTAAGAGAGAGAGAGAGAGAGAGAGAGAGAGAGAGAGAGAGAGGATGGTAACACTCCGTGGCTGGCACAGTGCAGCCGGTAACACATCCACTGAAAAAGGTAGCTGGTGAAGCATTATAACAGCAGCCTTATAAAACTTTCTCTTTTACCTTCATTGCAGAACAAAGTGCATGTCAATAATAATTTCCTGTAAATCATTTGGTCCCCTTAATAAAGGTTATTGATGATATTGCTGAAACCATCACAGCTGAGACACGTTTTCTAACTTTACTATTATTTACAGTCGTCTGAGGTTAATATCCATACCCATCCAACACACATGGAGTGATATTAGCATTCATTTGAAGGCGACCTGACAGATTTAAGTCCAATATTCTCTCTTTCAGCTCTGTTTTGTTCTCCATCGACTCCTGTGGGGGAATGTGTCTCTTTAGTTGTTAAATTAATCACTATTATATGTTCAGCAGATGACTTTATCTGTCTGACATTTGTTTGCTGGACAGGTATTGTACAGTATGTTTCATTGTGTGGCTGTAAAAACTGAAACAAAACAGTAAAGTTGTGGACCGTAAAAACAAAAGAATGAGGTGAAGGATGCTGAAATGCTCGGTAGAGCTGAGAGGAACTGCGGAGTCACAATGAGAAACTGCTCACATTATACATAGTCGTATGATTCATTGTTAATACGAAAATATTGATTAGGATTAGTGCAGCTCAAAGGTTTTATAAGATTACTCTAGAAGCCATTTATCTTTCCTTTTGTAATGTTACAAAACTTTCCAAATAGAGTTTAGTAAATACAGTGAAATTTCAAACCAGTAGAGCTTAAAGCATGCGTGGAAGTATAGTTTGAACATTTTAAGCATTGATGCAGTGGTTTAAAAGACACTTTGTCTCCGTCTGATCCATAAATATAAACCAGTTTGTGCTGTAATTTGTCTCTGGTACAAACAGTAAAATAGAAATTCCCATATTCTCGAAAACTCTTTCAGCATCACAATTACATGCAGATTAAGGATTTACATTATTTGCTTTCTCATGTATTTATGCATTAAAATAAATCATCCATAACAACTTTCTATTTTTCAACACTGTTCATGGGGCTTTGGCTCTGTTTATTCTGCACTTAACTCAAATAAGACGCTCCCAGTGCCGCCCATACTTTCAATGTTGGCACACGGTGTACTGTTAAATGCTTTGGACCGAAGTCAGAATATGGGAACTACGTATCTCAGAGTTGAAAGTGTCTTTTTGAGTGAGTTTCTTCAGACACTTTTCCAAAAGAGTCTTAAAACTTGACCTGTGATCTGATTCTTTCTCCCATCAAGCTCAGCTCGTAATCCCAAAATGCAGTTTTACTGTTTTTAATGGCCAGTGTATGAATTTTTACAAGTAAAAAAGAACGTCCAAATGATTGCTGGTTTCCTGCCAACGTGACTGGGAAAGTAGAAAAACTTGTCACAGCCGACATTTAGCTGGTGGTTGTTTCTCCACCCAGCTTGTGGCGACGACGCTGCATTTAAAATGGGTGCATGTGTCGGCATGTCGGGGAGGCAGTTTGTTCCCAAAATCTTACTGACAACAAAGTTAACAATTTGTAACTGCTAACTCAGCTCTGTAACTTCTGTGTGTCTCGACGAAGTTGCAGTTTTATTCTGATCTTAACGGATTTGACAGAAACTCTGTCGGCTCTAATCAGAAACAGCACGGCTTCATTTGCCAAGTGCAGTAAATGTGTAAAAATTAATCACGTGAAGGAAGACGTCGACGTTTAAAGCTGACACATAAAAGTGAGAAAGGAAAATGTCACCTTGCTTTGTTTAAGACGAATCTATAACGATCATGAGGTCACAGTAAAGAAACACATATGCACATATAATAAATATGCAGACCTAAAGTATATATATTTTAAATGTCTTCTGTTGATTCCCAACAGACTTTTCAAACCCTTGCAGTTTCCATATCAGCAGGGGCCACAAAACCCCGACCATTAAGTTCATGCATAATTTATCGCTGTGTAAAAGGACCCAATTATAATGTGTGTGTATTTCACCAGACTGGGGCTGCAGGACTCACATTAAACTGTAGTTCCCCCCCCCCACCAAAAGGCTACAAACAGAGGCCTTTGAAACGAATACACTCGGGGATCAGAGATGGCAAAGTCAACAGTGCCACAGTGTGTAGGAATTCATAATCCGCCAATTACAGCCCATGCATACATTCAACTCCCCGGTTGTTTAATGCGTGAGTGTCTGGAGGGAATTCTTCATAACGTGAGGAACGAGAAGAGAAACCGCTCTGTGAGTGTGTTTAAATGCATGTGTGTGTGTGGGAGTAGTAGCTGCTGATCCACGGGGGGTTAACAGCCATCGTGCACTGGGGGGGGGGGTTGACAGTCAAGACATTTGTTTTGGTGAGTGCCGGAGCAAAAAGCTGCTCCCTGCAAAGCTTCGCTGAGTCTCAGCGCTCTTGTCCTCTGAGCACACCGTGTGGAGAGAAGCTGACTGGATAATTAATGCAGAGTCAGCCCGTGGGACTGTGCGGGAACTGCAGGCACCTTTTGGGATCATCAAATTAAAAATGTATTTGGGGGGTTTCTCTGGCTGTAAATATAGACCAAACTAATCAATGTGTTACTTGAAAGGTGTCACTCATAGTGATGAAGCCACAGAGAATTATCAGCCGACTCTGCAGTTCCCCTCATCTCTACGGAGCGTTTTAGCATCTTTCAGCTCATTGTTTTGGTTGTACACATAGACTGTATATAAGAAGTGGACGTAGTCCCCATGACGTCACCCATTTGGCTTGTGGATTGCTGTTTTGAGGCCTCGAGTTCTGCATTTTGGCTGTTGCCAATCTGGTTTTCGGCAACCAGAAGTGACATGAGAGTGCAGGTTTAAGGCACTTCAGCATTGGCTTCACTTTTAAACTGGAGGTTGCCGACTGCTTCTACAGCTTTTGCAACCTTAATGTTTTGATTCAATCCCCCAGCAGGCAGCTGCTTTTAGCAAAAGAGGTCTGATTAACCCACCGTAGAGGAAAATACTTTACTCGATACTGTAGGTGTCCTCATGCTATATCCTCTTGACGGTTTGTGAATACTTTGGCTGAACTGCATGTGTTCACTTCATGGCAGCAGGCTGTGTCTTGGTTTTACTGATTTGTTTACAGTCTGTGTCGACAAGCTTCTGCCTCCTTGAGCGAGACAATGAATCTTTACCACCTTCCAAGTCCTCCTGACCTCTGACCTTCCTCTTAAGGGGGCCAAGCAAGTACACCATAACCCTGACATGCTACATTTGCTGATAGCGAGGCCCAATAGAGGTACAGTTAGCAACAATGAATGATCACAAAGGTTTGAATAAGCAGGGTGAGAGATAGGAATATTATTGTTGTGATTATTATTGCTGTGTTCTTTCTGCATTTTATAATACATATGATAACAAGTAGCAGTAAGAGGGACAACAGTAGTAGCAGCAGTAATAATAGTAGGAGCCAACTTGCTACAATAGAACGAAACAAAAAGTAGAGTGTGTAAAGTGAAGCTTTTTCTCAAACTGACATGCAGTTATTTGCTGCCCTCTGGTGTACAAGTGTGATGACCTGCTCTCTTCATGACTTTGTGGAAGCTGCTTGTTTCTACATTGACAGTGTTTTATTTCTGTATCCTGCTGATGAACAGCACATTAATCTGCCATTAATATTTGGTTATTGACAAACAAGTTTCATGTCTAAAGATGCTTTTAAACACAGACGCATGCAAACACACACACACACACGCGCACACACACACACACCCGCTACATCCCCCACACATCCATCTCATTGTCATGTGATCAACAATGCAGCTGGCTGGTGCTTCATTTCAGTCAACATACTGTGGTGTTAATGAGGGCCCAAGGGATAGTAAGGTGCACACACACACACACACACACACACACACACACACACACACACACACACACACACACACACACACACACACACACACACACTTACATTTGCACAAACAGATACTGTACATGTAGGTGTTTGTACAGGTGTTCACAGTGAACCACAGAGTAAAAAGACACCAGCTCTCCATATACTGTAGTAACATTTACTTCAACTTAAATGTTCTGTGTTGATAAATCTGTATTCTCTCTTAATATTATGAAAACGTTGACATTCACCATGCTTCTGTAAAATAAAGATGAAAACAACTCAGAATTATTAATAATTGATTAGGTTTGGTCATAAAACAACCTCACTTGTCCACAACTATTCACCAAAAATTAACAAAATGAAATCCAACATGAAACATAAATTAACAAACAGGCAAAAACACAGCGTGCAACTGTTAGGTATCAAACTGAAGCATGACACAAGATCAAAACAATAATAGTTAATATTTAGCTCAGTAAAACATACTAAACCCCTAAGTTACATGTATAGATAAGATTCAACTGTATTGTCATTGAACAAAGTACAAACACAGACACCGAAATGCAGTTTAGCATCCAACCAGAAGTGCAAAGAGCAGTAAAGTACAGAGTAATGTACATATGTATCGTGGTAATACACAGAACAAACGAGGGATAATATATGAATACACTAAGATATATGCAATATGAACCGTACGTGCAGCGGTTTGCAGGTATAAATACAAGTATAGACAGTAGTATGAGTATGAATACACTGTAGGTGAAATATTTTCAGTAATATGCATATGAATGGGAAGAGAATATATGATGAAGACGTTGGTTAAAGACATAAAAACATAAAACTAAAGGTGGTGTTTCTGAAGGCTTACAATAAAGAATAAAATAATCTCCTTTCTCTGGTTCCTCTCTTTGCTTTCCTTCACACCAAACCCTCAAGAGGGAGCCATTGTTACTCTGATGAACACACACAGCTCCCCACTTTCTGTCACAGCCTCCACCTCCTTTCTACCACTTACGAGAGTTCACTGTGTTTACTTTTTACGGTGTGTTCATGTTCTTTCTGTCAGATGAGCTGAGATGTTTTGTAATGGCATGACTTAAGCGCAGAAGTTGTGTTATTCAAGAGAAGATTTCACACAAGTTATGGATCAAATAACTCAGTAATGTGAGAGAGGGGTCACTCAGTTCCTCAGAGCATTTTAGCGTCCATCAGCTCGTTGTTTTGTTTCTCATCACGTAATTTCGAGCAGCAGCAGGCAGCTGCTTGCTTTTTAGCAAAAAGGCTATGCTAACATTAGCAACTAGCTGTGTGGAGCATTAACAGCTGAAGAGCCACGTAGAGCCATGAGACAAAAACAGAGCGAAAGAAAATACAAATTTTGAACTTGAATTCATCAGACAGACAAAAACAAAGAAGAGAGAGAAGGAAGTCAGTTAACAAACATAATATATATATTTAAACCTAAATCAATTAGCTTTTTTGTTACGTTTTTATGACATTAAATCTAGCAACCCTTGAACCCAGGAGAAAAACCTTCATGCTTTTTAAGTTTTTGACAAAAAACAACAACACAAAGTTTAGTTTATTTAATAAAAAATAATGAAACACGTTTAGCTTAGCTGGTGGCTAATCAAGGATTCATTTGCTGTATATACTATATCAGTGGAAATAAATGGGATTTTGGCGCATGATGGCCACGTTTTTTAGGAAAAAAGGAAAACATGTCTAAGATCCACCTTAAAACCTGACAAAAAGTGAATTATCTTTATTAGCGGATCTATTTTACAACTTTACTTTTCTCATCAAGACTAATTAAAAGGCTTCAATCACACCCTTTTTGTTGAAACTGTCTTCTCCTTTAAGCTCCCTGTGATCACACGGCCGCTCCGCTGACTTCTTTGTTGACTTCTTATCATCTTCTCTGCAGCGAACACAGTAACACAGTAACCCTCGTTGTGTTCGGCACAAACAACACTCAAGTGTTAACGCTGACACTGCAGCAGCGTTCACCACTGCTTTTGTCTGCAGTTGCATGCCAGGTCGTCTCTGTCTGTGATTAATTAACATCCAGTTTGTAACCCCCCCCCCCCCGGATTAGCAGCAGAGCACTCGGCTAATGAGCTGACTGTGAACCAGGTTACAGTAACCAGCACAACTCATCCGTCGAGACCTGCAGACTGTAGGACTCACACAGGCCTCAGATCAGCCGGACAATGTGTCTTGTGTGTGAGAGATGAAGTAATGTACTGATTTTCAATTATCAGGTACTTGACCTTGACTATTTAGTTTTTCTGTAACTTTATACTTTCTACTCCACTACATTTTCGAAGCAACTATCGTACTTTTTGCACCACTACATTTATTTGACAGCTTTAGTTACTTTGCAGATTCAGATTACTAATACCAAATGTGAATCAATTAATCAATCCTGATGTATTATCGTTGATTAAGCCCCCCGATAGCATTAATATTAAATAGAATAAACAACTGTATGATATATATTATTCTTTAAAGGGACAATCTCCACAATGAGTATGTTTGGTACTTCAACTATATTATGAATTCAGGACTTTTACTTGTTTATTTTTAATCTATTAAGCAAAGTAAATAAAGTAAAACTGTAATTCAAAACTCTAAGACAAAAGGGAACAATAAATCAACAATAAAACTACTAATGACAACAACAAAAACAAGTATCCACAGTGTATACAAACAACAGTCAGTAACATATTTGATACAGCTCAACAAATAATAATCATTTTCTCCTCAGTCTGTTTGTTCACCTGTTTTTCTGTTCATCTTTTTCTGTTCAGTGTTAAACACCGGATGAGGTGTCAAAACATTGACAATTTGAAAGCTTTAGTTAGAAAAAGGTCGTGTATTTGCTTCCTTTCTTAGCTTGTACCCCTTTTATTATCTCGCCTCGGTCAGAATTTGTATAATCTGTTGCATCAATCGCTTGAACCAGTTTAAAGTTCATGACGTGATCCTTACGTCCAGTCAGTCTGAGTACATAACGCAAAAGATCATCAGCCCCAAAGCATCTTACAAAGGAAGGAAAGGAAATGAATCATGTCACCCTCAAAACAGAATTTCTCTGTAAAATACTTCGAACACATGGGAATTATTAATAAGCTGACATCCTGAACTGAGGTGTGAGAGCAAAGGTGGCAAAAACATCCATTAAAACCACAGAGCTACAGAACCAGAAACCCAAATGATCACTTGTGTTAATTCAAATAGCATGATTCCTGTGAGTAATAAAAAAAAAAAAGGATATTAAATTAATGATGGCCCCCGTGTTGGATGCAAAAAAACTTTATTGGTATCACTAACAGATTTGGGAACAAACCCTTTCTATGCCCTCAGGATTTCCCAGAATGCAGTACACCTGACGACAACAACAACCAGGCCTCACGGTCGACTGCCTCTAGACACCCTCAGTGAGGTCTGACCCACTTGGCCACGCGGCCCGGTCCAGAGCCGCCAGCTGCTGTTGCCGCGGGTGTTGATGAAGATGTTGGCACAGGCGTCGACTCAGGTGCCGTCTCCAAGGGAACCAGCGGGACTGTGACAATCTGATCATCACCGCGGCGACTGACACCTGACTGCACCCCCCAACAACGGGAGCGCCCCCCCCCCCCAGGCCTGAAAGACAGCATACAGGAAGCGCATGAATGGCACCGGAATGACACGTCAGGAGAGGGCCAACAGAACGTACAGTAACTGTCTAAAACTAAGAGGGAATAACTCATAATGAAT
>NW_022280069.1:2247782-2296975 GCF_004355925.1 Anarrhichthys ocellatus
AACGTGACATATCAATGTGACGTAAGAACTTAATGTAAAGACAATGTTACAACGTAACGTTACAACGTGACATATCAATGTGACGTAAGAACTTAATGTACAGACTTGACGTAACAACGTGACGTAACAACGTGACGTTACAACGTGACGTTACAACGTGACGTTAATTGATTTAACGGGTAGAGTTACTTTTACATTCAAAACATATGATCAGCTTGAGAATATGATGGATTCGTATAGATTAAGTACCTAACAGTATGTAAAGTAGTTCAAATGATATCCACTGTGGCCCACTGCAACATTAACACAGTAATACATTTAATATATAAAACATCACCCTGAAAGTAGACAATGTGTTCTTTTACTTGAGTTACATTTGTACTGCAGTACTTTCACTTGTAACTGGGTATTTTATCCGGTGTTACATACACTTTCACTAACATAAAGGATATGAATCCTTCCTCCACCTGCTGATGTGTGGTGTAATCAACCCCCCTTCATCTCAGGCTTTAAACCACATACAGAGCAACAAAAGGTCGGAAGTGAGGATAAAAGAACAAAGTGGATGTGGTTTGGCATTGGTTGGGTGGAGGTCCTGCAGGTGAGGGTTCAGCCAGGCTCCCCCCCCCTCCCCCCCCCCCCCCCCCCCCCCCCCCCCCCACGCTCCTCTCTCTCTTTGCCTGGATGCAGTTTGGCGTGCCACTCAAATCCAGCTCCGCATTTGCATGTGCAAAAAAGCGCCGCGGCGTCTCACCCCCCCTTCAACATGTGTGGTCGACGCGCCCGCGATTTGTTTAAAGTGCTTATGAAAGCTCCTCACCCCACAGACACAGTCTGTCCTCCTCAGACCTGATATCTTGTTTGTTTTCGACATGTAATACCAGCTGTTTTTCTTTCCAGGCTCCTGGGTTATTTCCAGGAGATATCTCTGTGACCTGCGTGCCATTTTCCGAACCCCCTCCCGGCACAGTTGTCTGTCACGGTTTCTGCCCTCAATGTTTGTCTTTCTATTTCTATACTCTCATTCCATTTGGATGGAGCCGAATTTAGAGCCAGGTGGTTGGTTTTGAAGGTTGTTTCAGGAGTACCTGTCCACAAGCGTTCACCTGAGAGCCTAAACTTAGGCCAGGCTTTAGGACCTGTTTTCACCCTTTCTTAAATTTGACATGAATCATTAAGCTGCAGTGGCTTTGAGAGGAGAGATTTGTGTGTTATCAAATGAAAGTATTTTTACCCTGCAACTTTTACAAGTCTGTTTTCAACTTTGGGATGTTTAAATGTGGACAAAATAAGAAAGTCTGCGGTCATCCTTTTCTACGCGGACACAGCTTTCTTTAGAATAATGATGATGGCGGATACATCGAAAGTTATCGTGACATTTCACAGATGTGACTTGTTGTTATGTAGTGTGCTGGTGTACTGACACTGTGCAAAAACCTCTAAACATAGTGATTTGTGCTAATTAGTGATTGAAAACAACTGAATTGTATTAGAACTGCCTCTGAACTATCATTGAATGATCGATCAGTGAAGATGTTTCCTTCACACCAGAGGTTCACAGCTTCCTAATTAAAACTCTGTGTTCTATGTTCCAGATATGTTTATTTTTTTATTGATTTTAAACAGGATATTATTGATATGATTCTTGATTTGGTCAGTTTCCATTCGTACTACTTAGAATGGAACTTTCAACATTTCAATTTACTGTCTGTAACTAATAGTTTTAGTCATTATCCATTACTTTATCTAATTGTTTATCCGTTACTTTTACCTTTTTTAACAAAGTAACTATTAGCTACTTAATTTTATTGTCTGTAATTTTAAGCTTACAATTTTATCCATTTTATATCCATTACTTTAGCTAACTGTTTCAACTGTTTATTACTTTTAGCTTACCATGTCAGCCATCCATTTCCTTTAGCTATTGTAACAGTTTTACCTTTAGCTACTAATTTACTGTCTGTGCTTTTAGCTAACCTTATCCGTTACTTTTAGCTATTTTAACTGTTTGACTTTTGATTCAGGCTACTATTTTTCATGCACTCTTGGTTACAACTTGTGGTATGTGAGGTGCTGTCTCAGTATTTATATACATGTATAGATATATTTCACGAATCAAATCGTTATTTCTATTTTATAGAATTACTTTTGCTGCTCAACAGTCTTTCCACCCCCAACTGCAGAAGTACCTTGTTGGGTACACAAGTAGCTCTGGCTGGGAGTCATCGCTTTATACGACAAAATTCAACAAAATCTGTGAAAAACATCTCACAAACAGCTACTTTACTCGATCTGTCTCAGAGATCTCATTATCGGGATACGAGGCTTTTACCTGGCAGCTAAAGGCTATAATGAAGGTTAACACGCCGGTTGTTCGTCCACCAGGATTCAAATGATAATCTGGCGCCCCCCCCCCCCCTGAAGAAAAGGTGCCATTTAATCTCAGATAAAAACCACTCCTCTGCTATGTAAACAGTTGATTCTAAATACTGGTTTAATTAATCTCCCGTTATGATAATGATTCCGTCTGAGCCAATAAATAGAAATAGTAATATTTGCGATGCCTTTTCCCCTTCAGTGTAACCCCAATATTATTTCTGCCGTTTAGCTGGAGCTGAAGCGGGGGGGCAAACAGGATGAGCGCGTCATTAAGGGCCATGCGTCGACATGCGGCAACTGGGGGAAAAGTATCCAGTCTGTTAATAAGTAATGACTGCCCGAGATCACAGGAACCTCACGCTACAACAAAACAAGTTAAGCACAAGCTTTGATAATGACTGTTAATAATTCAATATGTGTAATTAGCGCTTTAAAGGAAAGCACAATGGCGGCGGCTCGCTGTGGGGATAGAGGTGCAGCAATTTAAAAAAAACTAAAAAACAAGAGAGATTGAGGTCAGCAGATCAAGGAAAGTCGACAAACGCTGACCTTACATGAGAAACATGAAGGGAGAAAAGCAACAAGGGTTTATTTTTTTGTTCTTTTTTGAAGGAACATTTGGAACATCCTGACGTCTTGATGTTACAAAAAAAATAGATTTCTAGATTAATGGGAAACCCTCTTGGCCTCGGTTTGTGATACTCGCAGCTTTTCTTTCTGCGGAGCATCTCTCACTGCTCTCTGCCACCTACACTGCTTCCTCAAATTTGCTTCTCCATTCCCTGAGACCTTGACTCGCACTAGCCAAATGTCGAGGTTGCACATTTGCAACTCAAAACTAGCCACATCAATGGTGAGCGTAATCACTCTATTTGTCATCCCCAGATTTGAATTTCACAATGAGTGTGTGGAGAGGAGGAGGAGGAGGAGGGAGAGAGAAGAAACCTGGAAAGATGTATGACTTCTCTCCAAATCAATGTCTTTCAACAGCCCTCCGCTCCTCTTTTGACGGGAGAGGGCATTCACGCGCATTTGGCGGCCATTGTCGGCAGCAAAATGACTAATCATAACATCATTGATGTGTTAAAAAAAACGAGAAAAAAAGAGACTACAGACGACAGTACCATTGACAACCTTTGGTCCCATCCAGAGAGAAAGAGTTAATTTGATCATGATGACACCAGTCTCTTTCAAGCCCCTTTTCAGGCCAGCAGCAGCTGGGCCTGGAAGAGCAAGAGATGGGATGAATCCTCTGCGGAGCGAGGAGGGAGGGAGGGAGGGAGGGGGAGAAAAAAAATGACAAGAAGGGTCGTTATTACGTCTCCATTTTTGGGACTGAGTGGGGTTTCTGAATTGCCCTGGATTGCGATCCTGCGTTCGTTTCATTCCTATATAGACCCTCGGAGCGGCAAATGGGCCTTGGGCCAGTGCAAAGGCGCTGGAGCTGGAACAGGAATAAGATCACAATTACATGTAAAGCCCAGAGAGGGAAAGAAGAGGTGGAGAGACAGAAAGAGGGAGCCTATGAGCCCTAATTGCCAGATGGTGAATATTTTCGCTCCCTTTCAACGGCGCATTAATTGCAGGGCTGCCCGGGGGTTGAGACGTACTGATCAGTGTGGCAGAGGATCCTGACCCTGATTATCCCCCCTCAGACTCCCCCCGCCGGAGAGACAGTGAGCAGTAAAGGGGGGTCTGAGAGGGGAGGTGAGGGGTTTTTTGCAACAGTTTACCCACCCAATCATTTGCCCATCGAGCCACCTGGGCCTCGACACTTTTAGGGTTTCAAGTTGGAGAGGAGGTGATGGCGAGGAGGCAGGGTGGAGGGTCTTTTAGGGACAAGAGAATGAGAAAGGGGTGTGATGACGATAGGTAAGGACAGATCACCCCCCCTATGTCCTCCTCCTCTCCTCCCTCTTCACCCAACTTTCCCTCCTCCTCCTCCTCTCCCAGCTCCTCGTTTACATATCTCCAAAAGATGTAATTGAATTAAATAAAGCTTTCCTTCGGGGCAGCTGCCACAGCTGCTGTTTGTGGCATGTCAAAAGGCCCGCCACTTTAAGAGCACTTACATATGCTCCAAATTAGCAGGTCAGATAGGCGGACGCGCGATGACAGGGCCGAGGCTGCCAGCGCGACAAGGGGCCCGCAGCTGTGAGCAATTCACTGGCAGAGTGGGGGCTCTGTCAGACCCCTGATTATGAAGGGCAGCAGTGCACGTGCTCATACACACACACACACACACACACACACACACACACACACACACACACACAGATGTAGACACGCGGGTCACTGCGGTATTTAGAAAGAATGAGGAGGATGTGACCCGGAGGAATCCTTTAAGAAAACACTGATTAGAAATAATGAAAAGCAAATCTAATGATCAATGAAAAACATTACAGATACTGTGTGTCTGTCAACACACACATCTGCTTTTTAGATCAAGATCGAAAACACAAATTAGTCACGTGCACAAAGTCGACATTATAATATGATGAAATGAACCCTTTCAGTCGCTGTCTCATTCGACATTGATTCATTGTTCTGTGGCTGAGTAAGCACTTGGTTACATTGGTTTTCTTATCATTAACATGTACAGCATATAGTGCACATATTTGGGCAATTACACATTTTGCTGCGTTTGTGAGCTATGTACTGCAGCACACTGGTTGGGTAGTTTAAGTGCAGACACGCCTCGTTCACTTGAGACAGGAAAAGCACAGGTGTAAACAAGAGTATAAATGATGGCTGGATTCCTTTTAGCTGCATCAGTTTCGGGGTCCTGGATGCTGGCTCACCGTCTGCTTCTACTGCTATGAAAAGTTAAAAATGTCTGCTGCGAGAAAGGCAGCTTTTATTTGGGTGTTTACATTCTCATCACATGATCCTTGCAGGACCTGGAGAGCTTTTTATACACAACGCCAGCATAAGAAGTCAAGATATTTGTGTATTTCCCTTTAGACAAATCTTAAACAAATTAAACACATGTTCAGTTGCATTGAGGTCATGTGACTGGCCATTCTTTCAGGCTATTACTAAACACTTCTCCGATGGCTTTCCTGTGTGTTTTACGAGGATTGTCGTCGTGCATTGTACAGATGAGAAACAACCTCAAGCTAAAAATAAAGTTTAACCTCAGCCGGTGTGCGCCGTCCATCCTTAACAAGCTGAACTGTGCATCCGACTGCTACAATTGAATATAGCACAAATAACAAAACACAAAAAAAGGGAAATGTTTGCGCTGCCGGCGGCGTTGCTGTTCACCGAGGGTTTGGAAGCGATGATGAGCACGAGGCCTTTTGAAATGATGTCAACACTTTACTTCAGTTATGTATCCAGCGAGACACGCATGTCACGTCGCAATCAACCGTTGTGAACAATCATCTAATGACTTGTCGCTCAAGGTCTGCCCGGGCAATTACGTTGCATTTGCATGGCAGTGAATGGTGTTTATGACAAATAATCCATGTCCTAATTGCTTGTCTGTTTTCCTTAAGACGTATTCTGCTGATAGGATGTGATTAGCTGGAGGCAGAAGAGTAAAGCCAAGTTGACACTGATCGTACAGGTTATGTTTAGCAGCAGAGGCCTTTTTCAGATTGTCTGGGAACTCTGTTGTTTTTGTGGATCTTTTCAGGCCCAAACCAGATCATCTTTTTAGTGGCTTTCCACGGATGTTCAACTTCACCTGACTTCAGCTAGAACAACAGACAAAAGTCAGTTGAAGCTCATACGTAAAGCAAAACAAATAAAATCAGCAGTGCAGTATTCAGGAAAGAAGTGTATGGAAGACCTGAGAGGACTTGTGTGTGATGATTATCCTGTAATGACTTTGAATTTATGTCGACATCCATCTTCTTATACCCAGAACTTTATTTGTTGTTTCTTGTTGTGGACTGATTTCCTTCTTGCATCGCATTTTAAATTGGACAATGCCGCCAAACACAAAGAATAAAACAGTTGAATGTTCAGAAAAGACACTTTTATTATTCTCTTAAGATAAACACCACAGAAGGCCACATCTGAACCAGATCATGACTCATTCAGGTCCGTGTCCGGTTCAATTATAACACATTACTTGACTCTATATCTGCAGACTCCTGCAAGAAACAAAAGTTGTCAAAGAGGATTTAGAACAAATGAATCCTCTTTGACCGAACATCAGTGGACACCTTTTAAACCGGGGCGCTCTCCTTCTGAATTTGAGGTCGTTATTGTTTCGTGCTGTCCTGTGGCGGGCAGGAAAAGGCTGTGACTCAGCTGTTTGCAGTGCAACATTGGAGAATAATGGATGTGAAGGCACACCAAACACTGCCGTTAAAAAATGCATGAGCGCCCCCGAAAAAATCTCCCTCTCCCTCCGCAGAATAGAGCTATCACTGGTGCCTGTTATCTCCCCGAACCCCCAGGTAGAAAATGGTAATGATACCACTTAACATCGCTGCACATATGGAGGGAAAATGGAAATGCCAACAGCACCTCAACTATAAAGCAAATCAAATTGAAATATTAATCCGCTGATTAATATAACATTATGAGAGCCCATTCTCTTTGTTGTTAAACAACAAAGGGTTGCAAAATAAGCAACTGCCTAAGAGGTAAGGGGTTTAAAAGAGTCCCACAGAGGTGCTAAAGCCCCTTTCAAACATCATTACTCTGCATAATGTATTCCCTTCCACAGTGCTGAGATTTGATATTGATGTTTACTCATTTATTTTTTAATTAACGTTCGTTGTTAATGAATTCTTTGATGAGAGGCATTTTGTAAATCATTATCCTTGGAAGAGGGAAAAAAGGGGGATGCAGTGCTCTTGCCCCTTATACCCGTGACAGAAGAAGAAGAAAAGAAAGCGAGGTGTAAGGGGAAAAGTTGCACGCAAGAAGAAGTAGGGTCATTGTTGAAAGTTTGTTTTTTGATGTGTTGATTCTTTTTTTTTTCCTCCCCGTGTTGCTGTTTTTCTGATTGCATCTTCTATCTAGAAGGGATGAGCGTATACGGAGCCAACAGGGACTCTGTGTGTGTGTGTGTGTGTGTGTGAGAGAGAGCCGGTGTGGATACTTAGCTAATTACAGGAATATAACTCAAGGCTTTCGGAGAGTCGCTCCAGTGGGGGAGGACGGGTGCCGTTTTATCCACGGAGCCCTTTGGTGGAACTCTGTCCTTCCCCTCTTTAATATTGATCGCTGGGGATATCCAGGAGGACACGGAGTGGGCTCGGAGGCTGGGAAAGTTTGTTGGACAGACAGTTTACTCTTTCTCACAAGTGTCACAAACATCGGGTACTTTATTTGAATCACAGGAGCCCCTTTTTGAGTGATGTGCTGCCCCTCACCTGCCTCCTGCAGCATGTGCATCCTGTATATGTCAGTGATTCATGTCAGAATGTATCTTCTTCTTTTCTTTCAATGCAAATAAACTTTGACTCTTAATTAACACATCATTATTTTTCCCAATTGTAAATAAATCTCATGTAAAGACTCAATTCTAACAACACCATAACATTTTGGAGTGTCCAAATCACGGGGCGGACACACCAATTATTATTCTTGATTTTTGTAAAGATTGCTTATTAGGGTTTGAACGTGATGTGTTGGAAGAGAAAGTGAAGTTGTTCTTGACTGTCTTCAAGGAAGAGAGCCATGATAGCTTCAAGGCTCTCTTCCTGCTGACATCTGTCCTAACTTCAAGTCCAGCCATGTTCCGACTGTTACATTCACTCATGCAGCTGCAACTTTTATTTCCAATATTTATTTCAAAATTTTTACAAAGGCAATTGTGAATCTTTAAAGTAAAACATTGTAACATAAGGCATCCTCTCCTCTCAGAAAACACTTTGTTTGGCTGTAAACAGACAAACTAGTCGCTCTTCTTCTGCTGCATTTCTGACGGAGGAGCAATGTGTGTTTGTGGCTCCCAGTGGTAGATACATTGTGTGGACTCCAACTGAAATCTAGGACTCGCTCGTATCGTCATTAACCACAGACGTCAGTAAATCAGCCAGGACCAAAATGTTACATCGAGTAGTTCATATTTTTTTAGCACTCAAGAACCGCTCAAACTTCACACTCGTAAACTCATCCACGTCATGATTAGACGCTCAGAGCAACGGAAGCACAGTATAAAGAGCGACACAGGTCTTTTACTCGAGAGATCAACGTTTGTTTCCTGTGTGAAAACCAAAAGTTGAGTTGTGTTTACTGACGACGTTCATGTGACGCTAAGTCACTGAGTCCCATGAACTAAGTTGTTTTGTTGCCTCAACCTCACCGCGATCTTTTCACAATGTTTACCATGTGTTGCAACGTTATCCTCGCACGAACCTTCTGCGTCAAGATACGACGCCAGAGGCTTCTTTCCAAGGGGCGAAATATGACAAGTAGGAACGAGCTCCGGTTGACAGAGACTTCTTCCATTTTTAGTTTGCTAATATCATGGCTGCACATGTATCATTTTTTGTACCCTTAGATCCATTGTTGTCAATGTAGACGTGCGGAGGGAGCGCTCCAACACTAAAGGCAACGCCGTCGCGTTGCGCAAGCATTCCCTAGTGCCAGAAATAGTTCAACTTTTGGAACCGCTGCATGTCATGTGACGAGAAACAACCAAATACAGCTGACAGATAGCTTTCCTTTTTTACATTAATATCAGTCTGCGGTAAATGCATGTACTAGTACTAGTCAATCATTTTAGGGCAGGGCTAGCCAGAGCTTTGCTATCTTTCCCTCTGATTATTTTACTTGCTTCATCCTTTCTGTCCAACATCTGGTTGAAAGGTCAGCCAAACCGACACAGGAAAATCGAACAGTGAAGCTACTGTGAAGGATTTACGGTGAGGGAAACCAATTTCTCTGTTTTGACTTTTAGTCAGAAAGGCTTATTGCTAAATTACCGCAACTTCATCATCATTGGCATCGCAGCGTGAAGGTTTTGATTGCTTAGCAATGGCAGGCGCGACAGTAACGCAACCCCCCACCCCCTCACCAAGCACCTCAATAAAAAGGTTGAAAGCGGCACGGCTGGCGTTCTCCGCGCGTTTTTAAACGCAACATGTGAATAACCCCTGAGTTTGTCTTTTGCCAGCAAAAGACAGAGAAGAAGAAGACAGCTAGCCAATGCACACACAGCTGTATGAACATGAACAAAACCAAATAAAGAAAAATAAGTTAAATATTATTTTCACCTTTCAGATGTCGTTGAAGGCAGAATTTTTATTTTTTTATTTTCTTACTTTGGCTTAAAACATTTTATTTTCCAATGTTATATGTCTGTTATACCTCGAGGATACACACAGTGTGTTTTGGTGTTCGTTGTTTCCAAGAAAACTCCATAGGGCTCCTTCAAAGCACAGGGAGGAGAGTAGTCGGGGGTCCATATCATTTAATAATGATTTCCCAATATTGACAACAAGAATGCAGGAATATGCTGCAGAGCGTTGTTCGGGGACTGTGTGCCTATAATACTGTAGGCTAGTCTCAGTGTGAGGTTTGGACCAGTTGGCCACCGATGAGTCTCAAGCCCACAACCCATCTGGAGCCGTCTTGGAGATGAAGCAAAAACCTGGAGCCTGTCCATCTCTTGGCAGGGCTGGCCTCGTCTCTACACATACAAGCCTGATCGTCTCTAATCCTACCAAAGAATTAATTGCCTAATTGGATCAATTAGATATCCCAATAGGTCTTGAAGACGTGCGGTAGGTGCATCAAATAATTATGAATAAAATGTGAATCAATATTTGAAAGGACTGCGTGGTTGTTGCAGCCAGGTTCCTCGAATGCTGAGCGTTATTTGCGTCTCCCTCACACGACATTGAGACGATCCCAGACAAGTTTCAAACCGTGCTTAATATTCATTTGCTCGTGTATGCACTGCTTGTTTTTGAGACAGAAGAACTATTTTCATGACTTATGGCATTTGCAGTATCTCAAAGATCACACTGCTGTTTTTCTTCCTTCGAGCCAGTTTTAAATGGAGCCAAACTGCACAGCTTTAAAGGCACATTCATCAAAAAGCGAGTGCGAGTGCACTGCAGATGCTGCCACTTTTTCTTTAAAAAAAAAACAGAAAAAAAACAGAAAAAAAAGAGATTGCAAGTAGAATTATGGCTTTTCATCAGCCGATAAATTTCACTTGTGATTAATTGCAACACTCACTTTTGGGATCACTTCTGCACAAAAGAGCATTTCTGCTTTGTAAAATAAAAGAAATGCAAATCAATGGTGTTCTTGGCACCAAACATATGCTGCCACAATGCCAACAAGCCTGCCCCTGACAACCCCAGCTGGGGGCTTGTAAGACTTGCTCTTGGCAAAAGACGTTTTTTCCACCCGCTTTGCAAATGATCACCAATTAATACGAACAGCATCCAATTCTAATTTTGCACCTGGTAAGATTGTGAGTATCTTGTAAAGCTCTTCTAAGCTATGGATACAAATTACTGGATGTTTTCTGCCCTCGGTTTTTGGGACCTCTGCAGCAGCAGCAAAAAAAAAAAAAAGACGGTGGCAAAAGCCCATAACCCATCAAGACCAACATCAGTGGAAACCATTGAGATGACCGTTTAGCGTGCTTCAGATGTGAAGACAGAATTCAGCTGAGGGGGCTTAAGAGGCGAGAAAGTGTGGGATCTTTTATCCTCACGCAACAATATGATCCTAATACAAAAATAACAAAATCTGTAGACATATGCCACAGAGGAAAAAACACATTTTCTGTCTTCTTATGAAAATATCTGAAAATGTATTTTGTTTTCATGGAGCCACACAACTTTCTCCCCATCGTTCAGTTTCTCCACTTTCTTCAATCTAAAACTTTCATAAGATGTAGGAGAGGGAAATCAGGGATGTGTTTATCACTTGGTAACACAGCAGCATCCATCCATGTGATGAATTCCACTTTATTTTCCCAAAGAAAATGAAACTACAACAATTCAAAAAGGCGTTTCACGTCACTAATTGCTCATCAGAGCGTCTCTCTCTCCCTCTTTCTGTCTCCATCTCTCACTCTGAAATTGATACTCGCCATACGACTTATGATGGATAGGAAGCTTTAACGAGCTCTTACAAGCAATTAAGTAATCAGGGAACCCTGCTGCTCGGTGCTGGAGCTAGCGAGAGCAGTGACAAACGGAGGCCCATCAGCGGCGTAATCAGCACAGGACACAGTCACCGCTGCTCACCACTCCCTAACCCAGGGCAGCAATGGGCAGAGCAGCAGGCTCCCATCTCATGTTATTGTTTTGTCTGCAAATAGGTGTCTGAACTTTGTGACTCTGAGACGTGCTCTTGACGGAGTCTAAACATCCTATATGCTTTTCTAGGAGTTAAAGATTCCACTTAAAACTTTACACACAACACCTGCGGCACGAAAAAAACAAAACAGAAGTAGCAGAAAGTAAAGCTCTCGGGTCTTAGTGCCAAACAGAGCAGCGACAGACTCAAACACCTTTATAGTGGAGGAGCAGTAACACCTGTTTGTGGGGATAAATGGGAAAAGACAAAGAGAAATTAACAACTTTTAGTACAATCACACGTCATTATCAGTTGAACAAAAGCCTCAAACCTGCAGGAATAAATCAATTCTTTAGTTGGTTTGTCACAAGGGACATTTTACTGTACAATGTAATTCAATAAAAATACAAACTTCATCATATAAATTCATATTTATTTATATTTTAGACGATGGTTTTGAAAGCTGAAATCTCAAACTTACTGTACTGTGTGTATTGTTTTGTTTTGTTTTTGTTATATCCTTTTAACAACAGATTTCTCTCCTGCTAAAGCAATAAAATATATGAAGGAGGAAGTGAGTTTATTCAAATAGAGATTACAGAGTGATACAGTTTAAAGGAAATCACTCCACCTTAGTTTGTTCTTCCATAAACACATTTGTTTGTAAAATGTGCCTGCAAAAATTTGTTGACAAAACAGCCTTTAACATGTTCGTAAAGCACTTTGTAACCCTACTATAGAAAAGTGCTCTAAAAACTTAATTTATATTTATCTTTATTTTTTTTACCTCTCTCATGTCTGTGCACTGACTATGGAGCTGGAGCCAGGAGGCGATTAGCTTAGCTTAGCATAAAGACTGAAAGCAGAGGGAAACTAAGTAGTCACTGTGTGAATTTTTATTTGCAACTCCTTGGAAAACCATAATGTCGTTTATACGTTTCTGTTTGTGCGGCTTAAGCCACAACATACAACGTGTTAATCAGTGTCCTTTAAAAATAATATTTTTGATCAGTCTTAATGACCTATTCTGTTTTCTTCATTAATGTTGTATTGAATCCTTCAAACTATTTGATGTTACAGGGCAGTTTGAGCTTCAGTTGGTTGTATACGTGGTAAACAATTCATGTTGTGACGAGGAAAATGAAATCTAACTGCAGGATCTGGTGTTCTCAGCTCACAGCTCACCCGGGGCGTCTGAGCTGGTGAGCGCCATGCAGCATGGTGGACGCCCCGGGGCGGCGTGACACGTCTCCCACACTCTCCGACTCCTCTGAATAATTCTGCCCCGACCATACGTATCACATCTCATTTGGGGAAGAGAGGGGTTGGGGGGTATTGAAAATCAAATATGTTGCTTATTAATAGGACGACTTTGGCGAACGCTACCTGGAGAAAAGCCGGAGGGGGGAGCGACTGTAGGAGAGAGGGACGCCTACAGTGTGGTTTCTCTCTCTTCTGTGCAAAAAGAAGGAAAAACAGCTGAGGGGCCAGATTTCTCATCGCTAAACTGGCACAGTTGATTAAGGTGCACACACACACACACACACACACACAATAGTGCACACACACTTTATGGAAATCAGAGAGCCAGGGTGTGTTAGTCAGCCATGCATGAAAAGCACAGAGCTTCATGTGTTTATTGTGTGTTTGGGGAGCAGGAGAAAGACAGTAAATAAAGGTAAAGATGACAAAACAAAGATGATCCCTTCACTGAACTTTTCTTGGTTTCAAACGAGTACATTTACTCGGGTTCTCTACTGAAGTTACTACGAGGAACTGATTTTGGCAACCTCTGTGGACAAAAGCAGTTGTGTTTCTGAGGATCGCTTTAGAAAACCTCTCATTTTACTGAAGCAGTTGTCTGACAGTCTGCCCTGCTCAGTCCTGGTTCTGATTCTCCCGTGTTTCCATTCCCACCAGTGGGCCCAGCAATACAGCCTGGGTCTCCAGCAGTGTGGTGTTGGTGTTGGCTCCCAGCGAGGACCGGAGGAGCAGGAAGGATGCTGAGCACTTCACCTCCCGCAGGTGCTTCCGACTGCAGGTCAAAGGTGGCAGCGAAGCCGGATCTGGGTCTGTCCGCGGCGGGCCGGTCTCTGTTGGAGGCCCCGATGGAATCTTTTCGCCGATGGTCTCTCTTAATTATGTTGGTCATATAGAGGCATCAGTAATAAACTGAAACTGTTTCATAATCAGTTAAGGGGCTGACTGTCAGACCCCTGCTGTAAAATGAGACTTTTTATAAAGGGAGTCTGGTGCTCGCACATACACTACCACTTTCGTCCACAGGGACCGCCAGAATCCACACAAAATGGAATTTACTTGTAGTAACTTTAAATAGGCTAATGTCTTGAATGCAGTACTTTTACTTTTAGTGTGGTATCTATATAAGTGGCCTGCTTTAACAACAAGCATCTAATTACTTCTTCAACTGCTGGTTTCAAGACACCCAGACACACACTGATGTTAAGGTGGCAGCTCTGTCGTCAAAACAGTGCCAGTTATTTCCATCAGCTGCCATCTGGTTCATTATGTTCCTCTTTATTCAAACATGGACTCCCCTCACACTGTACAGTTTGTTCGTGAAACTGACTGAAAAGGGCTGCCGACGTCTGTGTGTCTCTCTGAGGCTAAACGGAGAGCGAGCAGCGACGCGCCGCTAACTTGCCGTCATTTCCTCGGATTCCGTACAGATTGCAGCAGCTAATTATGATCTAATAACTGGCAGACTGTCTGTTTCAATATTATTACAGGAAACGTAGGTTAAATGAATAGCTCATCAGCTGGCCCCTGTATCAGTCATGTTGTTTTAATGATCATAATTCCACCATTAAATCTTAATAATATGTCAAGATCATAAGGGAGACATGTCAATTTGGGGCTTCAATGAGAATTAAGCCAAGGAGCGCTGAAGTTGAGCCTGTGTGTGTGTGTGTGTGGTTGCTTTTTTTTTTTCCTGGGAAGCCTTGATTTTGTTAGCCTTGTCCTCACACACACACACACACACACACACACACACACACACACASACACACACACACACACTAGAACAGGCACAGAGCTGTTTCTGAGTCAATCGGATATTCAAGAAATTAATTTCTMTTCACTGATTGACGTGTTGATGTTGAACAGGAAAGAAGCTGGTAAATGTTTTCTAGTTTTGGTATTATACAAGAAAATACCTAAATATGTTCTGTTCCATTTAGCTGTGAGCTTGTTTTTCACTGACATTAGCAAACAGCAGACAAAAAACAGTCTCACCTCAAGGTCCATTTAGTAGCTGTTCTGGAGATTTTGAGCATATAACATGATCTTCATACGATGATGGAGTTTGACATGGAAGTGTCAAATTTCCTTTCCTTTCCAAGCACTTAAAATACTTCCTGTTTATGTTTGGTTAAAGTTGAAATCATCAGTTCATTCTTGACGTTGAAATCATCAGTTGAAAAAGAAATCTCACCTCTAGGTCTATGGAGTAGCTGTTCTGGAGCTTTCAATCATATCAAAGGATCTTCATCAGGAGATGGAGTTTACCAAGTTGACATGGAATTGTAGATGTTTATGTTTTGAAAAGTCTGTTCATGACGTAATCTCACCTTAAACTTTAAATATAATTTATAACAAATAAGAAATGCAAAAATGACACTTTGAAGAAAAGAAACTACTGGATGCGTTTAAAGTTTTGAGCTTTGGTGAATGACAAAAGACAACATCTGAGGAAAATAACCTGTCAAGTCCAGGATAAAATGGCATTGTGTTTGATGCTGGAGGATCATTTCTTAGAAGACTCTTTGGATCCTCTGTTGGAGTCTCAATTACAGCACATTGAACTTTGAAAGGCCTCCAAGAATCTGGAGTGCAGGCACTTTTTGGATGGACTTCTAGAGTCTTTAAAAAGAAGAAGAAATTCACTGCTTTGAGGTGCAAACCCTGTATTCTTCTTCCCTCAAGGTTTTCTGTATGTGAGGTAGAGACAGTCGCTGCACACAGCTCCCAGCTAAGAATAGCTGCAGGAGAGGGGAGAAAGTGAGGAAAGTGAGGCAACACGAAAGGCAGAGAAAAAAACAAAACAAAGGGGAGAAGAGAGAAGAAAAAAAACGAGGAAGTGGGCGACGGAGAAAAAAATAAGCCAGGAAGGAGTGTGAATGAGACAATGGCTCCGTCAAAGAGTCAAACGAAGTAAACATCATCGGCGCGATCTCGGGGACTCGATCTGGATCGGGACTAAACACGACACTGGGACGATCAATCTAAATCAATCAAGTGTCTGAGGGACTGGTGTGTGTGTGTGTGTGTGTGTGTGTGTGGGCAGGCAGGCGTGGGTGGCAACGCCGTGGTGACGGGGTGTACCCTGCCCCCGAGGCCCCTGCTCTGGTCACAGAGAGTGGAGATACATGTGTGTATTTGTGTGTGTGTGAATGAGTCTATTGAAGAATAACATGCTGCAGAGTTAATAAGGGAGCATCGTGTGTGTGCATGTGTGTGTGTAAGTGCAGGAGGGGGCAGATGTAGTCAATGAATCTATTGAAAGACAGCAGCCTGTATTCAATTAATAGGAGCGCACACAGGGGTTGTGTCCTGTAGTTGTTTGTTGAACAACCACTGACGCTCACACAGGAAGTTCACTCTACATTGTTAAGAGACCTCAGTTCATTCTTAGTGTCGTGTCCCTGCATCCAGTCCAGTACCCCCAGGATTTAAGTAATCACGATTTATGTCCTACGACAAGCGTTCAGTGCTAATGCAGGAAGTAGCTTCGTCCTTCATGAGGCAAAGCGTAAGTAAGGATGGCATGTAGCTGTTCTGACTTTTTAGTTTTGTCAACCTAAGGTTGGAGACTAAATTTGCCCCCCCAAGAACAGGTTAAAGAACGCTTATGTTCCTCAGTCTGTCTAAGGAGCTGTTCACATGTAGTTATTTTTGCGACATGGGAACAGCTCATGTCGAATTAACGCCATTGTTGTAAATTTTGGCACGCTCAAAAGCGAGACGCCACCGCTGCGGTGCGCAACTGTTCCCAAGCGAGATAAAGATGCAACTTTGAAAAATGCAACTTTTGGAACGCTGCACGTTATGTGATGAGGAACAACAAATTACCCATTTTTTATAACGAGAAGTGACAGGAGAGGGTGGAGCTAAGTACAACCGAACACCGATTATTAAGACATTGTTTTAGGTGACCAATAATGTTATAATTAGCTTTAATGAACTGAAACTCACTGGTTTATGGACTGCGGTTTTGAAGAATCAAGTTCTGCATTTTGTCCGTCACCATATTGGATTTTGTCCGTCGCCATCTTGGTCTTTTGCAACCAGTGATCTGACATGTATGTTTTTTTTTCCGGTCTTTTACTTCCTGGTTCATGATTACGTGGATTACGTACAGATTGATTTTGTGATATCTATGAATTACAACTCATTTTCTGTAGGTACATCTATGAACACTATGAGAACAGCCTGAAGTAATAGTACTCCTTGTGCAGCATAGCTCGTTTTGAGAATTATATATATATAATATCACTGCATGATAATTATTGATGCATTAATGTATAGGTCACTTTAATGTTGCATCTATCTATCTATCGATCTATTCATCCATCCATCCTAACAGACCATCAGCTACCAAACAACCCCGCTGTTGAAGTGAACACCTAAAATAGAGCGCTGGCTAAAATAACAATGTCTCCTCTCATGCTCTAATGCCAGTTGATCAATAGTAATTACCTACCTGTGGACCAGCCAGCTCCTCAGGCCCCTCGGGGGTTTCGCCATAGACAGCTCACAATCCAGTCCCAGGTAACTCCATAGGACAGACCTTTTAATTGCTTTGTTCACTGTGAGTAAATTGAGGGTTGGAGCACGCTTGCCACGAGAAGTGTGACTTCACTTGGCCTCCGTTTAATTATTCCCGTAACACGAGCCTTCTGCCTTAATTTACACTCTGAGCGCGGCATCTCGAGGTGCGAATACAACTGGAGATATAGGTTGGTGACAGTATACGGCACGCTGAGCCAGATGCACCACAAAACGCGGCCATATGGATACACAGAGAAGTGTTGTCTGTGTGTTTTCTCCGAAACATATTGCCAGACGGTCGATGCATCTTTTCAGCACAGCAACTGTCCCACTGCTCTAATTTGATCTCATCCCTCGCTAGGCCTCGAACCAGACACGTGGAACTGTATCAATATAGTTTCATTAGCATACTGATTAATCAACTGGTTAATTAGAGAAATTTCCTATAGGCTGATTACGCCTCCCGACCTCTTGGTGTGAACACATATAGAGTGCATGAGTAATTTAATTATTCTGACTGTCAGCGGAGGCAAGGTAAGATTATATATTCTATAACAATGTTTAATCAGAAAGGCAGAGCATAGAGCTTTAGATCAGGCAGCAAAATAACATTTAAAAGCTATAACTCCTCCTTTGACTTCAGCAGATTAAGAGTTTTCTATGTGAGCATGAAAACGTACACGTACACTCACAGTGCTGTGAGGATACTCGATCCTGTGTGTTAAACAGTGTGGTGGTGTCGCCAGAAAAAGAAAACGCAATATAAAATGTATGTTTTTATGAACTCAGGCGATTCTGCAAAAGCCAGAATTTATGTGATAGCAACATCGTCTTTTTTGAATGCCAATGTTTACAAATGTCATACTTTCTGTAAGAACTGTCTGTGGCAACTACAGGGTGGTTAAATATTTTTAAGACATAAAATATGTATTGTAATTTGTGTCTGATATGTTGTTGTTTTTTCATAAGAAACGTCATTATCTAGTTAAAAAAATGTCTTTGTTTCCAAAGTTTGTTTCCATCGTAGCATTGTTGAACTAGTTATTGTTCAAACTCTTGGTCCAGTCTTTAAAACCCTTCCAACTTCCAACGACTCCTCGTAACCTGAGGCGACACTGCAGATTGTTGTCCTGCAAAGCTCTCTAGAAAAATGTCCTTTTCTTTTACTGCTAAAGCTTTCAAGACTGAAATGTCTGCATTAAAATAGAGAATATCCAAAACTGTCTCCTACGAAATTAGGTTCCCATACAAACTGCATTATCAATTACATTTATTTTCTGTCGAATTACGGCCACAGTTCGAAACACATGGTTAGCGGTGTAAATTGAAAGAAAAGAAGAATCGCAACCAAACTACTTGGTTATGTTTAGTAAAAACATCATGGTTTGACTCATTTGAAACTTTCTTGTGATACATCAAACGCGAAGCATAATTGACAACGACATTTTGTTGTATGAGGTGACTTTTAGGAGACAGTGGTGGAATATCATGGGCCGTTTGGACCAGAGGAAAGTTGAAATACTTAAGGAACCAACACTAAACTAACGCCTTTACATCCAGGTTATATTCTGATCCGCAACCTGTCAAACAACCTCCGTATTCAGCGCTACAACTTCAGCTCTCCCTCACAACTTGGCCTCTGTTTGTCCTGTAGCCCACACTTGCAGCGGCGAGGCGGAGTCGCCGTGAAGGTGCGATGGGCGCCGGCGCTGGCACCGCCGGGCTCGGGCGGCCGTGCAACAGTATCTGCAGGCTGCCATCCTTCTGTTCGCAGAGCATCTGAAGAAAAAGCAAACTGCACTGTTGCTCACACTCCCCGATCCCGTTGTTGTCATTGGCCGGCAGCCACCAGTAGTGAGCCAACTGAGCTAACAGACACTTCCGCTCGGCACATAAGGAACCATCTGTTTTAAAAAGCCAGAAATAAATAAATAAAGAGCTCCCCTCTCTCCCACTCATGCTTCCTCTCTCCCCCCACGTTCTCCCTCTACCACCAGTCTACAGTAAGCAGAGCTCTGCTATTATCCTGCTCCTCACTCTTCATCATTTACAATCAACCGCCGGCTACTAAAACTACTGCTGGGGACTTTATTGAATCTCTACTGCCCTGTATTGGCCTTTCAAATTGAGCCAGGACGAGAAACTAACCAATTTCTTATTTGAGAAAACTATTTTATTCCATCTACTTTCCGGGTAAATAACTAAATTGTAAAATTTTTTTCTTTTTCTTTCTTATTGCCTTGCTCCTCAAACGTGGCGCCGCAGCAGTTATGGCGCGCACAACTTAATATGTCATTTATTGGACATTAGCAAGGTCAGAATCACATTGAAGCCTGATGTTTGTAACATCTTGAAAATCACGGTTGTGCGCCCGGTCTTGGCCGCGTCGAGCTCCTCAGACGTGCCAGCTTGTAGCTAAATAAATATTGGCTGAGGGGCGTTTGAAAAAACATATTGTCCTGGCTCAGCACTCGGTCCCCCTGCCCTCTGTTGCCAAAACAAGACGACAGGGGGTCCAGAGCAGAAATCTCTCCTCACATGAGCGGTTCGGTAACGGTCAGCCCGTCGCCACGGCCCGTTCCTGCAGCCTTTGTGCACCCGGGTTGCCGGGTGTAAATGTATTTACTCGGCTCTTCATGGTTGCGGCTCGCCCGAGAGCATCCTGGAAGCGAGCCACGTGCGCTATCACACTACGCCTTTTGTTTCTGGTGCCACTTTACGAGAAGAAGGGTGTGCTTGTCCTGTGTGTTTTGCAGGTTTTTTTGTGATAGCCAGAGATATCTTGGTCGCTTCTATTTACGAAGCGTGTTTTGAGATGGAGCCTTTAAATACCACTGTTTACGCGGCGGACGTTTGTTTTTCTGGCAATTTTTAGTGACCGTGAACTCACGCTGTATGTTGAGAATTGTTTGCTCACTGAAGTTTGTGTGAATTTACTGTACACCGTATCACGGTTTTCAAAATGACCTCATGCAACATCGTGCAGAGAAACAGTATTTATATTTATGTGTGATGCCTGAAATCCACTCTAATCTCTTTACAAACCGTGATTGTTAAATCAAATATGAGTCTTGTTTACATCTGAGCTCCCATTTCTTTTTCACCCTCATCCATCCTCACTTTACTCTTCATGGCTCAACCCGTGCAGGGAAACAGAATAACTTGAAGAAAAATATTACTAAAACATTAGCGCCCGCATTCAATTTAAACCGGCGAGTTCCTCCCTCCGAGAAATTAAGGTGTATCGAAACAAGTGCATTATTTAGTAGATTTGACATGGCTGCCACATATTCGCAGAGAAAGAATTAATACGCCTGTGGAAACGAAAGCAGAAGAAGAAGAAGAAATGTACTGAAAATAATTAATTATCAGAGCCTATTTCTAGTCCTCCTCTTAAGCCTATTTAAAGGGCATTAGGTATTATGAATGTGAGGTGGTCTAAATTTACCCCAGGAATATCTATCCTCATCTGACTACATTAGTATACTTTTGCAGGCTCTGCAGGCTCCTCGCTCGCTATTTAAATCACACGGCGTGACTCTGAAATCCAGACTCCTTTGTTTTTCTTTTGTCTTTGTTTCTTCCCACCAGGATTACAAGCTGCAATCAGATTTACACACCTGAAGAAAAGAAAAAAAGAAGATAAACCTGACACGAGTATTTGCTAAACGGGTGAAAGGCGCCCGTAAGTGACTCAGAGAAATGAATTATGTATACGCTAAAGAGAACTCATTTGGGAATTAAGGAGGATAAGTAGCAGTCCATTTTGTGCCTGTTAGGGGCCCTCTCGGAGCTACAGCGGCTGCATTAGGGGAGAGCTAATGGGCCCTGGGAGGGGGTGGGTGAGGGGTGGAGGTGGAGGGGGTTGGGCCCTTTGCCGCCCGAGGTCTGTGGGCCCCGGTGACAGATGGTTGGCCACCTCACTGGGTGTCTGTGGCTACAAGGTCTGTCGTGAGGTTGATCCGCGGCGTTGACAGCGTTGCAGAGATCAAACGACATTGTGGAAGGTGAAGAGACGGGGTGGCGTGCCCCGCCAGAGCAGGAGAGACGGCGTTAGGACTCCGACGATTTGGGAGTTTTGGAGGAAGTCGCCAATGCTGATATTTTTAGAACCAACTCTTTTTTAAATGTATTGTTCAGTGCCTGGAAAATCCCCCCAAAAATACACACAGAAAGTATATGGTGTTGTTTTTGACAAAAATATTCTTGAACATCCGTCTGAACTAGCTTCATTATCACACACTAAAAGTCTCCACTAAGAGCCGGACTCCAGTTAAATGAATATAAATGCTTTCATGAAATACCTGATACTCAATTACTTCATGTAGTCCGGCGTAAATCTAATGATCTCCTTGACCGCGCAGCGTAACAACTGTTTGCTGAACCTCTCCTACAACTCAATTTCCTTTGTAAACCTTTTATCCATTCGTCAATGTTTCTTGTTGATCAATTCCTGATTTAAAGGCAGCACTGAATCCCGGAGCTGTGGGTCCACCTGCCTGAGAGATCTGCAAGCAAGACCGGATTTCATGGCTTCACGGCTTAAATTCAAAAAGGACTGTTTGCAACTTCAACAGAAGAGATCTGAGACGAAATAATGTTCCATTTTTGAGCAGAAAAAAAGCATTTTTATGTTTAAAATATGGTCAACTAGCATCTATCTGGGTTTTATGAGGAGTTGTGCAAATGCTTGTAAATGTTTAAAACTCTGACATGATGTATTTGATCTAAGAATAAAACACGGTCTTGGTTCAGGTTTTTTTTATCTGTTACAGTGCACTGGATACACAAGCTGCACTCATCCCAAAAACATAATTTCATATCACATCTTACTCAAAAATAAGGTTACTAAGAAACCATCCAAAAGCATTGTAAATAAAATGCTTCAAGACGAATTAAACATTATCAGGAAAAAAATATGTAGACGTTACAGACTGTTAGGTCAGAGAGAAACTGCATCACATCAGCGGTGAACGACGTGAGTGGCCAATATTCAGTTTTTCATTAAACTGAGGAAGCCGCACGCTGTGTTCTCAAATTTGGGGGATTGTTTATTAAGACACCAACATTACAGCAAACAGCTTTCAGCAGGTTTCATCACACTCCGATCAAAGCTGTTTGCACAGACGTTGGCGTCTTCATAAAGTCAAGGAAATGAGGACATCACGTGTGACTACTTTGATTAAATTGAATCATTTTTTTGCTTTATCCTTAGCCATATGTATATTTAAGTGTATGTCAGTTACTCTGTTCAGTTGCCTGAGGCGTGTTTGTATGTACAGATCAACTGCAGAGACGTTAGCAGCATAGACTGTATGAAATATGGTCGTAGTCTTCGTGCAATGTTAACCATCAGTTTCTGAGTCGGGGGCTCCGGCCGTCGACATCTTGGCAGTGACGTCAGAGGCCTGACTCTTAAAAAAGGGCAAAGAGGTGGATCGTCAGTAGAGCTGAGGAGGCAACCTCTGGTTATGACGAGTGAAGCCAATGTGCCAAGTGTCTTGCATTCTCTCTACTGACCAGGAGGGGGCGACTCTTCTGGTTGCTAAAAGAAGTCTGGTTGTATAGAAGTCTATGAGAAAATGACTCTACTTCTCTCTTGATTTATTACCTCAGTAAACATTGTAAACATGAGTTTATGGTCTCAATCTCTAGTTTCAAGTCTTCTTCAATACAGCATGATGTTCACTTAGTAAATTATGGTCCATTTAGAGTCAAACAAACCATAAAGCAGGGTATGATTTGGGGCGGGGCTTACTGTGATTGACAGGTCGATACCACTGCCAGAGCAGTATACGGCGTCTCTGCGTCGCTCTTTCTCAGTGCACATATGGTAATTTCGGTTCACCGGTTGCATGAAAGTCAAGATGGCGACGGCCAAATCGACAAACTCAAGGCTTCAAAACGGCAGTCCGCAAACCAATGGGTGACATCACAATTACAACGTCCAAAACCGTTTTTTGTACCAGGCTGTAAACATGTTTATTTCTGCTGTAAAGTTGGGCTTTTTAACATGGGGGTCTATGGGGATTGACTCACTTTTGGAGCCAGCCTCAAGTGGCCATTAAAGAACTGCAGTTTTTGGCATATCCTTTTTTCCGGCTTCATTTTTAGCATCTGCAGGTTGCCGCTTGGTTAGCATGTAGTTTGCAACATGTGTCAGATGTAAAGTGTCAGTTTTTTCAAATCTCGAAAGAATAAAGAAGTTCCAAAGCAGCTTTACAAAATGTCTTCGTATCTGTGTAGTTTCACTTATTGTTGTTTTCCAGCAATATTGTCTCCTTACCACTTTAACGCGGAGTTATTTAAATGTGTGTAAACTGGTATGATTTGATCAAATAAAATAGTATCAAGAGTCAAAAAAAGACAAAACATTCACAACAGCATTTCATTGCTCCTCCAATGTACCGACATTTTGACAAGAGAAAGACATCAAACTGCAACGGCATCAATTCCCCACCACCAGCGCCCCGCGGACACGAGAGACCGGGCCCGTCAGGCGATTAGCCCGTCTTACATTCCCGGTGATCGGATTAGACGAATCCCACAGTCTAGTCTGAAACTACTCCCGACCCGCAGCTCCGGAGAGCATCTCAATATCCAATTTCACAGCTTTCTAAACCTGGATCACGGAGGCTATTTATTACTGTCACGGGCTTTTGTGTCGGGGGAGGGGGGGGGGGGTTGGCTTTTGTGTTTCATCTGCTCCGGAGCAGGAAGATGATCAACAAGAGAGTAAAAAAAAGTGTAATGAGTGGGGAACCGGTGGCATTGCCTGAAACCCCCTAAAATAAAACAACACAGCAGCCCTGTTAAATTAGACCACGACGACGCCGCAGTCAGCAGCTTCTCATCTCCAGGACCTTTGATCCACAACGCTGCAGTGACTACTGCTGGAAACAAATTATGACCCCGGTGTGTGTGTTTTTGTGTGTGTTGTCCGACAACAACACTTTGCTGTGTTTTCTAACTGACCAAAAAGAAAAAAGAAAATAGTTGATTTGAGTTTGGTTTTGTGAATCGTTACTTCTTGAAGAAAATGGGGATGTGTGGGGAAGTTTGTGATTACAACTCAGAATTGTGTTCAGGAGTACAGTAAAATAGAGGCCACGAAGTGATTTTGGACAGATGTAGCCGTAGTGCTGGTTGTCTAGCCTCCTAGATAATGAAACCATTTATAAGGCAGTCTTAAACCGGACCAGCAGCCGTAATAGGGGCCTCCATTATAGAGGCTTTATAATTTCCTTGCTTTTTCCTTTTAGAGCCTCTGTTGTTCCTCTGAATTACCCCTGAATGATTTATGCTCACTGGTCCGGCCACTGATAGACCCTGGCAACACAGATAGAAACACACTTAGGGGCTTTTCGGTGTGTAAACATACTGCATTAAAAGCCAACTTGTTTCAAACAGCCAAACACATTTGCCCCCGCCGCGGTGTCATCTCGCTCGTCAAACACCGCGGTGTCACAGCCAATCAGGGGGCTCCGGGGGCAACGCAGGCCATTTAACCTGAGCAAACACGACGTGTCACGAAACCCGAGGTTGACTTAAGAGCCCGGGCAAACACTGGCGAGAGCCATCGGGCACGAATCAAGGCGGCCCGGCTGAGGACAAGTCACTCCCGTAATGGCTTTGTGATGACTCAAGATCGAGCGGCCATCTGTTAGTTACAGTGGGGGGAGGACCAGAATTCGCAGTTCAGATACACAGAATATTAGCTGGTAGTGCGGCGGAGGAGGGGAGGATTTTGGCCAGTGGCACAGGATGTAAAGCATATGTCCATAAGTGGTAAATATGTTGATAGTGGAGGCCCCTGATTCCCTGAACTGGGGCCAGATAACAGGATTTGCATGGTGATTTACAGCCTCAGTGACACGACACCTTCAGAAGGTGTAAGACGCGTAATCCTGCAAGTGACCTTAAGACTCTTCCCCCCCCCCCCCCACACACACACACACACACAGGTGGAAAATACTGCATCAGAACCTCTGACCGCCGACATTAAAAACTCACCACGTATTTAAAGAGCCGAGAAGTTTGCATGAGATTTGAATGATGTGCGTTTGAATAAACCGCAGTCATTTGTGTCTGGTCTGTAACCGTGAAGTTCATTGAACAGCAAAAGTCAAACCACATGCAGCCTCAGAGGGCTCAAAAGTAGCCCTACCCCTCCCTGAGAAACATCTACAGCACGGGTGGAATAAATATTCAGATCCTTTTGATAAGCAAAAGGTATGGACGCAGTTCCACGTGAAAAGCCTGCTTTTAAAATGTTACTTGTGTTAAAGTGTAGCAAGTATTATCAGGAATACGTAGGCCTACTTATATAAAAGTAAAAGTATTTGTTATGCAATATTCTATTACTGGATTCTTAGTACTAATGCGTTCATACGTTAGCAGCATATTAATGTTGAAGTTAATTTTACCCATTTTAAAAGCTGTTGGGTGGTTTAATTTGCAATGCATTTTATGTGATATGCTTGTTAAAGCTTTTTCAACTCTTAATCTGCAACGTAGCTGGTAGCTAAATGTAATGGAGTAAAAAGTAGTAATGTGTCCTCAGAAATGTAGTGTGGTATAAGTTAAGTAAATGTACTTTCCACTACTGCTAAAAAGTCCGTAAAATGTTGTAATTATTTGGATAATTTGCATGGTATATATATATATTTTTTTATTTCTGCCTTCTTCACACTCACTGGTGGAGAAATACCGACAATTTTACAAGCCAAAAAAGTACAGAATTAAACAATAATATACTGTAAACAGCCTGTAAAATATCAAACATATTCAAGTATCTATTGTGTAAAGTAAAAAAAGAAAAAATTACCCAAATTACCCACAAATAGAGGATATGAACACACTTTCCTCAAATGAAGCTCCATCTGAGCGACTGCGTGTTTAAAAAAATTTGAAGTTATTCTAAGAATCACGGGTACAATATGTGAGGACTTCCTCGAGCAAACTGCACTGACGACTAAACATAGATGATGCTGTTTGTTACAATCTTCCGTGCGATATAGACAGAGTTTCATAATGCACTTCGAGAGTAATATTGTGTGTGTACAGTACTTACTTCACTGGTTATTACTGCAGATCACTTTTAGAGGGAAAACCCAGATTAGAAGTTTCATTCATCATATTCAAAGCTTCACTGCTGTTCTCTGCGTGTGCACATGTCGGATTAGATGTTGTTAAATATCCTCAGGGAAGCAATCAGGTGTTTTAAGTTAAGGGCAATTCCCTCGTCTACAGACAATCAATAAAAAAAACCAAGAGTGGGGACTGTAATAGGGTTGGCTTGTAACCTGCTCTGACAAATTAAGGCAAGTAGTGTTTTTTCATTACTTACACATCCGTTTTCATTTTTCCCATCAGTGGAAGCAATTAAACAATGCTTCCTTAAATTAGTCATTGATTTTTTTTTTTTTAGCAATAGTGACGCTTTGCAGAAGGAAATAATAACTTTAAGGGAGTGTTGCTGGCTGCTTTTTTTTCTTTCATTACTGCCACTCTTGTAAGAGCAGAAACAATTCACCTACATGAAAAAGTGGTGTCTTAAATTAGCCATTGATTTTTCCTCAGGTGTCACTTTGGTTAAATGCTTTGAGGTTAGGAGTTTTCTCTCCAACCTGGAAATTGACAAGAGGCCATAATCTATTAGTCCTTCAGTCTTTTTTCCACTTCCAGTGTGTAAAAATCTATGACCCGAAACTCTTTTCTGCCAAAAAAGAAGAGCTAAACGTTAAGTCTGAGTGTAAATCAGACAGATAACGATGCCAAGAGAAGAAGTGATACGGCTTTAAACAATAAAACTTTTATGTAATGATTCATTACATAAAAATGTGTTTTTCCAGAACTATTTTATTACAGAATTTTACGCCGTTGCCGATCCCGTCACACACACGTAAACACGGAGAAACAAAACTCAGACCAGATTCTTTTTTTAATGCTCAAATTGAACAAAAGCAAATAAAAAGTCAAAATAATAATAATAAAAAAAAGAGAGAAATCCAGAATAGCAGGTCGTAACTGCCGCACTTCTTTTCTTTTCTTTTTTCTTCTTGAGACTAGAAAATACACTTACAATTTGAAGCAGCAACAAAATGTGCATTTACCTGATTATACAATGGAACATTATTTTTGTTATAACATGAATGTGTTTTTTTAAATCGCATTATAAGACTCTAAATATTCCTTGTACTTTTTTTTTTTTTTTACCAAAAATCAGAAGGCAAAAACAAAATGTACACGTGATGTTCACCTGGAACAAAACAGAGAAAATAAATCAGGGAAATGTTTGACTTTATGTTTGATTTTTTTCCTAGCTTTTTATTATTTAAGCCAATAAAATCTTATTTTTTTGGGGGGGGGTATGCAAATAATAATCCTGAATGTGTTGGTTGCTGTGTCCACTTTGACTGTACATACACTTTCACCTGTTATTCATTGAGGAAACTGAACACCTGAATGACAAACCAACGCTGCTGATTCAGAATACAAAGGAAAACTGCTGTTTACGGTGAATGAGTTATTTTACAGCGGCTTGGAGCTTTATTGAATTATCTTAAACACAGGCCGTATTTTCATCAGCACATTCCCATGATGCACCCTTGTTTCTTTACTTCACTACCCCGAGAGGCTTCATTGAGAGAATGATTCATGTCAACACGGCAAAAAACAAAACACAGTTATGATGAGATCTGCAGTTTGATTGGACGAGGGGATCGTTGACGAGATCAAACTGGCTGATGGCCGCTTAATGTCTCTTTCATCATCACATCAGTCTAAAATCATGTCACTTCACCATAAAAGCATCAATACGTTGCCAGTATTCCCTTTAAAACGAGCATGAAAGTACAGGACGGCTGTTTGAGACTAAAGGAGTGATCATCCTTCGATCCGCAGCGCGAGCGTGGACGAGTCTCTTTTGCAGGAAGTCTTAAGATTCAGTCCTTGGGTGACCGTTTGCCACTGAGTCCTGTCTCACCGGGGCGCCACATGCTCGAAAATCATAAGAATAAAAAACAAACAAACCGAATGATTCCCACATTAATGTACAAACATAAACAACGGTTAAAAAGCCAACCACGTAGCTAGCCCCTGGCAGGTTAACACCGCGCTTCCTGTCCATAAAGTGCACTCTCCATCCTGCTGTGCGGCTTGGGAAAAAAAGAAAAGTGTGTTTATGTGAGAGAGAGAGAGATAAGGGAAGCTCCGCTGCATGTGTGTGTGTGTTCAGTCTTATTCCTGGAGCGACTGTGAATTAGAGGACATGACAGTCTCAGGTGTATGGACGGAGGAGGAGGCGGGGGAGGGGTGGAGTGGAGGTGTGTGTGTGTGTGTGTGTGTTTTAATGGGCTGGCGTTAATAAACGTAGCCCTCGCTGTAGGGGTGCGGCGGGCAGTAGGGCCCCTCCTGTACGTAGGCCATGTTTTCGTCAAAGTGCGACAGCGGCACCGTGTCCTCCTCGTTGATCTGCCGCTCCATGTCCGTCTTCAGCACCGGCCGCTGATTGTCGGGAAACGCCATGGAGAACAAGGCCTCGGGGTCGCACACAAACTTGTAGACGTATCTCTCGCCGGCCACCTGGACGGAGACGGACAGGATGGGGTGGGACAAATGAGTGGGGCTGGACATTTTGGTTCCGGACATTTTGGTTTCGGACATTTCTAAACTGTGAGAGCGCGCACACGCGGCGAGGAGAGTCCATTGAACTTTAAACACGACCGATGAATCACCAGAGATATTATCATATTGTCATCCTTTTCTTAAAAGTACTATTTACAAAATAACCGGACTCTCAGTGGACACGAAAATGTCACTTGTGACGAAAATGTAGAAAAATGTGAATTTTCATGTTTTCTGTAGTGAGTAAAAGGGTTTAATATTCAATTAACGTCAACACATTCTTTATTTTTTCCTATTTATGGAAATCCCTGACACATTTCAAAGTCAATCTACCAAAACGGTCAAAGTTAAATTTGAGTATATTGTGAGAAAGTTAACAGTGTTAGGAGGATACAGCATGGTGGGTTTGGTGAACATCTCTTAGAGGCAGATATAATCTCAGTGGGCGGAATTTAATTTTTTTTTTACGAGTTCCTTCTTTTAAGAAACGTCATTAAAGTTTGCCTGATTACCGACTACAATAGGCCCTTTTAACTGCAGACATGTTGAGGTTCATAGCCGGTAAACACAGTTTAACTGATAAAAAGAACAACGGTGACATTATATTTCGTGTGTTACAGTCATTCCAGTGAGCCAGCATACTCATAACCAGGTCACTGGCCCACCTAAATGAAACAGGGCCACAATGAATGTGATTAATTACACCTGTGTTCACCCTGCAATCACAAGCCAAACGCAGATTTAACTCAATCAGTGTCCCAAATCCATCCTCCATACAAACTCTAAGCAGGCTTTGAGTGCGGCATATATTGTGTTCACACTGTAAAAAGCATCTAAATCAGGATTAAAAACTCCCTTAACTTTCGAGTGTGTTGTTGGTTTAAAGTATTTATCCACAGTGCATTGCACAAAGGGAATAGAGGAGCAGCAAACTTTTACAGCTGGTAAAAATTAAGATTGTGGATGTTGGTGAAACAGCTTCAGGGACACCTCAGAACAAATCTAAATAACCAGGAAAGTCTCTTTGTTAAGTTTAACTGCCCTGCTCATGTTAAAGTTGACCTCTGTCTGAAGTATTGTATCATTTAATGTCAGTATAAAACTGTGAAGCACAGTACATGACCAAGGAGAAAGAAATGAGGACGTATGTCTGTAACACAGAGTAGGATATTTCTTTTAACTTAAGTGTGCAAGAACAAAGTTTCAAAGCCTTGATCTTGATCAGGGTCAGTGTTTCTAAGACGCTCCACCTCCTTATATAAGCTACCACGAGGAGGGGCGTCAGCACATGCTCCTCCTTTTACACAGGTGGTATCAATCAGGCTCTCGTTGTGGATCTGAGCTCCAAACCTTTCATCTTAAAAAGGTGAGTTTTCATGATTTGAGCGAAGCCCAACAGAGATTTGGATTTTTATTGTTGGTACACCTATATGTCTTATATCGTCTTTTATTTTACCTTTTGCATGATTCCCTTCTCGTAGTAGTAGCGCAACGATCGGCTGAGCTTGTCGTAATTCATCGCCGGTCGATTCTTCTGTATCCCCCACCGACGTGCCACCTTTGCGCCACACACGGATAAACAACACAAAGGCAGAGTGGGTAAACAGAAACAGACAAAGCATAACACAAACACGCACGGCCTTTCCCTGATTTTTCCACCCGCGGCAGCTGAAATGTTAAACAAACTTATTAATCCATATTTAGCTAATAACAGTCATTAGAGTGCGTCCAGCCTCGGCAGACCTGACCAGGGATGTGTTCATTAGGAGCTTGTCACACACCCAGCGGAGGAGGCAGCAGATGTTGTAGCACCTGTCTACCAGACCACCCACCACCCGGCCTCGCAGTCCAAACCCACAGCCCCCGCGGCGCTCTCGCCAGCTTCTCCTCTGCAGATTCTACTCTTCTCCTCTTCGTCTCCTTTTTTTTGTTCAATTATTTCAGCTTTCTCCTCTGAGCCTTTTGTACTTTTCTCGCTGACATGCCACACCTGCCTGTGAAAAGGCAGAATCCTCGAGCTAACGCTTGTCCGCCGCGTCCCCCCCAAAGCGAGTGCGTTCGGTCACCTGATGGCATGAATGGGCCCCCCTGTTAGCTGCAGCTGGCCCGCGCCTCTAGACACTGTCGGGCTGCGTGGACCGCTGCCAGGTACCCACTCTATCTCCTCCGCTCTTCAACCCCCCCCCCCCCCCCCCCACGCCTGCAACCTGCATCCTCCTCCATCCCACCAACAGCGAGCGATAGTGACTGAGCCCCACTGTGTGTGATGTGGGCGCTCACAGACTCGGCCTCTGTTTCCATTTCAAAAGGCCCAACCGTCAACATGGGTTATATTTTTAGGAATACGGCCTGTGAAATATTTAGCAGGGCGTTGGCCTTAAGGGGTCAGCTGGATGGATGTGGTAGAGTACAAGGTACATATATAAACAAAAAACTATTAAGGTAGCTACAGAACTGACTTGACCGCTTTAAGAGCAGCGAATGTTATTCATCCCACTTCAAATGGTGACCTTTGACATTGTCTTTTTCTGCCTGGATGTGTCACGCAAACTTTCTTTCTTTTTTATATGAATGTAACACACTGGAGTAGAGCGGCAACTAACAATTATTTCCAATTAATCTGTTATTACTGTCTATTAAATGTCCAGAAAATGGTGAAAAATGGCCATCATGACTTGCCAGATGAGAAGTAGACATCCTCATATTGTTTGTTTTTATCACACCAGCAGCTCAAAACCTAAAAATATTCAGTTATCAATGAGAAAAAAAATGAGAAAAGCAGCAAATTCTCATTTGAGAAGCTGGAACCATCAAAAGTTTGGCAATTTTCTTTGAATAAATGATTGCAATTTTGACAGATTAAACAGACTACAGTACACAAGTAACACGTGGTGGTTAAAATCAATATAAAGTACAAGCTTTATACTGATGTATTTCGCTTGTTTTTTGTATGTAAAGTGACCTTCTGTTGCGTAAAAGCTGCCTCAAATCCAATCCATTGTTAAGACGATACAGATTCTATGTAAAAACATTTAAATAAACAGTAACAACGTCTCTCTGAGCCCCTCACCTCCTCTGGCTCGATGAGTTTGAACTCCATGCCGCGGCCGGTCCAGGCGATGTAGTGGGAGTTGGACGGGTCGTCCAGCAGAGCCACCAGGAACTGCCAGAGCTGCAGCGAGCCTCTGCGCTGGTACGACGGGCCCTCGCGGTAAATTCCCGACTCCTGCTTGATGTCACCTAGAGAACACATAACGGACCTTTACTTCCAGTCGAGACCCACTGGAGGGTCGCGGGGGATTTTAACCAGGTTGCCAAAAAATTTGTGGAATTTCTTCCTTTGTCTTATATTTAACAATTATACTGTATCTGTAGTACACCTTTGAGCCACATTGTTCTGATAATTGTAGCTACTTATAGCATTGAATCTTCACATGAAAAGCTAGCAAACATTTTTTCAGTTTGTTTTACTGATTAGAGGAAAAAACGAGTCTGTTAACTCCTAAATGCATTTATTTGTGCTCATTTATAAAGCTAGCTTTACCTACGAAAGGTAATGCGCCGTAATTCATGGATATCCTACGGATTTATATCTTGTGTTATCCATGTAATCATGAACGAGGAAGTATGAAGACCATTGGCGCACACAGGGCTGGCGGGTCCAACAAATCGCGATCTTTCAGCCAGGAGAATGCTTTTTGTTCTTTTATTTGACACGTAACTTGCGTCACGTGGGTGAAAACAGAAGTTTATTTTGAAGAGACTGTATGCGAGGAACGAGCGGAAATCAACACGTGTTGCTGTCTTTCATTGGAAAACGCATGAGGAGTAACTTTTCGTAAGATATTATACGCAGCGTTTATGAGGATACGTTGGTTTTCAATAACACATTGATAAAACAAAGTTGTGATTATCAAATGTATATCTCTTTAAAATGGCTGGTTGACCTGTTCATGATACAATAAGGGGATCTGGAGATGGCAGTAAAAATAGTCAGGAACACTCATTTATGCAAGAATTTGCTCTCCTCGCGATTTAAAGATCAGGCCTGTTGTGAATTGGGTCGCGATGTTTTGAGGAAACACTGCTGTATGGGGTTCCAGCACAACTGCACGTGTTTTTCATGTAGAATTGAAAAGAACTCGGATGGAAAAACTCACCTTCAACCTTTTCAGGCACCACGCAGGTATCGTCGTAGAAATGCCTCGCCACTTTGTCAAACATACAACCTGATACAAAGATTTAAGAAAGGGGGTGTTTGACATAATATTCAGCCCAAATTCAAAGTGCACGATCACAACATTGACCCGTATCATCGCTGGTACCTTCAGTCCTGTTAGCGTGAGCCAGGTAGCCGTCTTGCCGTAAGTAGACAGAATGGCAGCTAGGCACTTCTGCTGAAAGCCAAGAAAGAAATGGGAGAAGTAGGTGTTAAAGGGCCCGAAGGCAGCATGAAGAACACTATCTCAGTTATCTGAGAGCAGTCAAAGCCTGTTCACTCAATGCACCACTGGCTCTGATTAAAGAACGTGCCCCCCAGCAACGGCTCCCAGCCGCAGGCCGGCTCACTATATCACCCTGCTAATACTCGCCGCCGGCGTCTCCACTCGGAGGAAGATTTACTACCGAACAAAAACACGGCGCTGGTGTGAAAACACACGGCGGCATGATGTAAGTTTTTTCATAACGCGACGGGGCTCAACGTAAAGCTTTTACAGTTTGGCTTCTTCACTGGTTCCTGTGTCACGGCAGCACGTCGGCTAAGTTGTCGATTTAGATTTAAAGGCCCTGAAAACGCATTTTCTCAACCAGGTTCTGACTGTGTGTGATCGGATTTTACATGAACAAACTATTTTCTGTTTTGGTTGTTTCAGAGGAGAGATTTTTACTTTTCTCTGAGCTCTTCCCACAGGTTTGAAGTGGGCGGAGCTCAGTTGAAAAAAAAATGTTAAAAATCAATGTTAGGTCTCCCCAATGTTTTTTTTTTCTTTACTTAATCCTTATTTATTGCAATAGAGAAAACTAATATAATATAGTTGACACAATTTAAAATACAATGCAAAATATTGGTGGTGCCTCTCTTACATCGGGAAAGGATCACTTTTTCCTCCTTCTGTAACATATCTGTTTATTATTTCTTTCCTTCATTAACATCACGGACTTAACAAGAGAACCTGGATTCCCTGATATTTTGCAGAATAATCGTTTTTCCATCTCATTTGAAAGATTTTGTACCTAAAATTGTTTAACCACTTGTATTTAATCACATCATTCTCTGTAAAGAAGCCTGTATTCAGGCTTAATTTACTGTACTCTATACGTCAGATCCGCCCACAACACAGACATCGCGGCCGTGGCTCGTGATCAAGAAAACGGCCAAACAGGTTACGAAGCGAATGTTCAATAAACAGACTGAGGCCCTTCATTTAGGCCCATAAACATTTCTCTGAACTTCATCAAAGTAATGGGCTTGTAGAGGAAATTGCTGCTAATGAAATTACCAGCTCCCCTCCCTTCCTTTCCAACAGGCCTGCTCCAGTCAACATGCTCCACTGTGACCAATAAATTCACTCTGATGCTCCATCTTGGATACACAGGACAGTACGGGACAGCAGCGCACACAAGACCTCAATAACCCAGAATATACCTCCTCGCTCTCTTTATGTTGAATCTTTAGAGTGCTGCTGGTTACTTGTAAGGACTAGAAGCTAATAATATAACTTTATGTTACAGTTGTGCTCTTTGTGAGTCAGTGAGATGTACATCTGACTTGCTTTGAAACAAGTAACTAGTTTAACAGTTAATCCATCACCATTTGGAACATTGATTAATCGTTTAAGCCATTTATTGAGCAAAAATGTCCCGAGCCGGTTCTGGCTTCTTAAATTTGAGCATTTCATTGTTTTTATCATTATGAATTAAATATATTTAGACAGTTGGTCTGACGAAACAAACACATTGAAGACATTTGGACTACAGGCTTTTTTTTGTTTGCCCTTTTAGAATTAATAATTGAGAAACAAATTGAGAAAAATAATGTAATAGAAGATAAATCAATAATTTAAATTATTGTTGGGTGAAGCCCTAATCTTGAGACATATTTATGCTAATTGTCTACAACCTGGAAGCTACAGAGAGTGTTGTTTTGTATCTAGAAGTCGTGCAACTCAATAAACACATCTACGGCAAAGTAAAAAACAAAATCTCTAGTTTTCCTCGACAGAAACCGCAGAGCTGCTGTTGTGAAAACAAAGACGGTCTAACCTAACAGAGAGCTGAAAGAGGCCCAGTGTTTTTCTACCGCCATGGGAAGAGGCGACGTTTCTCCCTGCCTGGTCACACAGACTCTCCTCCAGCTCGGCCTCTCCTGGGTCCTCTCTGTCCGCCTTGTGAATGAACCCAGCGGTCCGGCGTATGTCCATTCATGTCCTTGTGTAGCCCCGGGCCCGCGGGCTGATGATTAGCTCCCTTAACTCTCTAACTAAAGGGAAGCGGACAAGCGTGGGAGGGCGGATTTTGGATTGTGACCAGGCATAGCAAGGCCCCCTGACCCCCCCCCCCCTTTTCCTCTTTCCTATTAGAGCGCCACAGGAAATGGCGACCGGCACAGACACCCGGCCCAACCAGATCCCCTGCCCTAATAATGGGCAAACTCAATAAACGCCACCCCCTCCTCCCACGGCTTCTCCCATTCCTGAAATGATAACGCTCTGGCAGCTGCTCTCTCTCTTCATACCTCTTCCACCTATCGGGGTGAAACAGCGCCTTTTACCTTCAAGCCTCTCACCTGAGTCGTAGGTGAAGTCCCTCGGCTCCTGTTTGATCATCATGGTGGCCGGGTACGCGTGGGGTAGCGGCGCCCCCATCACGGCCGGGTGTTCGAACAGGGGGTCGGGATACTCCTGCTTGAAGCCCTGAGGAGGGAAGGGGATGTTGGGCTCGGACATCTGCCTGTGGTAGATGGGCCGGCCGTCCCGAGCCATCGTGGGCGGGGAGGGGAACGAGTGGCACGGCTCTGAGAGCTGACGGCGAAATCTGGGGAGGAACGCAGAGTCAGAGGATTCATTATCAGCCACAGAAAACAAAGAGCTATGGACTTCATTTAGTTTACTTTTAGCGTAAAAATGAGGATGTTTGACATTTTTGCCTGAAAAATGACTTCAATCATCAACCGATTATGAAGTTAGATGCTGATTATTCTTCTATCTGTAGACTAATTGATATAACTTCTAGTTGATGAATAATTGTGCTGAACAAACTGTTCCCAAAGGTCAAGAATGAACTTCGATGCTAAAATGAGATTTGACGTGTAACAACTGAGAACCTAAAACATATGAAATAAAAGGCCAAATATTAATTAGAAGTCTTTTAAAATGTAAAATAAATAATATTTACAACAAACTGTGGCTATATTCCCTTCTACGACAGCTGTACGTCCTAAAAACATGCTGCTACCAACAGAAATAAGAGCAGTCTAGCCATCCTCAGTGATAGAAATAAGAAAGCTACAGTAGTGCTGACACTCAGTGGTACCCAACCTGTGGGTCAGGACCCAAAGGTGTCACAAGATGCATCTGAAGGGTCGCGACATGATTATCTGGACAGGAAGGCAGAGAATACTTTCAGTTTTTCTGCTTTTTATTATTAATTACTGGATACTTTTACCTCCTCGAGCTTCTAAAATTATTCAACAGGACCAGGACAAAATGGAAACCAGTGATTAAGGGTCACATGATGTGACATGTCGTTGCTTTATTCTAAGGCGTCACAAATCAAAAAGGTCGGGATCCATGAAATTCTGTATGAAAGTCACCGACATTAGTTTTCCAGTATATTGAGTTACGTCTTTGTCAGTCAGACTGAGCCGTTAGATAACATTTGCTGCAGTTTGCTGGCTCCTCCCACTGAAAATACTGGACCAATGAGATTCCACCGTGACTAAAACGCTGATCCACATCATGTGATAATCTCCACATGTAAATGGGATGTAAATGTAAACGGCTGCGGTACCTGTGGTCCATAGAGTAGGCGCTGTCAGGGAGTGGCTGCGAGGCCGGTATGTGGGCGTAGGTCCTGTCTGGTTTGGGCGTCGGGGCCGCCGTGGGTGAGGCATGGTGGAGGGGGGACACAGGGGTGCTACAGGGGGGAGTCACTGGGCTGGAGGGCTTCATTCCTGCAGGCTGCTTCTGCTCATAGGCACTGTGGCAAACAGAGGACGAGAGTCAAATATGCTTCTAGTGCTGCTTGTTTGTGTTTGAGGTGTTTCATGATGAGAAAAGCCCCCGTATGTTAATCACAGAATTTCATCATGTGCTTTGTGCTATGTCTTACATGTGGAGGAAGAAGGCTTTATCCATACACTTGTGCATCTGATTCTGTTGCTGACATGTTTTACAGTGGGTGAGGTAAATATGGAAGATACTTTGTGTGAAAAGAAAGAAATATTACATTACAGTCATTTAGCAGATGCTTTTATCCAAAGCGACTTACAATTCAGATACTCAACAAATACTCAACAAAAGAAAAAAAGGGGGATAGAGGGTTTTACTGAATGTTACTTTACTTTCCAATACTTTAGCGCACCGTGTCCGAGAAGCAAATCTCTGACTATGCAAAATGTCAAACAAAAGGTGGATTAAAACTCATTTTACAGAGCTTTTGCACTCTTTATCATGTTAAATTTGTATTTCCTTTAAGGGATTTTGGTAAAAAAAAGTCCTATATTCTCTTCTGTTTGCCACACATTTGTCCTTCTACGATTTCTGTCAGCTCAGACGCATGCTGCCTTGTTTCGGTGGATATATTAAGACACATCACACCAGCTCTTGGCGTACACTGTGGAGGTTTTAATGTAAAGCAAGCCCTGCCAGGTGAGCAAATGAATCACACACATGATTCATCACTTATGAAACAGTTTCTCTCTGCATACAAGGTCATTATACGAGCATGCAAAGAGAATTAATGTTGTGAATACAGATCAGTTTATTTGAAGTAAAAAAAAACAAAAAAAAAACTCAACATGACTGTACTTAGAAATAAAATAAGAGACGCCAGGAGTTTCTAAGTACGTCTAATTTGATATGAATTAAAGTCATTTTGAGAGAAATATGGAGTGCTGAACAATCTAAAATGAATTAAACAACAACTGAAGCTCAATATATAACTACCTAAAATAAACCGATGGCTGGTCAAAGCCTAAAATATAAAAATAATATTATAATAATAACATAATATTCAACTAATGCCATGACCGGATCTCAAATACTCAAAACTAATTTTCACCATTTCACGATAAAGCTCTTGTTGTTGCTTAAGGACGGAATGTGAAACCAAAATAACAAATGGCGGCTGTTTATAATTTGAAAATGTTTAAATAGTTGTGTTTTAGAGGAGTACTTGAAGTAGGTTTCGGTGTCGTGCGGGGCCCACCTGACGTTGTAGGGGCACTTCTCTCCATACTGGAGTTTGAAGGGCCGTTCCTGACTACAGTTGGAGCTCAGCTCTGAACACGGGCTGTGCAGCTCCCTCTTGATCTTCAGCTGCAGTCCGTGGAAAGCCACTACGCACCGAGGGAGAGGGGGGGGGGGACAAAGTAATTTAGATACTGAACGACAACAAACCACCTCCCTATCAACATTGTTAGGTATCATAGACAGGTTTTAAGAGCAAGTGCAGATTTTGTTTTTATGAAAGTGCAGATGACTTTTTTTTGGTAGTGCTCAGTATTTCTGCATAGGTTTACAGCAGAATATTATTTTAAGCAAGAAGAATAAGCCCCTGAAGTAGCATTTATACATTGTCCTCATTGGACAGAAATTCACGCAATCAACTTGAATATTTTTTTTTAGGATTAACAATTGTTCGTGGCAGATTAACCACTACATCTATCGTCTGCAAAATCATTCACAAAAAACATGAACAAAAACAATCAAATTAATACATTTTGCTGCTGGTTTTTAGAATGTGACCATTAAACGATATCTAACAAAAGGACAAAGCGTCATCTGTGTACCACAGTATGAACCGCAGGCAGCCATATTTAGTAAATATACTAATATATGTACATGTATGAATGTGTGTGATTCAGACAATTCATGATGGATAAGTTAAAAGACTTTTGGAAGCATCCGTTCACCGACAGATTTGACGTCGCCGACACAAACAACTCACTTCAAATGTCATTTGTTTGGCCTTTTATTCCTGACAGGGACTCTTTTAGTGAAATATGACAATCATAAAACTGGACGTCCTGTAAATGCTTTATCTGCTTTCAGCTGGCTGTCAATACGTTCCAGACGTCAACAACGGGGCTCATTGATCTGGAGGGGGTTGGGGTGAGGGGGGGGGGGGGGCTACCTATGGCCCCACAGTGAGCCCGGTGCATCTGTTAAGTGCCTGATCAGTCCTGATTAACATGCCATCATCTCAAGTCATGATCAACGCTAATCCAATTGGCTGCGCTTCTGACGGAAAAAAACCGAGTCAGTCAGAATGAAGTCAGGCTCGGGTTGCCTCGCCAATCGCCGTCTCACCGCGGCTGCACACAAAGCAGCGGTGAGGCCGTCCCCACAGCATCCCTCGGTTGAAGGGAATGATTTTAGACTGACGTTTGAGGCTGAGAGACGGCCAGTTTTTCCTGATTTAAAAACAGGGGTGAGCTGAAAATATGAATGGAGAAGTTAAAGTACAAACATTTAGACATTTGATAACCCTAGAGACTCAAATCTGTGGTTTTGGGAGTATTTTTCTTTTAAATACACCAACATTCCGGACGGTCTCTACGGCTGCAAGGAGCTGAGAGAGGAGGATGTTTTGGGGAGTTTTCTCACGGCTGACTGACAGCTGCCGTACGAGCAGGGGTCGATCTGCCAACACCCCTTCTGACGCACAGCCGAGCCCCTGGGGGACGGGCCACACGGGCCCGGCATGACAAAGCTCAGGGGTTGTTCGCAGCCCTCGCTGGGGGCCTGACCTTTCCGGGTCATCGATCGGAGGTCAAAGAGACACTTCCTGAGGGGAGACCTTTGACGACGGTGGCATGGCAGAGCCTCGTTAAGGGCTTACGGAGTCAAAACAATACCGTAGTTATGAATGTTCAGTGTCACTTTAATTACCTACTAACAACAAACATTTATTTCTTTTTTTCTGAGTTCAAAACGTCTCCCAATGACTTCTGGTTTACGGCTCACCTCATGCCAGATGACATTTATTTTCTTCATTTAACACTAAATCGACATCAGTTCATTCAATTTACATACGTCTATAAAAATGTTTAACTACTGCGTCACATCAGCCATTAACAATAGCATCTTGTGTGCTGCAGCGCAAGGCCTCGAATTAGAAATGGAAATGTCACAATAGATTTCGTCAGTGGGGTGCCAAGGTACACAAATCAATAGCGAGGGCATTGCCTCTGACGAAAACAGAGACTTCCTTTTTAGTCCAGAATGTCATGCCCATCACTGCTTGATTGCTCTCATTATCTACATATTGATTAGCCGAGATGGCGAGGTGTTTAAAAGTAGAAGCAGTTAGAACAATTACTGGGTCTATTTCGAATGCAAATGTTTTTTTTGTCGTTGCGTTTTTCCTTCTGAGCCATTAACTTAAATTGTCTGCAATTTTTTTTGATCTTTGGTGGAGAGATTCAATAGAAATCTTAAAAAAACACAATTCCTTGAGTATTTGAGCTTGTCCAAGATTTATTTAATCTTCATATATTTCCTCACAAAACTCGGTTCTAACAATTCAATTTTAGCTGCCATTTTTCTGGCAATCATTTTGGTACATTGTCAAAGAACTCTTGGCCCCAAGCGTTATGTATTCTCAGGTACAAACGGTGTGTTTTGGCAGAATCGGAGCCTGCGTTTGGCAGATATTTCTCCGGTCCATTCATAAAAAGAAATACAGGTCTTTTGGCAACAGCGAAAAAACCCTCCATTCCATTTTCACCTACTGTAGGTGCTCGCCTTTGCTGTTAAATGACGGAGGCTCAGATCTGCTGGTAACGTGTGGCCTCATTTTACACCTCCGCTACTATTTCGTTCCCTGCTAAGTTATGCTAATGGCAAGCATCTGTGTTGGAGTTTGAGACAAAGAAAATTCTCCTTCTCCTCCTTCAGCCCGAGGACACTTTCGCTTCGAGGCCGCTCACATGCTGCTTCTGTGCTGCATGGATGGAGAGTGCGAAGTCGACATTGAGAGAAACTGCCATAGCTTCCTGAGAGGTGATAAATCTGAAGCCACGAAAAAATAAAACAACATCCAGGGAAAGGAATTTCCTTTCTGATACAATCTTTGAAGCTACAAAACCCCAGATTATTTCTTTATCCAAATTCACTTATTTTTTTAAGCACATAAAAATGTTAAAATACTATTGTTTTACTACTAATATTTACTACAAGTATTTAAAAATAATTTATGTAAAAATCCGCTAATTTAAAATGGAGTAATAGTAGAGATTCAGATTCAAGACTATGCCGAGTATATATTTACTGGATTCAAAATAAGATTAAGAACTGTCAGAATATTTTACTGAGAAAAAATACTATTGTTGCCACACAAGTTGTTTATCTTGCTAATGCTACCAATTAGTTAACACAGATAGCAACCTAGAAAACAAATGTTCAGGCTTTCAACACAACTGGAACAATTACTTTTTGGCTAATGCTGACTATCAAAATATTTTTCAACATTTACATTTAATGCTAATTACCATTACATTTACGAAAGAAATATTATGGTTGCTACACTAGTTGTTTATTTTGCTAATGCTACCAAAAAGCTAGCATAGAGAGCAAACTAGCTAGTAAACAGTAATGCTAACAACATAAGAGGACAAATTACATTTTGGCTAATGCTAACTATGCTACTATCGAAGCGTTTGCAGTAAACTGTAGTTAACTTAATTTGGTTCAATTGAAATTTGATGCAGACACTTAATGACTGACGAGTTAATGCTTATATGAAGAGTGACACAATGTAGACTGTACTGGATTATTTTGTAACACTTAACTAGCGTTTGTTTCACTTCTAGTTCACTCTTATTGAAGTCAGTGGGTTTTTTGGATGGGTTTTTGGTTTGATGCCTGAAATAAGGCCTGTGGTTAACATAACATAAATACCCTACTCGAGAATTTTGAAGGTTTCACGTGTCTTTAAAAAGGCTAACAAATGGCTAAATGTGGTGACGTGAAGTCATGTGGACGTGGGGTAGTTCGTTCATAGTCTCAAGTTAGCTTTTTACCTCTGGCGACTGTATTTAAGCAGAGTTCATTTGTAAAGATTATCTTGCTAAACAAAACACGTAGGTATCATTAACGATTGTTTGTCAAGGAGCTTATTTTCTGCAATAATAAGCCGATGGGATTTTTCCTTTTTGTGGAGGAAACCAGAGCGATGCTAACTTTCTGGTTGGCCTACAAAAGTACGTCTTCGCTGCAGCACTCTGCAGGCCGAGTAAATTATACTGACTTCACCAAAATAGGTTACTGAATGATCTTAAATAATAAGGCTGCTGTTAATTGGTATTATTCCTTATTGTCAACAAATCAACATGAACAGTAAATCTTTAAAAGAGGTCACAAATATTTCTTTACATTTTTAATAAGGAATTTCCTAAAACAAGTCGGCACTGTAGTTTTTAGCAAAGAAAAGTAAAAGATAGTTATTAACAGTTTTTGGACAACAATGGAGCTCTATGGCACAGAGGAATAAACTGTGTCAGCCTTCCGATACTTAAATACTACTAATACTTATGATTCATTTACTGTTAGTTTTGGTCTTTTCTTGGTATTTGTTGACAATAAGTAGTACGCATGAAAGCTGATTTCAGGGATGAGATTCCCTCCATGTAATAACTTCCAACCCTACTCGCTGTCTTTCTCTCCGCGCTCTTGCAACTCCGAGATAAATCTCTTTCCAGCTTCATCTCTGGCTCTCTACCTCCCCGTCCGCCCCTCCGTCTCTCCGCTCGGTGAAACCCATATGGGAGAGCTGCCGGCTGGGATGCCTGCTCGCGCGCCCAACCACGGTGCCCTCACCCTCCCGCCATCTGTTAGTGCCTCTCCAGTCTGCTGCAGGTTTGCCAACAGGACATTTCAGATGGTCAGCAGTCTCCTGCCACCGTGGCCACCCACCCCGGCTACCTCTGAAGGACAACGGGACAGTCTCGGTGACCTCTGGTTCTCTACTGTACGCCGCACCGCTCCTCCATCTTGGATGTGAGGGTACGCTAATTCACACCAAAGGGTCGGGATTTTAGTTCACTGTTCGTGGTGTGTTTCAATACAAAATCCAGCCGGATGAATGGAAAGAACTTCAGAGGGCAAAATATTTGAAGGACATAAAGGAGGATGAAGATTATTTGTTTTTACAGTCTAACTATGGTTTACTTAATCTTAGCTTTTCTTTATTCAGCCTGTGGAGCAAATATGGCCCTAAATAGATACATTCATTAACAATATTTAACAAACAAGTTGCAAAATCCGGGTAAGACAATTTGAAGGCCGATGCGTTTGAAAGGATGATACTGTTCTTGTCATCCTGAGACTTAATGGTAAAGAAAATCTTAGCTACAGGCCTCGTCTGGTTTTTAATCTCAGCAACCAACAGGAACCTGCTTGAGTAGCTCAGGCTGTGAACCGGCTCACAAAAGGTTAAAATGTCTTAGATTTAGCTTAATGCCAGATCGTTTTCTACTTAATCTTACCCAAATGTCTTCAAAAAAACTAACAATTTACTGTAAAACTAAGAGGTTAGCGATGCAAATTTCACACGTGACCTTTCCTCTTTGTTCTAGTTCCTCACTTCTGCATTTTGTCCCACTTTGTTTCCAGGTTAAAGGGCGTTGAGGACATCGGGAAGACTTGTTTTGTGTCTTTTCTCACAGTTTCATGGGCGTTTTGGCTCATCTGAAAGACATGTGCTCGCTCGGGGTCCCACTGAGCTCCACTCACTCCATTTCTGTCCCCACCTTGGCACTACTTCCTCCAGAAGTGGGCCGTGCCAAGTCACCAGTCACCAGTGTGCAACCACCGTGCACAACCAGGTGAAGTACGACCAACTACCTAATCCTCAATACTGAGAGTGTAAAAGCAGCTCAGGTCGGGCCAAAGACATTCTTATCAAACTGTTCAGGAGCATTTTTAAAAACAGATTTTTTTTCTCATGCGGTAAAAAAAATAGAGAAAGGAGGAAATAAAATCCTGCTTGCTTTCATACTGTATACCAGGAGGCCAACAAGCCTTCAACTGAAAAGGATAAATGTAGTATTAACTAATATTAAACTGCTGGATTTAGAAAAGCTAACCACACTGGATGGTTTGCACTAAAAGCACTTTGAGGAAAGGTCGTGCACGAGCAAGATTTTATTCTGGAAAAATTCAAAACAGCCATCAATTGACAGCAGTTTGTCCAACCTGGAGTTAAAAATATCACTTCAACCCACTGGGGAAAAAAATAAAAAAGTCTGCCACAATATTTTGATGTTTATGCAAATAAATCACAGTGCAATAATATCTCAGTGGTGGTGAAGAGGTACATGAGCAACCGAAGGAAGGGAGAGACAGATATAGAGACAGAGAGACAGAGAACACCTGCCCCCCCCCCCCGGCCCATGCACCTGCAGACCTGCAAGACTGCTGCAGCTCTCCAGAGAGCACTTGTGCGAGCAAAGGTGAGGGTATCGAGAGACACGGAGAAAAACACACACCACCACCACCACCACCGCGTTCACTCTCCCCGAGTACAAACACAGCCCGTCGAGACGAGTGAAGGAAAAAAATGAAAAAAGAGGAAAAACTACCACAGATGTTGACACACATAAACACAAGCATGCACACCGACACAGAAGAGAAAAGCAACGCGGTCTCTTACTCACAGTTTTCAGTCTGGAAGTCTGGAACGAACTGCTCGTCATTGTCGGGAACTTGAGCTGAAGACACAAGCAGAGAAGAAGAAAGGGAATGATTGTTTTCGGATGTTGATGGACAACGCAGCATTGATCACAGCTCTCCACAGCCCAGTACCCTCCTCTGGCAAACAGTCTCCTGGGATATTAGCTTGGCTTATCCCGGCATTGTTCGCCTCCGCTGTCGGTTAAAGAACACCGAGAATATGTTTTATAGGGAATCGGGGCAAGAGGTATTTTCTTTTTCCTTGGTGCCAATGTTGCAGTACGGTTTTATATGCTTCAACAGCCAAAAAAATCTTCATCTTGACAAGTCATTTTGATCTATTATTGAGCTCTAGGAGTGTTATTTTTCTAAAAACAACAAATAAACACAATTATTTTTTTCTTTGTATTAAAACAAATCTCTTAAAAAGAAAATAAATCAGGAATCCAATGACAAAGTTCATATCGTGGTCATTCTGGAGCTTTCTATCCATCAGTTGTTACAAATTTCCATTTTTAAAAACATGCTTACATTTTTATTTAATTTAATCTCAAAGTCATTTGTCTTAATTCTAGTGCAACAATCCTTTTTGTGTCTGTGTATCTTCACACAAACAATCACATCTAAAACAATTCTTAGCTTTATTTCCCGTGAAAAGAAGTTACCGGATCATAATTATTTTGGGATTTAATAAAAGAGCTTGATAATAAAATAAAAAAAAATACTTGTGAGCAACTAGGAAATGCTCCAAAATTACAGAATCGGACGCCATCGATGTACAAAATAACCTTGAAATGTTATGAACAATACGTCGTCCATGATTTTCTGAAATGAGCTGCACAATGGACCATGTTTTCCAACAAACGCCAGCCTGCCAGGGTTTTAATACATTGCTTTAGGGGACCATCTACTTCCTAATTCCACTTCCTGAGGTCGCCCTGTCCATTGACTGCTCCGCAGCCTCGGCTCTCACTGCTTGCCAGCAGCCAAACACCCATTGTTAGCAGTATCTAATTGGCTTCTTCCCTACTGGTGAATCCACCTGTACCTACCGAGTCAGGTCTGTTCCAAACCCTCCGATGCTTCAAACGCCCCTGCGCTCTCAGGCTAATGCTAAAATAATGAAGCCTGCTCCGCTCCGGCTCCAATTAGGCATGCACATATTTATATCACACATATTTACACTCGGTGACAGTTCTCCACGTCCCTCAAGCTCGTCTCTCTCTGGCGATAGGCAAAGGGAGATTTAAATGTGTCATTAGCATGTCTATTTATACACACAATGAGGTGGATCCTCATTATCACAGGATCGGTAACATGTCTCCACATGTCTAGAGATTTTCAAATGAAAAACACTGATTTCCCGTCTTTTTTTTGATATGATCGGGGATGAGGTTTTTTCTCCCTGCCAGAGGTGTGAATTGAGGAGAGTAAACAATCAACAGATCAAGAGGCGAAATTGCTCCATATTTTCCAACAATGTCAAGCGGGTGAAGAGAGCAGCAAACAAAGACGTATAATGATTTCACTCCAGATTCTGCTGCAGTTAAAGCCATCAGCTCTCGATTGTACGCACGTCTTTTCAATACAAGTTGCATTCAAACCCGGTTGGAAAAGCAGAAAGAATCTGGGAAACAACTTTGCTGTTTTACTCCACTTTGTTACACTGCTTTCTTAAAGGGCCCTAGCACAAACATTTGAATAATGTATTAACTAAAAACAGATACAAAGGAAAGACCTCACATGATACTCAAACCTTCTAGAAGCTTCAACGCTTTGATTCTAATCTTTTTTTTCCTCTTCTCCCCAGAACTCAAAACCACAACATCCAAACCAAGACGAGAATGCAAAATATGGAAACAAGGGTGGAACGCACAAAAAGCTCTCGTCCCATTAACGCAACACAAACAAACTTTCAGTAACTTCAGAGAGCCGAGCTTGGAAAAGGGACAAAGAGAGGAGAGACGAGAAACAAAACAAAAAAAAAGAGAAAGGCAGCAGTGTTTGTGCCCAAAAAGGAAGTACAGGATGGATGAGTCACCGGCCTCAGCCTGTGAATGAGCCAGCTGATCTCTGCAAAAAACTCCTGGGGAGGAACGAACGGCAGAGCTGGAAATCTGCCGCCATTCACAAAACAAAAACAAAAAAGTGAGAGGGAGAAGGACAGAAGGGACAGAAGGGGGAAAAGGGAGTGAGGAGGAAAAGAGAGAAGCTATAAACACGAGGCCTGAGCAAGAGAGACTATCTGAGTTTTTAAACATTCTTCCTGCTGATTTCTAGAGAAACAATATGCTGTCAGTAACAGAGAAATCATTGAATTCACAAAAGCAAATAAAGTAGAGAAATCTCTCAAAAATTATCTTTTTTCCCCGGCAAAAAAAAGGTGCTTAAATAAGTCTTAAAAAAGAAAAGAAAAGCTGTGTGGCGGTGGAGGGCAGACGTGGTGTGTGGGGGTCAAACCTTCGCCTGTCAGCTGACGAACGCCCTCAACCTCTCGGCCTTTGAGTCGGAAATTCAGTCCGTCTCTCATAATTCCTCCTCTTGTTCCAATTACCTGAACTAATAAATCTTAGAAATGGGAAGGTATTCCTCTTCATCTTAATGGACAGGAAGTCATTCATTAAATCTACAATCTTGAAGCGTACATCATCACGTTGATCCACGACAGGCAGAACTGTAATCTTTAACAGTAATACCTCTTATCACACGCCGCCGTCTCTTTTCTCACTTTGGATACTGAAATATTAAAATCCTGTCTTATTCTTTTTTTCTTTTACACGCCCCACGGTGTGCGCCGCGATGCCTCATAATCTAACTGCTGCTCAGATTTCAGCTCGACCGCTCCAATATCTGTTTCAACACATACTTTTCATTTTTTAAAAGCTTTGGATTGCACTGCGAGCATTTTCTAATGTGTTAAAGAATAGATGGAGCCCATGAATGATTGAGAGTCTTATTCACCTGTGTGAAGGGTGCGAGTTAAGATTTCTCTAGACACTTTTCCAAAGGGGATGTATTACGACTCAATCCTTATTTAAAGAAAAAAGTATTGTAGTTGATTCAATTATACTGTGCACTTGAGAGGTCTACTTTACAACTGGAAGCATGGCTTCATAGCCTGAGCACTGACTGATGTGTTAATGATTTCAGAGGTTGAGATTTTACTGCTGCAATACTACGATACAAAAAGTACTCCTATTAAAAATCACAAAGTCTCATTGACTTGATTTACACAAATAAAACAGGATTATTACAGTCAACGTCAAAATGTTCTAATCATTTCTAAATTCTCCAAATTTTGATTAAAGGACTAAGAAATAACTCAAACTGTAATTTTACACATTAAAACTGATTCTAAGAATTGCTTTTTTTGAATTAACGCAAACTTTTAATGTTTAACAATTAGGTTTTTCTATTCTTATAACAGTGTATGTTTAACCGAGTTTGTGCAGTAAAGGGAAGAAGCAGTTTTGTATTACTATTGAGACAAGGACCACAGTGCTTTGGCTTGTTTGTATTAAAAATACGTGTAATTTGTTTTACTTTTCAGATTTTTATACATGCAAAAAAGAGTTTAAATCACTCTTTCCAAGCACTTATGTGCTTTCACGCTGTACAACTTGACACTCTATTTGGATTTCTCAGTTTTACTCTGACGGAGCAAATCACAAACAGCTTCTAACCCTGAATGTATAAAAATATATTCAACTTTTCACTGTTAATCTCTAAAATACCCAACTCGCACTCTACTGACATAAACTTTCAGATTACATGCAATAGTCAAAGCGAGTGGCTTCTTAATGAGATGTAAGTACAAAAGTCAAGCAAAGAAACCACGAGGAACATGCACATGCACATAAAAACGATTCAAAGTCGAATAAATAACATGAACAATATTCACCACTAACCGAAACTTCGGTGCTGCAGACGCGGTGGAAAGAGGACACTCGCACTTAAATCCTGAAGCATCACGTCTCAGTTAGACCACAATGAGCAAGTCTTGCCATTAGAGAAAAAAAAATACTAAAACGCAAAGAAATGGATAAATATTTTCTTTTTTAAGTCAATCGAAAGTCTGCGAATTAAAAGAAAAATTATAGATCCATTCTTTTTTTTTTTTGCTGCCAAGAAATGAAACCGAAGATGACAAGGTGGTGGTACAGCTGGAGCAGATAGAGAGGTGTGCTGAGAGGAAGCAAAGAGAGAGAGAGAGAGAGAGAGAGAGAGAGAGAGAGAGAGAGAGAAAGAGAGAGAGAGAGAGAGAGA
>NW_022280069.1:2297075-2339111 GCF_004355925.1 Anarrhichthys ocellatus
GGGAGGGAGAGCAGATGAGACAGTGAAAGAGAGAGAGAGCTGGTAGGCTCCAGCAGAGCTCTGGTGGAGGTGGAGGTGGTGGAGGCGGCGGCTGGCGTGCAGCGCGTTAGCTCCTGCCAAAAGCAGAAGAGACAGTGAGCGTCGGAGAGCCTTCTCCTGGTAATTTGTGATGACACTCTCTGGGTAGAGCCTCCTCTGTCTCCCTCAAGACCCCTCGCTCACAGTCTCTAATGTATGCATGACACACAAGGTGCCTCTTCCACACAGGCTTTTAATTGGACTGCGACGCTAGGCTTGTAACTCCAGGCAGCTCCCCCCCCCCCTTCCCTCCCCACAACCCATCTCTCCTCCTTATTTTTTTTTGCTCGAGATTTAAAATACTCACCTTCTGCCAGCCAAGTCTCCTGCAGCTGACTGAGGTCCTGGAAGAGCTCTGGAGGGAAGAAGCAGAGAACAAGGCTTGAAGGCATTAAAAAAAAACCAAAAAAAACAATCAAAGCCCTGGAGGAGCATCAGAAACGACCGACTTCATTACCGCGGACTGATCTGCCGTCAGAGCCCTTTTGGAGCTCAGTGGGCACGTGTGCAGCTAATAACAAGTCAATTTGTGTCTCTGACCACTGACAGAGGCTTGTGAGAATCATCACAGGCCGCTGTGTTGTAATTGAGATTCTGTAGTTAGCAGCGCAGGTGGCCACAAACCAATTGAATTTTGCTAAATGTTTAGGAGCCGTGAAATTAACTTCTCCCTCTGCCTACCTTCGGTGTCCAGAGCCAGGTCGGACTTAATGAATTTTCTCTTTCTGTCATTTGCTGGCCTCTCGCAGCTCGTTGTATTTCCTAGTGGCTTCTGCAACAAAACAACAACAAAATAGGAGACACAAATCAATTTATTCTTTTCCATCATTGGAGCAGTGATTCTGTTGTTGGCTGCAGTGCACGTGGAACTGATAGAGCCTCAATGAGCCACTCATTTGATGCCTCACACACACACACACACACACACACACACTTCCAAAGCCATGCAAAGAGACCTCGTCAGATATAATTAGCAAGTTGTAACACGGTGCATGACCAATAACGCGGTGTGTATAGTAGTGGGCACCTTGTTTAGCGGTTGATCTTTGATTATTAGATGAAACTTAAATGGTCCCTGAGGGAGAAATGAGTCTTGGCAGCAGCAGGAAGAAAGACAGAGATGAGATCAGAACCAATAGAAAAGTATTAGAGAGAAGAACAGACGTTTGGAACAAGAAAAGATATTAAAGATGATGTGAGAGGTCTGCATTTGTTCCCAAGTTTCTTGTTTTTTTTTGGTCAACTCACTTTGGAGTTACAGTAAGGCACTTGCTGGTCGTGAAATCTATCCATTCTGCGCCGCTGTGGCTTTTAATTGACGAGCGATCTGCAGAGTCCCCAGAGTCTCCAGTCCGGTCCCCCTTCAAAAGAACCGAGATGGATGGAAAGCAGAAAGAAAGAGGACATGAATGAACGTCTCATTCTTAAGGCACAGTTCAGTTCAGGCACCTCTTGCCGGCGATTTTAAGACGGGAAATGACCGACAACACCTCCGGCGATGCTGTAAAGTTAAGTTGACAAGCTGCAAATTTCGTGCGTAAACGAGGCGACGAGCTGGGCTGCAGGGCGCGCCGAAATGTTTTACACGATAGAATAAACTTATGAAGCAAAGGAAGTGTGTGGAAAAAACAACAACTACCATGCAACTTACCCAGAGACCTCGCTTTTCATCCGCGCGCGGAGTGCCACGGAGCGGCTGAACGATCCTCACAGTCCCGCTGCTGCCTGCGCTTCTCTCCGCGCCGCTCACTGTGTTGCTTTCTAGCGGCTTGGCATCGCCTCCCGGGGCCTCCCATGGAAACAAGCCGCACTCCGCTTCCTATTGGTTGTCAATGTCTTTCACTGGATCAGATTGCTGGCAGTCAATCACGCACGGCTGCGGGCGGTAAAGCACCGGAGAAACATGATAGTATGACAGTAAAAAAAAAAACAGCAGAAAAAGAAAGCCTGGACTCTGTAGTTATTTTAATAGAAGAAATTATGCACCAAACGTCAGCATCATTTGTCATGTTTTTACAAACATGCAAACTGCACTTGCACGCACACGCGCACACACATACACACATACACACACACACACACACACACCCTCCCCTCTCACACACACACTCCTTTCCCGGTCAAGTTTGTGTCCATGGTAACTGTGTTTTGAAGAGTCTCCAGAGGGACTTGCTTTAAGCGCCAGCTCTTCGCTCTCCTGTAAAGGATACATTGTGGGGACCCGCAGAAGTTACTGACCTGGAAGTAAAGCTCAGGTCACCGGGCAGAACTAAGGACAGCTTCACCAAAAATGAAACACTGCAGCTTACTAACGCACACGCGCACACACACACACCACACACACACACACACACATGGCCGATGAATAGCAGGGAACACAGACTGTATATAGAGGCAGGGAAATGTCCTAACCTAAAGTCTGAAGCTGGTGTAGTGCTGAACGTTCTCATCATGCCATTTATCTATAGCTTCCTGGTTTAGTTGCAATGATGCAGTTATTCACATAACGTTACGGTGAATGCAGAAAAGTAAAATACTGAAAGAGGAGGCAGAATTATCTTGCTTACCCTTTGCTAGTCTTTAAGACAAAACTGGCTCGCTAATAAATAATGAACTTTACTCACTTAATGTTGTCATTCTGACTTACCTTGCTCCTTTCTGACCTTACAAAGTGTGTGAGAGTGTCATGCATTCTAAATTTCACTGGAGTAAAAACATCAAAATATACTGAAAGTGCAAAAAGTAAAAGTAATGCGGAATGGCCAATTTCAGAATATGAATTGGTTTATAATAATCAATGCATTAATATAAATGTGGAGCTAATTTGAACTACTTCACATACTTCATTTGACTGGGTAGCTTGTAAATGTTCTCAGGGATCAATACATCTTAATCCATAAGAATACATTATTTGTTGAGTATATTTTGAATAATAATCTGAATCTGAAGTAACTGATTACATTTTTTAAATACTGAAATCTAGTGGAGTACAAGTATAAGTAAATGGAAATACTCGTAAAAATGTACACGTACCTCAAATGTGTCCTTATATACTGTACTTGAGTGAAGTTCCCAACCCTGGTGAGTGTGTATGTCCGGTTTGAAACTGTCAATAAGTCTTAAAATGAGATTTTTGTTCTGTCATTTGTTGTCGGTGTTACAGGTAAAGCCCTTTGACACTGTGTTGTGTTGGGCTACATAAATAAAATGGCTTTTTTCGTGGCTTTAAGAAATTTCCACAGCTCAAAATTATAATAATATAAAGTGTGACTATCAACATTTTGATACGTCTGCGCTTTATCAAACGTTATCTTATAGTGAGCAGGTTTTAGGAGAGAGATTAACAGGGCAAAATATAAAAAAAACAACTTTATTTAATGTCTCTTGACTTTTGCTTTTTAAAATCTCCACTGTTCAGCAGGTAACAAATTCTAACTACCATATTATTTTATTCCACAATAAAGTTCTAAAGGGGCATTTGTTCTTCAAAGTAAAGTATTGTGGTATTTTGACCATATTCCAAGCTGAATTGGCACCTGATCCTGACCTTTCTATTAAAATTAAAGCAGCGTATCATTTCACAACAGATAAAACAACGTTTATTGATGGCACGTCTAATGGAGGAAAGTAAATGGGCAGATTGTAAAGTTACGTTTCCTATTACAGCCAGGAAGAAGCTTGATTTGTTTTGTAACTGTAGTGGCTAAGTTGTGATTTATAACGATGTGTTTCTACAGTACAACAATCAACACCGGTTTCCCCTCATACTGGTGCAGGACAGATCTAGGATAAACCCACGGCAGGGAACTTTACCATTGCATTAAGCACTTGACTGAAAGTCGGACATATCGGAAGTCAGCAGTGGTCACGCTGATGCCATCTTGGATCCACGCAGGGTTCCATTACCAGGCAGGTGAAGTGGATGTGACCTGATATACTGTGTCACTCCTGCTGAACCCCCCCCGAGGACGAAGAAACGCAGTTCAAGTGCAGGCGTCCACCCGTCTGACACCGAGACACGCAGTAAACAAAGTGCCACTCCACAGTAGGACAGAGAGATGTCTTTTGGTCTAAGGACACGGCTGGTGCTCCAGTCTCATACGGCCCTACACTAGGTTCCTTGAATTATCTTTTGTTTTTGTTAAGAAATCAGTATCTTGCTATTTTTTGGTACGTATTTGGTACAAATTGTAAAAACCAAAAAGAGTATAAAGTGTTCTCTGCATAGATTTAAGTGTGCGGGTATCTATTCTACCAGTTTGAGCTTTTTTGATACTTCCGGCACCTTATTTAAGATAAAGATGAAGCCGTGGTTATCCTGCATAACCAAAAAGAGGAAATTGTATGTATTGATATAGCAACTCATACATAAGTATTATTTGAAGGGGGTTTGCATATTTGGTAACAACTAACAATGTTGTAACAGGTAATTTGATTGAAAAAATATATGTATAGGTGGGCACTAATAGAGTCAACATTGTTAACAATTGCTTAGTCCTAAATTAAAAATGATTCAAACACATAATTTGTTATTCTGATTTTTTTTGTAATTGAAATCCCTGGGAAATGTACTGAGGTTACAGTCATTTTCCATCATCACAACTGATTAATGAAAATGAGATAACATTTCTTCATGCAGTACAGTTATTGACAGCGTGGGCTCCATGGTAACATTGCCCTAACAGTTGAACGGACGCAGTGGGGGGCGGGGCTTAGTGAAGGGTCAATTAGCTTTCATGAGCTACAGTTAAAAAGTTAAATCATGAGCTACAGTTGCAAAGCCAATTTGTTAGCTACGCTATATCGAGTTAGCTGTCATAAGCTGCTGTTAGGCAGGTAATTTGTTAGCTACAGTTAGGGGATTACCGTAGCTTTCTCTCTCCTTCTCTGATTTGCATCATGAACACAGGACTGAGTTTGTTAGCGCTGCAAATAACGTGTTGGAATATCATGCACACAAAGTAACACCTAGTGAGAATCAGTGTTCATGTTGGTAAACTGGGCAAAGTAGCAAGCTAACCCTTAAAGCTAGGGTAGGCAATTTATTTCAGAAGCATTTCAGAAATTCTCCTTACTCAGACTCAATACATCGGTATTGGCTGTTGCAGCCCCCCCCGCTCTCACATGCACGTTTATGTGGAGTAGTTGTGGAGGGAGGCCTGAAGGGCGGGGCTCTGGATATTCTCCAAAGTTACATACCCCAGCTTTAACAACGTGAAACGTTAACGGTACAAAGCCATCTACGTAAGCTCAGGGCGGACAAAGGTCAACGTACAAAACACACCACAACACTCTGTCAAACAACAAAAGCATTTTTTTTAATTAATATTTTCATCATCACTTTTCCCAGTCAACATTGGCAGGCAGAATTTGTTTTTAGGCAGAACAACATGGTGTGAGTTCTAGAGTGAAAGCAGTAAGCGGAAAAAATAAATAAAAACTGTGTACAAAAATACAACCTCACTGTACAAACGCAGCACCTTAAAAAGCAAAGAGATGGGAGACTCGTCAGATCCGTCTCCTCTGGGGTATGGCACTTTAAGCAAACATTCGAGACTAAGGAGTGCAATTTAGTTAAACACAACACATTTACCAAGTGTGTGTCCCGCTGGTAGGTCACTAAGAAATCCCCCAAAATGTGTCTTTGGTGGGACTGAATATAAATAAATACTATTTAAATGCAGAAATGTACTGAATCACTACCATTACCATCCAGAATAATGCCATTTGAATGTATAGAGGAGACTTTTATGAAATAAACACTTTAAATGAAAGGAAATCTGCCAAAGTGGCATTATTAATTCATTTATAGACGCCATGTGCACGCGTCAGTGGCTGTAAAATGCTTCTGAAAACTGTAATTATTGGATGGGACTGATTTTCAGTATGTCTTCTTTAAATCAAGCTCGTACATATATATATGTCGATAGTCATTTTGTTTTTTGACCGTAAATGGTCAATGCACGCTTTATGCGCAGCGGACTGTAAACACTCAACCGTAGACATCAGAGCAAATCAATGACCACTCAAACTGCGTCTTGTGAATATCCAACGATACAGTCACTGTATCAACATACAATCTGAATGAACACGAGACGTTTTTTTCTGCTGCTGTTTCACTGTTTTTCACTTTAAAAGTACCCGAGTACCTGTTCAGAAAAAATACAGGATCTCATAAAAATGCAGCCATCTTATAAAGAATGATATGGTTAAACCGAGCAGCACTGATGACGTAGATTCAGAAAAACGATAAATTTCCACAAGTGTCAAAACAGATCTTGGTCACTCATGCGACAGAAAGTGTGCACACAGTTGGTAAAACTGTCTGGAAAATCTCTCGTGCGACGTAAAACAAAGAGTGTCATGCATTTTTCATGAAGATCAATAATCATTCCTAATCTTTCCACTGACGGAGCAGCGACACAGCAGATCAAAACATGACACGGATGACTTGCAGGAACCATTAAAAAGAAAGCAAAAGTGATTCTCTGTCTTTTCACTACTTGAAGCCATTCACGAGTGAAGCGCTGAAGAAATGCTGAGCAAACGTACCAAACACTTGGGAAAGATCAGCTGAAAGCTCCAGATATGTCAGCTTCAACAGCGGCAACCTCTTTCACTGTCCATCATGCATCATAGGGTATGCAAATGCAAAAACTGTTAAAAAACCATCAATAGCAGCAAAATATGAATAAATAAATAAATACATCATATCACAAAAACACATTCATCTGTGTTTTTTTTTTTCTCCACGTGGCACAGATCACAACAGCAAAAATAAAAACAGACTATTGGAAAATTGGACCTCCCGAAATAGCTTCAGTATTTTTGGAGCTAAACTACTCTACACACTGTAGGTCGAAGCGCCGGTCCTAAACACACCTCGTTCCGCTTTAAATAAGGGCTTCTCAGTGACGTCTCCACGCTGCCGGCGATACACACTGAACCTACAGTTTGCTACTTTGCTCTGGGCTGTCAACAGGCATCAAAGACCCCCCTTCACTAACGGGCCGAGTGACGATCAACTTGTGGGCCGCTGCCCCACAGGTGCTTGTGAGGATTCAAAAGGTCTTGAACCCGTCAATCTTTGCCCTCAGTGCGCGTTCGCCTGATGACGGAGGAGAAGAAGCTTCGGCATTGCGGCAGTCCAATCAGCATGGGGGCCTGGTTCTTGTGGACGATCTCAATCTGGTGTCGGAGAGAAGCGAAGAAGCTGAGATTAAGTTGCTGCATTACGGTACAAAAAGAGTCTAAAGAGTGCATTAAACCAACCTCTGTCGGTCTGTCTGCTAGCTAGTGGTAGTAGCTAGCTAGGTAGCTAGCGCGCCCCTTCAATTACTTTGGGCATCTAAATGGTTACTTTCTCACCTGAAAAATTAACTACTTTTAAAAAAGCTTAAAAACTGTTTTTTGGGGAAGTAAAGGATGATAAGGTGGCAAAGCAAAGTAACAGCAATTCTGCTACAAAACTTCAGTAAGGAAAGGACGCAATGTGGAAGCGCCCAAATTCAAACAAAGCGTTTCATTTTACCCATTGGTATCTACCCACAGAACGTATTTCAGGCATGCATCCACAACAATGGGTCCATAAGGGTTCTTGTCAAATGGGGCCCGTTTGGTCCTTAATGTGACAAAACTTTGAGAATCCCTGGGGTTCATGTCTCTGAATTAATGGAAATATTATGCTGGATTATGATAAAGTAGTTCTTTATGGGTATAAAATCTGACAAGATCCTGTTTCCCAACAATGATGCCATTTCTGCTGAAGGTTGAAATTGTAGATCAATGGAACAACAAATATCAACCATCAAGGGTTTTCATATCAAGCACATAGTTCATTATACTGTTGCACTAAGAGTCTAAACGCAGTAATGAGGAGAGGAAATGCTACCATCTGCATTAAACGGGACCACGTTCACTTCAAAGGAAAGCTGCCATTTATTGTACTTGCACTCTGACTCAGTAGTAATTACCAGCTTTTGTCGGCTTTCTGCCATCATTAAACGTGATTGAGTTTGAGGTCTCTGATGTGCATTACAAAATACAAAAAAATTATAACATTTTTAAGGAAAACACTGGTCACATGAGGATCTAAAAGAATACCTGAAATACATTTGGAGGATAACCGAGCTCCGTTTTAAATATGCAACATCAAGCATTTATATAACGAGAGCCCCAGTTACAGAGCAATGCGGCTCTTCGAAATTAAAAACAATTAAATAAATTATCTATTTATTCCTCTCCCTCTTGCCATCAAAAATCAGCCAAACTAAGGAAACTAAGTGGGTTTTATATTTAATATTTGAAGTATTTTTTTTAAACCAGAATTTCAGTTTGCAGCAGGTTCTTAAGACCCAGTTATCAAAGAGACAGTGATACATGTCATGTGTCACTTCGAAATGCAAACGGTTGAACGGTGTTGAAAATGTTATGCACGCCAAGGAACCGAGACACATTTGCATAGTTGTTGTTGTTAATAATTAGTGGGTTAACATCCCATTTGAACTGTGGTGTTTTTATATGGATTTAAGAGGTCGACTGATTCAAATTCAGCTCCGACAATGAATAACTCGCCGTGGAAATCATTGCAGCACAATTATGGATCGTCAGATCCTAACTTTGCTGCGTGGAGTTGTGCCAGCAGACACAAGAGCACTTACAGGCTACTCGTTTTGTCATGCACTGTTTTTCTTTAGCTTTGCCTGAGCAATCCATATGTAAATCTCAGCAGCACTTCATCTGCAGCGGTGCTGTAATTAAAACTAAACACAACCCTAATCAACTAAAACTGAGGAATTTCATTTTCGAAAAATGAACAACTTGGACGGAGGGCAAACACTCGTCGGAGCACATGTTTGAGACGCAGACGGTAAGCAAATTAGGAGAAGGAAGACTTGCATCATAACATATTTGTGATAAATTACTGCACGAAGCAATGATCTATGGGACAAATGGAAAGAACAGATACGGCACCAGATGCCAAGTTTATCGCATCCGTCTTACTATAAAACTGCTCCTGAATGTGAGCAAAATCCAGCATTAACATCAAAACAATATAGTCAATTATAGTGCATTGCCCCATAGAACTAAAGTCATGTAAGTTAACATCAAGCCTTTAAATCATAAGACGTATATTAAAAACTCTGAAGTGATTGTCATGTCTGTAAAGGTTCTTTGCTGGAGGCCACACAGGTGATGTCAGTTATTCTGGCTGATTAGTCTTCTGCTGAGGTTAAAAAAAAAATAGTAATAAAATAATTAACTTCACCTGAGGTCACTAAACTTCACCTATGAAACAAATTACATTTGAAACGGCACAATTTTGCTGCTATTGCAATAATTCTGATGGAATAAATACCAGCTGAAAAACTAGTATTTTTGCTGCTAGTGAAGTATACTCAGTACACCCCCACATCGACACTACACGTGGCTACAAGTGTAACGATCACACTTGACTTGTGACGACGCACAACATGGAAGATGGGTGTCGTCAAAGATGCTAGAAACCTTTAATGACTTACCGTGCAGGGAGTCTGCATCCAAGGCTCCCCATCAATCTGCATGGGGAGGGATTTACTTGTTCTGCCAGTGAAGAAAACAATTAAACTTTGTGAAAAATAATAAAAACCTAAATTCTTAAAGTGTTGCACCAGGTAACTTAATGTTCAGCTAACAGGTAGTCCAATGCCGTCTAATATTTCAATGCCTAAATATGTAAGACAATCAATCGAGATAATTGCATTTGTTTTTATTAATTCTCTTGTTTCTTCACTTTGTTCAAAAATAACTTTAAATAGCCTTTATTATTATTATTATTAAACAGACTCCGGGCCAAAGGATTGTTGATTGTTACCTAATGCTAACAAATTCTAGCAAAGATGCCAACAAGAAAGACAACCAATCATGACTGAATAAGTGAGTCGCGGTCCAGCTGAACGCTGACCTGATGGTGACGGAGGAGCACTGTGCCAGGCGCCTCCCAGCGCTCTTCAGGCCGGTGTAGATCTGACCCATCTCCATGGCTCCTTCCAGCCCCACCACCTCCAGCAGCTGGTCAGACAGCTCTAAGACACAAAGGAACAGATCTGTAAATAAACGTGAAGTCAGATGAACCAGACCTGCAGCGGTCATGGAGGCAAAACTCGAGAACTAGCTGTGGTTACGTAACGGCTGCTGTTGTGGCCAAAATATGAAAAGGAAAAACGCCACAACATTTGTTCTGATTGATTGAAAGTCTTGAAATCTGGTGAGGACAAAGTTTGGGCAAGTATCTAACAGAACTACTTTGATATTTTTACATCAAATGAAAAATACACTTCTGTCCCTAGTCAAAGTCAGGTTTTAATTTCACATATAATCCTTGATATTAGGTTGAAATATACCAAATTGTGCTCCTTTAGGGGGCATAGGAGTACTATTTCTTCCAAAAATATAATTGCAGTAGCAGAAAGTAGCCCCATGTGCCCAAAGAATAGATATAGAATGATAAAAACTAAATTTTCAGCCAAATGGTTTGGCCAATTTTTGAATTTTCTCCAGATTTGTGCTGAGGAAAACCCAGAGATCACTTCCACAAAAGAGAATTACAAATTTCCATTGCAGGCTCAAATGGGTTAATATCTACAACCTAGAAAAATGAGAAAATTCTAGTACGCTTGTTACTGTAAGCAAGAATAGAGTGCCTTAAAAGTAAAATCATGTCGGTAGCTTTGCAGGGTTTCATACAGGTACATAATGCTACATAAATGTTGTTGATATCTGAAAACAGAGTTCCACAGTGAGGGAGAGGAGGAGTGAGGGATGAAGAGAATGCATGAAGAAAGTGAGGTTCAAATAAAAAGACGACGTGATGTTCCTTACTTCAGAAACATTTAACATTCACAGGGGGGAAAAGAAAGAAGAGAAAAGGCAACAAGAACAACAAGCTACAAACGAAACAGCTATTAATTAGATTGCACCGGCAATGCAGAGCAATCTTGTGATATTATAATTATTAATTCCTCTTCTGTTTTGCAGTTATGAGCATTGATTTTGCCCCAGCTGGAAGCCCAGTGTCACACCGGGCCCATCTGTTCCAGGGGCCCGCTCTGCCTCCGACTCTCCATCGACTCGTCCCTCCACAAATTAAGAAGCTGCTGCCTCGCTGCTGGGAGCACACAGACACTAATTGAAATCCAAGACCCACTTTTAGACACTCGGTGCGTGCGAGCGAAGTTAGCTCGCTGTCACCGACGCCGCTCCATCGCCGTCGTGTTTATCTTGAGCCGCGTGGGTTTCCTGAAGGAGTGTCGGGGGTAATGTTGCTGTTCTTGTGAGGTGTTGTCGCCGCCGCCGAGCTGTGGTGTTCAGCTGTCACCATGCTGATGGACACGCGTCCGTCCCTATCCTGTGAGTGCAGTGCTTTCCAGGGTCGGAGTGGAGGAGTGTGTGTACATGCCCAGCAGGTTGACCTGCTGACACTGGGCTTTAAAGCCCCCCATTGTGACTTCTCACGTTAACGCAAACGACTCACATGGGCCCATGCTGACACGCGTGATGGACCATGGCGATAAGGATTCCTTATTGCCCCGGGCTACAAAGATCCAGTATTCCCAAGAAAGACCATAGAGCCTCTCTGCTAAATAAAACAAGGTCAACCAGGTGTGTTCAACCAGATGTTTAATAAAAACACAACAACACATGTATGACCTGCATGTTTTGGGTAAAACCATTAATTTCGAGATGACCTGAGAATTTTTAAACCAATCCTGACAATACAACTATTATATTTGGGTCTAAAAATATTTGTGTAAGAGCTACCTGGACTCAAATAGAGTATGAGAACTGTGAGAACTGTTAGCTTAGCATAAAGTCTGGAAGCAAAGGGGGAAAATATGCCTACCAACACCTTTAAAGCTCAATACTAAACATGTCTAAAGTAGACAAAAAATAAACATAAAAGAAAGAAATAGTAGTCCACATAACCCCCTGAAAAACAACAAATTGTTATTTTGACTCCTCCGTTTGTAAATATGTCAAACTATTCCTGTTTGTCTTGTTTTAACCAAAACCTGAGACACCAAATATAAATGGGGAAAGAAATCTTATTTTAGCTCAACAAATTACAGACACATTTCAATAAGTGAAAGCCAGATTTCATATGATTTACTGGTGACTCTTCATTTTGAATCACCAACCATTATTTATTTTATTAGAGCTGCGAATGAAACCTGGAACAATAATCAAAAGGGGACTCTGCCAAATTTAGAAGAAAGCCATCATGTTTACTTCCTAGAGACAGACTGGGAGAGAAATGGAGTCACCTCACTGTTTACACAAGGATGATGAAATATTAACACACAAGCAGCCTGAGGCCAAATATAAACTCAAACACCCCCCCCTTACCCAACCTACAATCAACATTATGTGAAGTGTTGAAGGCGATATTTGACTGCGATAAACAAACAGGCAGTGAAGGTGACAACGCAGAGTAAGAGAGAGAGTCATGTGAGTGAGAGCCCATGTGGGAGATTCACAAAAGCAGCGCCGTGGCTTTAATCTCGGCAGTCACGTCTTCCCGTCAAGAGTGTGGGATAAGAAACGGCGTCCTTGTCACTGTCATACAACTAACTGTCGAGGCCGGTGGCTGCACAGTGACACAGGAGCAGCAGGGAGGGAGCAGAGCAGGACCAGCAGCCGATCAGCTGAAAGTAAAACTAAAGAGGAATGGCGGCGAGGACGAGGAGGAGGAGGGCGTGCGGAGGCCAATCCTCCAGTGAAAGCTTCATGGGGCTTGTCGTGGGGCATCAGTCCCAAGCATCAGCCCCTCCACCCACGCATGGACCCCCTCCCTTCTACCCCTTCCCCTGCAAAAACCTCAGTCCCATTCTAAATAATTCACTCCGCAGCCATTCCCTTCCACCTGAGGGGCTTGTCTCCTGGCGTCACCAGCGGGACGATTTAACAGCTCCCGAAAGGTCAGGTTTTTTTTTATCCTGCAGCCACCCTCCACCCACCCACCCATACACACACACACACACACACACACACACACGCACACACACACACAAACAGACACAAAATAATCCCAGCCAACAGTTTGATCCGTGCATCGTGCTCGGCGGTGCCCCCTCTGGGCTAATGCACTCCTGTGTTTACCTCTAAATACGTCGTTCTCTTGATCTGACAAGTAAGGCGGCTCACCTTGAGGGCACCTTCCACAAGGGCATCCATTCACACACACACACACACACACACACACACATCAATAAGCAGGCCCAAACATACAGAGACGTAGTGGCACACGAATACACACTCCCCGCTCACACTAAGTGCCTTTCCAGGTACAGACAGTAGCCCCCTTTTCGTTTTTTAATTCCCGCGGATTGATTTTTATTCAGGGATTAATGGAGTGTTCATTGTAGCAAAGTTGAGCTTTGAATTGATCAACTATCACCCTCACAGTCTGGGCCACACTGCACCTTCACCTAACACTCCCATGTGGGAAGTTACAAGCATCCCAGCATGCAGCAGCACTTGTAAAAAGATAGTCTGTTTTGTTTTGGTTGATAATATATATTTTTTCCACTTTCTTAAACTGCCTCACCGGCCCTGCTGTAATTAACAGTACTTTACAACACAGAACACCTTTTCTTTCATCAGGTACAGGTACATTAAATGCTGCTAATATATATTAGGGACTAATTATCCATATATTGACAGATTCTAACAAGCGTTTACTTTGAAGGTGCAACAGCTTCTGAAATCCAAAGGAAACAAAAAAAGGGAATCTCATCAGGAAAAACTAGATCACTAGACATGTTGTGACCAGTGAAGTCTCAAAAGGATCACGAGCAGCCATGTCTGGAAATCCCCACTGACTCGCCATGTTTCAGACCGCACACTGGACATCCACTTCATCCCCGAGTAAAAAAACACCTTCTCACCATGAAACCTAAAACTCATCAACTGAGCGGACAGGAGTTAGACATGATGGGAAATAAATGGTTACGTTTGGGCATCAACCCCCGAGGCTAGAGGAAATGCCAGGGGCACCAACGTTACCAGGATAAGTCCTCTGGGGACCATGAAAGCCTGTGATGAATTCCATAGCAAGCTCAAAATGAATCTCTACTCCTTTTGACTAGTATTACCATACTTTCAATACTTGTGTACTGCTAATAGTTGTTTTTTGCATGGTGATATTAGTACCTTTACATACTGGATTGGAATACTTCTTCTACAACGATTCTGGATATTTCTTCCTTTTTATAATATGCCCTTCAAGTGGCTCACACCATTTCAACAGTTATCACAGAGCAGCTGACTCCTTCTGCTTCGTTCATTCATATATTCCCATTGACGGGCTTCCTTTTGACGTAAATGGATTCAGGGGAATGCCTAACACCCCCCACTCAGTCCGCTCCTATTAACTGAGCCTGTCCACTGGAGCCTACACAAACCATTAATACACAAGTGACAGTTCCAAACAGTGACATGATTGTACCTCTTCTTTGCAAACAAAACCTGCTAGCTATGATTCACCTTGTCATCGGTGAAATATTCATGCACTCTGGAAAAGTTTGGTCGAAAGTTTAGGCTTTGATCTGTCTGATAGGAGCAAGGACACAGACTGCCTGATGTGGGCTTCAGGCGAAAGAGCCTCGCTACACTATTTGACGTTCGGCATTATCCAATAACACAAACAAACAATGATCTACAGCAGATGCAGGGCTTTGAAAGTGCGGATTTGCCAATTACCTCCCTGTGTGTTGAACTTTCTGCCTTTTAAACACACATCTTTAAAAAGGTTTTGTGTTTAAAAGAAGGTGAAGAGTTTACAGGCGTACTGGCGGCTTCGTGAGGCCTGACCTTTGAGCTAAATGCTAACGTCAGCATGGCAACGTCATAATGACAACGTTAACTTGGTTTACCATGTAGGTGAGTTTAGCTTTAGCTCAGAAGTCATCAGGGTTTATCCTCTGGGCACCATGAATGTTCAAAAGATTTCATGGCACTCCGTACGGTAGGTATTGAATATAAATAAGTAAAAAGCCAACATTGCCATCCCAAGACCCATGCAGCTAGCGTGGCTAAAAACATAATTCGTAATGGTATTTTCCATTATGTTATATCTCTTTTGGGGTTTTTGGGTTGGCTATATGCTCAAATTGGCTTTTTTTCTGCAGTGACAGCTGGATTAATACCAATGGACAACAGTCATAAATGTATTCACTCTTATGCTGTCAAAGCTACCTTGAACTGCAAACGTGAGCTCCTTGGGGTCGAGCACTGGTGTCCTCTTGTCTTGGCCCTTTTTGCCCCCCTTGCGGTTACCCCTCCTCTTCTTGCTCTCACCCCAAAGGTTGGAGCCGCCGTGCATGCTGGGAATGTTGAGAATGGCAATGCCTTCCAAGGAGATGCTGCTGAGGTCCAACGTAACACCATCACACTTTTAGAAAGGAGAAAGTAGGAGAGGTAAAACACAAAAATCCAAAGTGACTTATTAGGCACGAAGGTTGAAGTCGGATGCCAGCACTTATTCAAATGCTACCTAGTCTTTAAGTAGAAAAGAGACTTGGTTGTTTATGACCAAATTACGAACTCTAGCTGCAGAATTTTTTTGTCATGTCCTACATCCAGCACTCTCAGCCCAGGAGCCACGCCCAAACCAAACAGAGACTTTTCACCAGGTGAGAAAGCGCCTGACATAGACAAAAGCCTGTTCTGTGCATCTTGTGTGAAAGGGCAACTACGAACAAGGTCCGGACCTGATTCGACAGCCACTATCCCGAGTTCCTATTAAAAATACCTTCTGCAGAGTAAAATGTCAGAAAATAAGTTTGTTTAATGCAGTTTGAACCTGAACCTAAATCTGTTTTTCTCTTTAAGCCTGAGCCTAAATATGTATTTCTGACTGAGCCTGAACCTAAATCTGTATTTCTGTCCAAGCCTAAACTTATATCTGTCTTTCTGAACATTTACTTGTTTCTCCGTCTGATTCTGACCCTGCATCTCTGTTCAAGCCCTACTCTCTCTCAGTCTGATTATTCCTCTCTGGCTGAGCCTAAACCTGAATCTGTCTCTTAGGTGATATGCAGACTCAGGATTAGACTGAGTCCTCTCTTTCCATCTCAACCTGAGCCTGCACCTTTATTTGGTGGCTTAACCTGAGTCTTTATGTAATACCACAATTCCTCTTGTCAATTTGATCTGATTAAGCTGACAAAGGCCAGTAATACTCTAAATAGTAGATTTTATACCAGTATGGATCTTCCTACCTCCTCCAGTACTGTGGGTACTTATCAAGCACTAATTAATGATGACCTCGGCACTCTGTGGATAGCTGTGAGAAGGGGGAAGATGAATTGTAGAGACACCGTCTTCATTATCACTCAATATCACACACAGCAGGGTCGTGTAGGGCTAATTACCTGCATGTTGAACTGATGTTCAGTGAGAGGCGGGTGGGGAGGTGCACAGATAGCCTTCACACATCAACACTCTGTCTCGGTGAATTTGAAACTAGTACAAATGTGTGCCATTTAAGGAACAAGGGCTGACCAGAACATGTTTTAACAAACACCATTATTCTTGGCTGAGAACTTATCTGCATCTATGTGCATATGGTTTTTATCAGAATATTATAATGATAATAACAGAATGTGCGATTGCTAGGGATTCGCATAGCAGAGCACATAAAAGCCGTGACTTTAGTTTTTTTTCCGTTTTCCTTTTCTATAGGGCTAAAAGAATACCAGAACATATGTGGTTTGATTTACCTCAACCTCCAGAAAGTCGTGGAGCTTCTTACACGTGGCCGAAAAGGTTTCCGAAGTGCCGAACTCAAAGTACCACAGCTTATTCTTTGTTCTGAAAGAAAACAAGACAACAGGAACTGCAAAGGGATCAAGAATAGAGAGGAAACATAGAGGAGTGTTTTCCCCACATCAAAATCTGAAGCGTGTACAGTCGTAGCATCTCTTCTTCTCTTCTGTCTCCAATCCCTTATAAGCTTAGCTCGTGAAAAACAGTCCACTCTGTAAAGGTGTGTTTGATTCATCGTTGAAGAGAGGATCCTCTGAAACTACACAGGAAATACACCTCCAATGTTTACCGCTGACCAAAATCACACAGTCATTAATCTCCGAAGAATGCATAATGTGGCTCATTAATCACATATTGAAGCATAATGATGAATCTAAAGTCAGTTAAAGGAGGCATCTGAGGGAGCACATGGGGTCGCTAGTGGGTACCCATGCCCAGCATTAGGGCCCAGTGAGGGGTGTAAGAGGGTAATCTAACTGCCCCTGCAATTAACGGAGGACTGGGGTGCTGCTCTCCGGGCTTCCTGCAGCACACACACTCCCACCGCTAAGGCTGATGATCAATGACCTCGCAGGGGTGAGTCACCATCTGTCCGCATGCTGCTATGGTACATTATATTCTCATGACTACACTAATAAAATGTCTTTTTTTTTGTATCGGCGTATTAATTATTTGTTGCACCCGTTGTATTATATTCTTTTTATTTGTTATTAGTTGGGTAATGGCGGTCTGTGTATCCTTGAATTCATGCTAATGGTGAAAGATGTCTTACAGTGCCACAAAAATAGAAAAAAACGTATTATTATTACTCTAATAATCACGAATAAGCACATGCATCAATTTAGCTTTAATAATGAAAGGGAACAAGGTTAAAAAGATTCATAATTGGTCACCTGCACAAGTTCAGGCCATTGGGGGAAGTTATGGATTGCATTTTGAACTTGTTTTTATTCGTCCAATGAACCCTTATCCCGAAAAATATCCCATGGTTTAACAGTCATTGTTAAAAAAATACATACTCTCCGTGCAACAAACTGAGGCACATGGCTAATTAGGCACCTTCCTTATTTTCGACCCACCATTTTCACTCATTTCTGCCTCGTATTCCTCTTCCTGGCGAGCTGTGACCACACTTTAGGGCCCTACTGATGACAGTAACAATCGCCATTTTCCTTTGTCCCCCGGAGACTGTCCGTTCTAATCTTATTCTATTTCTATGACTCTGCATGATCTGCAGGTGAGGCCATGCCAGTGCTATCACTAACAGGCCTGCTGTCAAACCTGGCGAGGTTGCATTAGCATCGGGCTAAGCTAAGCTAGGATTGGAACTTAGCTAACAGGGCACCAACAGAGGCCCCCTAAGTAGAGGAGTAAGTAGAGGAGGGAAGAGATTAAAAACAGAAAATTGAGGAGGGAGAAAGAGCAAAAGCGGTTGTCACGAAAATCACAATGTGCGTCACTAGAAGCAGCATCACAGCGTTGAATCAGCTCCATGCCGTCCCGCGGATCGCAAAAGACTTTTAATCTTTCCAAGAAACAACAGACAACAACACACAATTCATCAAAAAGCTTCAAGGACGGGAAAAAAAAAAAACTACAACAGTGCTGACACGCAGAACTGAACACAGTAAAAAATTGCCTTCTCGTAGATGGAATCAAAGCGCTACAAGAGGAACGTATTAGTATAAGAAGAGTAACAATCACTGAATTATTGATTTCCTCATTAGGACTTTTGTCAGGACCATTTAGCCACTTTATAAATGAGCTTTCATTAGGGTACTTGCAAGGTAGCCCAACTCACAGTTGATTTATAATGTGCAACATGGTCAATAGAAGAGGGATGGGAGCAGAGGGAGGTGGGAAGAGGCAGGAGGGCGACAGGGCCACGCTGAGAGGTTTTCCACAACAACACACCCCTACATCTTCCCCAGCATCATCATCCTCATCCTAATCAGTCTGTAAGCTCACTAGTCAAACCCAAGAGAACACATGAACACAGGACTGGGCAATTTTGCAAACAAACAAATGAAGGTGGCCACTTTGAAAAGCATATTCAAAACGAGTGGTTGGAGAATGAAGCCAGACACGATACAAGGAATGTTCTGGATGCATAGACTCGTTGCTATTGCTGTGTTGGAGCCGAGTTTTACAGCTAAAAAAAGTCAATGTAAATTAATTTGAAAAGGCATGGCTTCTCTTCTAGGCGGCATAAACTGAATTGAAGGCGCATCTGTGCTAGTTGACAGTTTCAAAGAAGTAAAAAATCCAATTATCCCAAATGCAGCTACATTCACTTTATGAATGTGAAGAGAGGAAATGAGAAACTAGAAGAAAGCAACACATAACTGCAGTTTGTGGTGGAGATACACATTTGGCAAGCTGTAGGAATCTCCAATGGAACTGTAGGTTGTCGAGTTGCATTGTGGGTAATGTAGGCGTCCGGCTTTTCCAAGGTGTGGAATGAGAATGATAACATCCCTGGTTCTTCTGCATGAATTTTAAATATTTCTTCATGGAAAAACACTGCAGTCTCCGAGGTGCTACGTCATTCACCTGCTAGACATTTGTTATGATTTTACTTTGAAGGAGTAGTGTGCAGGATTTAGTGGCATCTAGTGGTGAGGTTGCAGATTGCAACCAACTGAATACCCCTTCGTTTACCTCTCCCTTTCAAAGCGTCTCGGAGAACATCTTGGTGGTCACCAGGTAACGTAACGATTAGAAAAGGCCCTCGCAAGGGCCAGTGTTTAGTCTGTAGAAACATTGCGGTGCAACATGGTGGACAACGATTCTTAGTTTGAGGTGATCGTACACGAATGAAAACATAGTTATGAATATTATAATAAATTTCTGCCAATAAATCCTACACACTTCCTGTAAGGAATGACCTCATTCACATTCAAAGCTCTACTAACCCACTGTTCCCCTCCCGACATCTGGGTTTTTCAAAGTACAGCAGAACCAAACGACACTAAAGACACACTGTAGGAACAGATACAGTAAGAGACAACATCTGACCGTCCTGTCGATTCCCACCACTTACCCTAACAAGCGCACCATGGCAACAAATCACCTCATGTCCCTGTTCATTAGGTAATTAGGAGCATCCCATTGGCCGGATCGGATTGTCATTTGTTATCTGCCGACCGATGCTGAACACTGGACTCCTCTGACAGACTGACCGTGAGGAGCGTCTTCTACAGTGGCCAGCGTGTGCATGGATTAATAGGGAGTCCATTTGAGTAAGACGGTACTTTTAAGGTAGATTAGGAGAATTTTACTTTACAGTAAGAGCAATAAATGTGAACATAAAGTGCCCATTTCCATAAACATCTCAGAAGTTCCTTCAATGTGTTCCCTGTGGGAGCGATTTGTGTTTTCAGTAGTAGGTAGGTAGCAGGTTTTCAATCCTCCGAGTAGCCACAATCTGCCTCTGCTGTGATTTTTACCTGCAGTGTATCAATGCAAAGTGTACTGCAATGATAACTTTAGCGGTGTTCATGTAAGATCAGCTGTTGTACTCACAGCTGGCGCACCAAAAGAAAAACAGCGGCTCAGGTTTCCAGCGCTACTGAGGTGGCGTTTATTTGCACAAACAAATCCTGAAAAAAAACTGAAAGAAGAGGACACATACAAACCGTGCGGCCAAGGAAAAAAGGAAAACACAAGCTGCTTTAGAAAAACACCTAACACCGAGAAAAAGAGTCAGGCGAGCAACAGAAAGACAAATGTAGCTCAAACTGACTGAATCGAAACACCCTTGTTCATCAACCCTCCGCTGGTTGGTCAGCTCATATTAAAGGATGTCAGAGGCGATGAGCTTCACTGCAGCGTCGCTGTCCTGAGGCCACAGCACCTTCAGATGCACTCTCTACCGGCCACACTGAACGCCGAGCACAGAGCCATTGATTTTCTTCCCCTCTGACACTTAATCTAACCCACGATGATCTACGACCTTATTTTCACACTAATTTCTTCTTGATCAGAGGTGATAAATATCGCATTGACATAACCAACTCTTTGTGCATTGCATCAATGCACTGTTTTGTTTAACATGACACCGCCTGGAGCGCTCCGACTCCGGCTGGCAGTTTGAGAAATGACCCGAGTTGCATCGTCTTGCCTTCAGAGACGCAGCGAGCGGTTTGAAAAATGTATTTCTGTCTGTTGCACTGCAATGATTCCAAGGTGCTTTTTTTATACTAAAACTACAGATACTGGTATAAAATATCCAACATCTTTACGATCAAATAGAAGTGAACCGATAAGCTTGATGCCTCAGATACGTTTTCTTTGACACATATTTTTGTATTATACAAGTTTTTCTTCAGCAGCCATTTGGTGACAGTGCACATAACGTTATATGGAAAAATTGGCTTTTTTAAACATTATTCCAGTAATGATTCCAGTAATTGATTTTAACACCTGCGTGTTGTTAAGATGGCTGTTGAACAATTAAAAACAAGTGTTGTAATAATATAAAAGCTGAAGTGAAACAGAATCTCATTTGTGATACTGTCTGGGAACTGTTAAGACACCTGAAATGAACTTAACAAAGCCTCGCTGTTAATTAATGATTTCATATTGTTTACCAGGCTTGGGGTGTTTATCGGAGTTCTGACACCTCCAGCAACACATCTACAGGGGAAACTTACTTCTATCCTATTTTGTTTCTACAGTGAGAGTGCAACCGAATCAGGTATCATTCCCCGTTAGCTTTCATTAAACCCGGTATTTGTCAATCATTGACATTCATCCATCTTTGCTCTACGTTGGAGCAGCATGCAGCATGCAGCATGATGAGTGCTAAGGGAAATGCTTTAACAGTTTACCATACGTGTACTCCAGCTGAAATGACAAATGCCATCGCTGCTTGGTGTCAACAATTGGGTCAAACATGATTTTCATGTTTATATGTCTTTTTGAGAGGTGTTTTGTAAATGCATCAGAGAAACCTCTTGTAGACAAACTTGCAAGGCTATTACATTACATTACAGTCATTTAGCAGACACTTTCATCCAAAGCGACATACAATTCAGATTCTATCACATTCATACACCGTAGGCACAGCTACGGGAGCAATTCTGGTGTTAAGTGTCTTGCTCAAGGAGACATCGACATGCGACTAGCGGAGCCGGGGATTGAACCGCCGACCCTCTGATTGAAGGATCCTCTGATTAAAGGACGGCTCTCCACTTAGCCACAGTCGCTGAATGATTATAAACCAAAGACCAGTGGTTTTAGCCGCATTGAAGGGTATGAATCTCAACATTTAGCATCTTCCATTCTTGACATTTGAAGTTAAATGTGATACACCTGACTAGCCAATTAGCTATTTAGCTCACAAACTGATGTTAGCAGTGCACTTTTTGTTTGGTAGCTCGTTCAGCAAGCCAAGGTGCAGTGAAGTGGTAGAAATGCTGACACATTTATTCAATTAGCTTTCGGTCATTACAATGTGATCGAACACAGCAAGTTTTTTCTGCCTCTCAGGTAACATACGTGCAAGGTGGCCAACTATGGGTCTCACAATTTAAGCCAATGTGGAATTACCATAAACCTGCATTCTCTCTAATGTCCACCAGGGGGCGACTCCTCTGGTTGTATAGAAGTCTATGAGAAAATGACTCTACTTCTCTCTTGATTTATTACCTCAGTAAACATTGTAAACATGAGTTTATGGTCTCTATCTCTAGTTTCAAGTCTTCTTCAATACAGCATGATGTTCATTTGGTAACTTATGGTCCATTTAGAGTCAAACAGACCATAAAGCAGGGGATGCTTTAGGGCGGGGCTACCTTGATGATTGATTTGATGACAGGTCGTTGTCACGGCGTTGTCTGGTCTGGGAGTTGTCCATGTTTTAAATAATGTATTATAATGGTAACATTTTAGTTAGCCAAGAATGTCTTTTTCAGCATCCGTTTGTACTCAGCTCCATGCTGCCGTTTCACTTCTGGTTGCAGAAAAAACCCCAAGAAGGTGACGGCCAAGATGCCAAACTCGAGGCCTCAAGACAGTCCACAAACAAAATAGTTGACTTCGCGGTTAATACAGCCACTTCTTAGTCTATTACCCTTGCAAATATTTTCTTATAATAACTAATTTGATTGGCAAACACGACTTTCAACCAGGAGACCGGTGTTTGTGTCCCAAACTTATATGAGTGATGTTTGTGATGTGTTTTTTCGTATTTTACAATATGTTACGTAGTTCTTTCCTAAACTTCAACAAGTGCTTTTGTTTGACTTCACAACGTTAACCGGTGTTTAAGAGTTGGAATGATATTCAGTGAATCGTGAGGGCCGTTTAAATGTATATTTTTAAATCTATTAAAATATCTATTTTCTTCAGTTCATCATTATAAGGGTAAACCTGTAAATTAATTATTTTTTTCATATTGCTCAGCTACTCTATGTATATATGTAGTATGCAGAGTCTTCACTTGAGTTTATGTGGTGTGTGTGTGTGTGTGTGTGTGTTCCCACTGAGCTGGGGACAGGGCCACAGGTGAGATCCCTCTAAATTACACACAAGTGTTCATTAATTATAGATGACACTTTGGCCACATAAACGATTTCATCCTCAAATGAGGTCCAAGGGCGGCCGCTACTGAGGTCCACCATGCATGAGTGTGTGTGTGTGTGTGTGTATGTGTGTGTGTTGCCTAAACGAGTGTGTGCATATGTGTAATTTAGAGTGCCGTCACCTGTGGCCCCGTTCCCAGCTCAGCAGGAAACACGCACACATGTTCGTGCCTACACGCACACGCACATTAGCATTAGGTGTGTGGATGTCTGCGTGTGTTGGTGATTCCGGCGGCCCCCATCCAGCACATCGCAGGGCTTTGATGAACATACTCATTATGCTAAAGAGTGCTCCATGCCTGGGCTTCCCTGTGCCTTCAGGAAAGGTTAACTCAGGATGGTTACACAGCACAGCGAGAGCCTGTGGGCGCACGGGGGCAGAGCGGCTCTGGAGGAGCGCCGTGACGGTGTTAGATGTCTCGGGACCAAAAATAGATCCGGGTATGCAGAGCAAATATCATGGGAACATCAAGGCGCCGTGATTGATGCCGCGGAATAAACAAACATCGCAGGTGGAGTAACAGCGGCTTTCACGCTGCAGCCGAAACGTCCCAAATCAGAGGTTTCCCCTCAAAGATCTCACGTGAATTAGTGTCATCTCGACGTAATTTGTACAGTGGCACAGGAGACAGTCAAGATTTGAATGTTAGTTATTACAAATGATCAACCTATGATTGATAGGACATTAAATGTAGCCACAATATTCATTCACAGAGGATACAATTGGGTTTATAACTTTTAAATGAAGACATGGTTATTAATATCATAAAATGTTCATGTTTCCTCCATATTTAACAAGCTATACATTTCAAAACTTGTTTTTAGATCCGTGTCTAAAGATACTGACATTTTCACTTACATCAGCGACAGACATTTTGAATAATAGAGCCATTGTTAGGCAGGTCGCTATCAAACGATGCAGGATTACATGAGGTTGATATGAGCACTCGGCGACTAAATGTGGTTCAAGTCGCACAATGCCTCAAAGAGTAATGGCATTTCATATCAAGTACATCAACCTTACCAGAATCTTTAACAAAAACACAGAAAACTGTATAATTTTCAACCTGCAGGACCCGCGGTTGTGGGTCAAACAGCGCAATCACTACTGGGGAGTCAAGGGAGCACCGTGTTAAATTTAGTGTAATATGAACACGCAACACGTTCAATGGTAACAAACGAAAACCCTGCTAACAGCAAGACCAGGAGCCAAGAAATCAGCCCTCTCCAAACGGTCACATGCTCCGATGGCCAACGCCCCAAACAGGCACTGCACTGGTCCTAAATAACAAACACACCTACACTTTAGTGTCACTATATTGGATATGAGTTACAGTGTCGAGTAAATATAACCAATCCCTAAAACCTATAGGTGTGCAGAAATTGGAATTGTCATCCGACTTACAGAATGTTAAAACTGAGAATTGGTCAATGCAGTAACTGAACATCAGAGGGCAAATAAAAGATGGAAGTTTATAATAATTTAATGAAACTGTACAACAGCAGAAAGTTCTTCTAAACCTTCTCTCTCTCTCTCTGCCTCCACCCTTCTTCCCTTGTTCCTCTGACTTTCTGTCTCTTTCCCCTCAGAGCCAGAGATTAGTGTGTAATTACATGAGAGATCAGCAAAAAAAAAAAAAAAACGGGGTGAAAAAGGGGAGTAGTATATTTTAACAAGGCGGTGGAGGAGGAGTGGCGACGGGGGAGGAGGTGGCGCAGCCCTCGTCACGGGCCGACTGATTGTCTGCCTTTAATCCTCAACCTCATTATCACCTCCAGGTCCGGCAGTGGCAGTAAATGAATCTATCTGCCGAGTGTCAAATCTTCACACCTTCGCCCTGGTAATCACCCCAAGGTGCAAATACAGAAGATGGATAGAACGAGAGAGATGAAGAGGGGGTGGGGTGTATGACCCCTGCATTTCATCAACAAAATCTCCTCATTTCATAATTAACAAAAGCTACATGATGTTGTTTGGCTGGTGATTAAAGCTCATTAAATATTCAGTTTTTTTAGGGACAAACTGGTGACAAAATGTATAGATTTGGTACATATGGGAAGTGAAGAGCCGTTACTGCTGTCTGATATTAAAAAAACAATAATTCAAAATGTGACATTTTGCTTTTTCCATGTTCTGAAACTTTACATGTTTATAAAGCTATTTATTTAGACTTTGAACTCTGTTCAGGAGCAAACACAAGGCTTCAAAAAGCTACAGGACAGCACTCAAAATAAACATTTTGAATCCATGAAAAATATGCTCAGATGCTGTTTATTCAATACATTATTGTATTTTTCTGTCGACAGTGCTTTGGTGGTTTTTTTAAAAGCATTTTAAGAAAGAGATCTTCTATTTTCTAGTATTCTCTACATATGGACAGGGGACATTAGAATAATTATATGTTGCAGAGATTGTCAGGCGGCTCTCTAAAGGGCTGGAAAGAGTGTGAAATACTTTGATTAAATACTTAAAATCGAAACTTAGATTATTCCTCCTGAAATTAATTAAATGTAAGAATCACAAAATAAAATACATAATTATTTCAATGAAAAAATATAAAATAAAAATAAAACCAGTTTGTGCTTGTGAAAAAAATTGCTCTTTCCCTTCCCACCGTTACCTTCGAAAGAAAATCCCCTGTAACCAGTTTGTCTTTAAAACATTGAAAAATTAGATATTTTAATTTTACGTTACATAATGTATGATAACATGAACCTGGTATTGAAGCAATCAGTTAAGTTCCCCATGTGTAAAAGGAGCAGGGGAGGTTGAGTAACGGTTAAAAAGCTGTGAAGTATAACTTGGTCTGATGTGAAGACTCTGCAACTGTTCTGTGTTTTCTTTGTGAAACGATGATCAAAATACAAGATAATCCCGCAATTTCATAACTAAATATATTTAAATTTTCACTTGGATCTAATTGAAAACTGGTTTTTCATCATTTTGCGCTATGTTGTTGATTTAATTTCCATGTGCTGCAAGTCTGTCTGACGTTGTGGATTTGCTAAGTGGTATTATTATTATTATTATTATCCGCATCACTGTTGTTTTAATTATTATTTTAAGTCTCTATGTACAGGCCTTTTATGGAAAAGACTGAATATTAGTGTTACTTATTTGTGGACAGAAAGCTTCCAGTAGGTCTATGTACAGTAGAAGTGAGTTTCATTGTGCTTAAAGGTTGACAAAAACTCATCAAAATCATTATTCCTTTCATTCATTGTTGGCAAAAACACACTTATTGCAGATACAAGTGAAGTAAAAGCTTCCCCCCAGAGACACGCTCCCTCTATTGTCACTGAAGTTGCTGAGATTGAGCTTGGAGCTGCAGCACAATGACTCCGTGATGAGTCGCAGTACGCTTCCAATGGACACGAGCCCTTTGGACAAATCCAACAAAATCTATGCTACCTTGAAAAACTATAATCATGCATTATTGAATTGGCAAAGGATAGTGTGTAATAGAGAGATCCTAAACCCATTCCCCCTCCTGAATTATTAATTGAATTCAAATAACAGACGGAATCATTTTCTTAAAATATCTAAATCATTTTTCACAAAAAGGCTTAAAACAGAGTGTGAAACAACAGGGATGCAGTGGCTGTGTGTGGATCTGGACAGCGGCTGACTGAGAGTGGGACAGACGATACTGAAGCAGGAAAAATGGTTACTGACAATAACATGGCGATGACTACCCAGCACCCCCTTTGTTTAATCAGAAAATCTAGAGTCGGTATCTTTACAGTAGGCCCCTCCCTCGAAACCATCGGTAACCATTATACGACTGAAACCCCATCCACTTCCCTCTTGGACCATTTCGCCGGCATATCCGCATGATCGAGCAACAAGCAGCAGAGGGATGGTTGGCTAAATGTTGTACTAAGACCAGGCTAAAATATGATAATGAGTACAAATGGGATTATTAGGAGGCTGTGTGTCATCAGTCTGACTGATCCATGATGTCAAACTAGCCAAGCAAATTCAATTAGGCCTGCAATTACTCCCTGGCGCTAGTGGAGACGTATGGGAGACGTTAAATATTGATGGAAACATAGATGCCACATTTGTTCATCTCCAAAGGTGAACGCATCTCCTCGAGGTAATCACAAATGCTAAATATGAAGCCGGTCCATTCGTCACGCTGAGCTGCGGAGAGGATTGATGAAGTGGGGCAGCAGACGGTTGGTTTGTTTGGACTGAGAGAGCATCTTCTTTTACCTTTTTTAAAAATGGAGACTTGTGTCCATCACGGGCTTTAGTTTAAAAATAAAAAGGAAACATTAATGTCAATAAGCCTCAGGACATTTACCTCCACGCAAAGAGAAGTGGTGTTTGTATGGACTAAAACCAGCATCAGACATAAAGGAAGATGATTTTAGATTCTGAAGAGGCGTCCTCTGGTCTCCTGAAAATGTTTTAAATGTCTCAACAAAAATGAGAAATGACTGGAATGTTCCCCTTCAACTTAAAAGCTGCATGTTTTATCACAAGCGCTGAAAATACTTTTGCCCTTGGGGAACTCTATTTGTTAGTTTTAAAATTCCTTACAAGCATAATTGTTACCAATAAAATATCTCGTGAAGACTCCCAAAATCTGTATTCTATGTTTTATGATGTACATTTTTTTTCAAAATCTTTTTTACGAGTACAGATCACAGACCGTATATAAGAAGTGGACGTAGTCATCGAGACGTCACTCCATATTCGGACGGTGGAGGAGTGACATAGAGACGCCGTATACGGCTCTGGTAGAATAGCGACCTGTATATCATAAGGTAGCCCCGCCCTAAAGCATACCCTGCTTTATGGTCCATTTTATTCTTAATGTGACAATAAGTTACTAAATGAACATCATGCTGTATTGAAGAAGACATGAAACTAGAGATTGAGACCATAAACTCATGTTTACAATGTTTACTGAGGTAATAAATCAAGAGAGAAGTAGAGTCATTTTCTCATAGACTTCTATACAATCAGAGGAGTCGCCCCCTGCTGGACATTAGAGAGAATGCAGGTTTAAGGCACTTTTGCATTGGCTTCACTTTTTTCAGACCCAGAGGTTGCTGCCTGGTACAGATAGGACATCATTTGTCATCACTGGAACAGCCAATTAAAACCAACTTACAGTTTCACAGGTTGGTTAATATTGTAGGTCGAGAGTTTGTCCAATTTCTGTAATTGCGCTCTTATTTTGATGAACCATTTCCGAGTCAGCAGGGATGCTTTAACCTCGAGTTTGAGTTTGAGTTTTGAGTTTCAGAGACTTTGTTGTTGCCTTTTAAAGAATAAAAATAACAAATGAATAAGTAGGCCTATGCTGCAACAGCATTTTAATGTTAAATACTTAAATTCTACTTTAAATTCACAGGAAAAAATACAAAATCATTTGCATGTCTGGAGTGGTTTCTGAATCTCAGGTTTCTTTTCAGTCATTCATTCGTGTTTTTGCCCTGCTTGAGTATTTCTTTCTTAATACTCTCTATTTCTCACTAACTGAAGGCCCTTTGAACACAAAGTGTCATTGGCACCACTGCACTCTAAAACCCAGCACTTCCAATGGCTTGTGCCGCACAACGACCGCCGTCTGATGTTGTCCGGATGGAAGCAGTACTCTAAGAATTATATGGCTTATACACGCTGTACAATGCGAGAGACATGTTTAGATAAAGAAATGGGGGAAAAAGGTGTTCAAATTTGTCATAAACCGGCAGAAAGACAGAAGACTAGTGACCCCCGGAGGAAACCGGAGTGAGCAATGAAAAACGTGAGTTTCCTGGGAAAATCCGGAGGGTAAGTGTGACTTCTTTTGCACCGATCATTGGAAACCTCTGGGCTACACACATTACCTTTTCTATACTGACAAAAAAAAAAGCAAACGTACCTGCTGTTGAACTTCTCAGGATGCTTCTCCCTCATAACATGGAAACGATGTGCAATGGAGGCGTCCTGAAACACAGAAACACATCGCTTCAGTCCAGGTGCTGCGAACCGCGTTTGTTGCAAGTGATTCTCACCTCCTCAAACTTTAAACATGCAGGTTGGGCCTCCTTGCCGTAATTACTCAAATTACTAACATGTAAAGCTACTCAACAGAAGCATCACTATTTTGCCTTTACATTCAAAGCAACGTCTTCCTCATTAACTAACTGTCCCAACCTCTCAGACAGTGCAGCTACACCTTGCGTGTCCCTTGTGTATATTTCTATAAGATGAAAGAAGATGTGTGCAGGAGGTGGCAGCGGGGTTGAACCTGGGATGGAGAGGTATTGACAGAAAGCCTGATGAACAGCACGCCGTCGCCACACAGGCTAATTAATTAAACACACATTGTGAGTAATCACAGCTCCCAGCCAACCTACAGGGCGCTGCCGACACCACGGCAACCAAGTTGTTTTCTCTCCCCCTTCCTCCGCCTCTCCCCTTCTCTCTCTCTCTCATATGTATATATGTCACTCTCGACCTTCCTCTCACCCTCCTTTCTGACTCCCCCGTCTCACCCTCGCTGTGCCCTGTGGCATAAAGGGCAGCCTCATTGCAGCAGTTCTTGGTGTTACAGTGATACAGTTCATGTTACATATGTTAGTGTGGTGTGACTGACGGAGACACTCCACCACGAACACCATCTCCATCTGGCGAGGCTGTTATCTGCTATTTAAGCCAGAAAAGACTGTTTTTTGTATTGTTGAAAAGTCTCAAGCCTAACCACACCCAACAGTGATGTCACGCTGTCCTGGAGTACACCTGCACATCACAGCAGTAGGGTCACAAGTTCAACCACTGGAGCTCAGCAAGGACGAGATTCCGTGGAGGCGTTAAGTTACTCTTTAAGACAAGTTAGCAGGAGTATAGATTATACCAAACAACCCAGTTTCAACGTTCACATGGGCACCTGAGTGTACAATTGCCAACCTATCCTTTAGTAATCTTTCATGGGTTGTGAAAAAAAAAAAAATCACCTAATTTCAGAAGCTAAGTAATCAATTAAAGGTCCAATGTGAAGGATTTAGTGGCATCTAGTGGTGAGGTTGCAGATTGCAATCAAGTAAATTCCCCTCCGCTTCTTCCTCCCTGTCCAAGCATGTAGAACTACGAGGCCTTCAGGCTTCAGGTGACGTAAAACCGTGAGGTTCTCTCTCTAGAGCTAGTGTTTGGTTTACATGGCGGTGCAACATGGCCGACACCGTGAAGATGACCCGCTCCTTATGTGGATATGAAGGGCTCATTCTAAGCTAACGGAAACACAACAATTCTTAGTTTCAAGGCATTACATGCTAATGAAAACATGGTTATGAACACCAGGAGTTAATGCAAGCCTGTCTCCTGCAAATTTATGTTCAGCTAAACTGCACTTTCAATCACGGTTCGAGGGAAATATTTTTTCTTCCTGTAGCAGTGTCAAGCAACTTGAAACACGTGGTGAACGACGTAAATTGAAATAAAACGGAACAAAAAATGCTCCAAAACTACTGAGTATAAAACATCATGGTTTGGTTTAAAATCACTACGACAGTGGAACAAAATGAAACACAACAAAAGTACTTGGTTCCCACGTACTTGGTTCCCTCCAGTCTCCTGGAGGGAAATCCTTAGTTTTCTGACCCATCCCTTGACCCTGACCTCCTCCTCCTCCTCCTCCTCCTCCTCCTCCCAAACTTATTCATGATTTGTCAAAAGAAAACGGAATCCACGACAAAATATGTTTCTCTCTAAACATAATTCACAATGCAGTCTTGTTGTATGGGAACGTCAGGAGACAGAGCTGGTTCATTTTGAGACGTGTTAGTTGAGCACCATAATTATCAAGTGTCAATAATATATTATTTGAGATTTTAAGGAAGTTTAACTAAATAAATAATGTTGCTTTAATGAAATGTACTTCTTTTTAACAGAGTGAAAGGGGAAAGATACGAGATTAGGAGCATTTGGAGCCTCTCAATGGCTCTCAGCGAGGCAACGGCGAATCGGCGGCTCGCAGCTAGCGGTGCTAACAACTGCAACAGTGCTGACAGAGCTATGAGCGTATGAGAGCAGTGCAAAGCGGCCGCCATGAGCTAACTAGTGGGGCACGGTGCACGAACACGTACTAAAAGCACACGCAGCCGGTCCGGCTGGTCAACAAAGAACGGAGACACAAACAACACACACAGAGGGAGAGATATTACTCCACTTTACCTTTACATAGAATAGTGGTTTGCTGCTATATTGATGCTCTGAATGTTAAATACAGCTCCTTTTAATTCATATCTTTAAATGAAACACCTTGTTCTTCATATCAGTTATGTTAATAAGTATGCAGAGGACCTCGCCAACAGATTGTAAAGTCTGAGGTAATGAACTACAGAGAGACGCTGAAATTTCCTTTAATTTGCACTTCTAAGTCAGTTTCAGCAGGAAAACGCTGGCAAGGCCTTCGTGGAGAAAAGATATAACTCTGACAAACTTCTCAGGAAGGAGTGAGAGAAAGTTGCTGTAAACTTTTTGGGCTTGTTCCTATCCTCTTCCTCTTCCTCCTCCACCTCCTCCCCTCTACTGAAGCAATCTGTTTTGACCCGCTCCATTTTGAGTGGCACCACACTACAGGGAGGACCCCCTGCTAGCTCTCTGTACAGAAATTTAGGAGAAGCCAAAAGAGGAAAAAAAATAAAATCAATGGAGCTTCTCTTGATGTCTCTTCAAGACGCTGTAAGCTGAAGACCAAAAGAATTCTCCAAGATCCCCGCAGACTCACCTCACGCTTCCAACGCGAGCCAGAAATGCGAGATGATGGATGTATCTGAGAGACGGTAACTTGATTTTCTTACAAACAGGACAATAGCTGCAAACAAGAGAGCAAAAGCGAGGAGAGGTTGTCTCCCCTTTGGTTTGGGCTCTATTATCTGAGATCTGTACAAGTGGAGCCGCGGCGTTTGCAACAGTAAACAGCGATTTCAAGCAGCCGGCAGTGGATGAAGGCCTTTGTCGTTCTCTGTCGATGCAGCGTTTGTGTGCTTGAAGTGGTGAAACTTCTAAAATGAACCGGCTCAACGTCACATGATGCTCAAATCAACATCACAAAGAATAAATATATATATATCGGAATATTTTTTTTCAATATGGATATATATCAGAACATGGCAGATATGCAAAATGACTTATACAATTATATTAACTAAAGATAATAAAAACAAAACTTAACTTATTTAATTAATTTATGGAAATAGAAGCACCAGGAAAAAAGCCAAAAATAAATACATTTTGTTATAAATAAATATGGAATTTTATAACAATAATAGTTTTTTTCCTTTCACCCATTTTCTTTATTTTGAGACTTTCACCACTTTTGGTGGAATTGTTTGACGACAAACAACCAATCTTGCTTTTTTCTCTCCGTTTTAACTTCTCACCCTGCTGCAGAGATGTAGAAGTGCACTCCAGGTGTACACCGTGACATCATAAGGTACATGTTCTCCTCACTAAATGTTTACCGACCTTTGTCTAAATCAGGCCAGTTTGTAGAATCTGAACTGGAAAAAAAACTCCACTGAGGAAATTTTGCCGCTTTTGGCTTCATTAGTTAGTAATCTGGTCCTTGTAGCCATTCTGGAGCTTTTGATCAAATCACACATGTTCAGATTATCACTTTTTCTGAGCGCTGTCACCACTTTCTCGACTTTTCATGTCGGCATAAAAGATCAAGTTCAAGAATTCCCTCTTAAGAATCTGCTGGTGAAGATCATGTGATATAACAGAGCTCCAGAACAGCAAGGTTGAGAATGAACTTTGAATCTTTTAAGTCAACATGGACGAAAATGCCTTTAAGATATATATATATATACACACACACACAATATATCTATTGTTGGGGTTCAAAGTATCCTTGAGGCGTGTTAATGCATTTCATTCCTCGTTAAAACATTTAAAAAGCTATTTATTATTTAATATTTTGAATTGTTTACTTCCATTTTTAAATACATATAATCACTTTTCAGAGACATGAGCAAAATTACAATTTATTCATATTAAAGACATTAAAAACTTCAAAAAACATCTGCCGCCTCTTTGAAAACGGGGACGAGTCGGTCGCAGCATCAACACATGTCGGACACTCTCCCGTCCTCCTGACCCCCTCGCGGCAGCGAGACGTCGTCTGCTCACTCTCTCTCTCCCACTAGCTGCCCTCAAATAATTACCAATGTAAAAATCTGGCACCCAAATTAATACAGGACATGTGTAATGTCCTCTCATAGCTCAAAGTTTAGTCCAATTATGAGTGGGCCCCAGCGGTTTGATGTGCCTTTCACTACGGGCGAGAGTAATGGCTTTGACAGGAGCGCCAGGGTCGTTAGGGCGACTGACTGCATTATGGTAGTGGAGCGCGCTCGGTGATTAGTTCTGTCTCTCACCCCTGGCCCTGATTGAGATCATTACACTTCAAGTCACTTCCACATCCTCCCAAAGGGATGGCGACCATTAATTCTCAAACCAACTGGGCTGTGGCAGAAGGTTAGGTTGGAAGAATTTACCCCTCCCAAAAAAAGGGATGGTTTGGAAGAATCACCTGAGTTCTTGGATTGAAATGACTTGAAATGAAATGAGTTTCCGTTTGCTCGTGATTAGAGAGGAATGAGAGCAATCAGACAAATAGAAATGTAGAAGTTCTCTTTCAATGACTTCAGATTCAAGCGCACGTCGGCGGCGACACTCTTGCTGATCTCTTGGATTCGACGGCGTCATTACAGAAACAATCTACTCTCCATCTGCATAATCTCTGAGGTAATTACTAGCTTGACTTGTCGCGTAATCTTTATTGTAATTTTTTTTTTCACATTTTCGTTCCAACGGAAAGCTAAAAAAAAAAAAACATTTGATGGAAAAAAATGTGTCATGAAAATATTATATCACACTCAAATCCCATAGAGAGCTCAAAGTCTCCTTAATCCCCCACGAACAACTTCATTTGTCATCATCACGCCTGCTGGGTGCTAATCCCGCTAACAGAGCAGAGACAATAGGGCTTATAATGACTTCATGAACCAGCCGGGCCAAAGCTGCTTTCTACGGTTCAGCAAGAAGGAATCAACCGCTTCCATTAAAGCAGGAAAACTTACTGCTGTCTCCAGGGTGTTGGAGCTTTAGTTAACTGCATGCATTTTAAAAAGTGGCATTAAAAGCCACAACATTTGGGGGGAACGTTTGCCTCCTAGGACAATAGTTAAGTAACATCAACGCATCCTTACTTTTCCAAAAGACTCCACTGGAAGTGTTTTCTATCAATTTTTACCAGCGTGTTACTCCTCTTCTTCCTCAAACTATACGACTTTCATATCCCTCTATATCTTCATTTACAAGCTTGACTGATGGGTTTCTGCTTGTCTCCAGGTCCAGATACATTTTTGAGGTCAGCTACGTGTTCGAGCTCCAAAGCGTCGTCATGACCCGGTACACATGACCACTAATCCCCTGACACATGAAGAGGTTTGTCTGGTTGTACTAAGACATTATGAAGCTTCTCTAAATGCAGCAACTCATTCAGCCAAATCCAGTGGTGGAAAAAGTATCCAGATCCTTTGTGTGTACCAATACCACACTATGAAAATACTCCACGGCAAGTAAAAATCCTGCATTCTATGCCACTTTATAGGCTTTTCTCCACTACATTTGTCCGACTGCTTTAGTTACTTTATAGATTACAGTTTTACGTCCCCTTCCTGTTCCGTGAGGACCAATTATTTCTAAAAAGTGAACTTGTTTTCAGCTTTGTGACGATGCATTTTCTAGCTAAAAAAGTAATTTATTTAGCTTAAGAAGTAAGACAATTTGCACATGCAGGAACACTTCACCTTGGGTTTATCACCAATACTCAACATCAAAACATCTGGAGATACGTGGGTTCCACTGGACAGGAAGGGGAAATAAAAGACTATAAAAACTATATAAAGAAGTAACTGAAGTTGTCATAACACGTGCAATATTTACCTCTGAGATGTACTGGAGTAGAAATGTGAAGTAACCTCAAGGAAAGTACAAGTAACTCACATTTGTACTTAAATACTATAGTTCAATAGTAGTTGATTAAAGGTACTTATATCAAAATTTACAAACAGAAAGCTGTATATATTAGACCTTATATAATCCAGACGTTATCATTTTCTGAGAAAGGATTTCTATTCTTTAGTTGCAGGTCTTTCTAAGGCTGGAGATATCCTTTATTTTTAAAGCTGGAGTGACTTTTTAATATAAATGAACATCTCTTACACTCAAGCTGTTGCCAAACGATGTCACATGACGCTGATTCAGCCCATGGCCACTAGGGAAGGGTCTCTGTATTTCGCGGTATACCAGAGTTGTGGTGTTTGTTAACGCGTCCAGTAAAGCCTCAGTAATTTCTTCCGCCACACGGAAAATCTGTTGACGTGGAACTTTGACGAGGAAACGTTTTGGATTTTTTTATACTGATAGTGTGACGCTACTTTGGCCATGCGGACACTCACAACCTCAAGCACGAATCACACTAAAACTTTATTGAATTTTTGAGGACGTACACAACCGATGCTCTAAACAGACACAAGGTACATGAGGCAGCCATCATGCACACTCAGAAGCAAAGATAAAAGCAAGTATATCTCTGGTTTATGCTGGATTTTGACTAAAATAACCAGAAATCTCAATTTTTCCAGCTCTGACTCCCTCACCTTGTTTCCTAAACACACACACTTATTTTCTGTGTTTTTAAAATGGTGTATAAATAAGGCCAACAGCAGCTCTGACCCATTCCAAGACACAACTAATGTACTAAACCAACGTGTCCTCTCACAGTGGTTCGTGTACATTTCCACTCGTGACATGCATCCGCTCTTTTCAAAATAAACAGGAAACAACTCAGTGAGGTTTAGGCAACAAAGATACTTGGTTGTATTGAGGAAAAGATTGTCATTTGGGATAAAATAACTAAGGCTCGCCCTGTGTGTGTTTTTGCGGTCTTTAAACTTCCTCTTTCAAGATCACGTGCATTACAAACAAAATCATTTCATCTACAAATCTTTTTTTGTAGGTATAGCTACGAATGCTTGATGAGAACAGCCTGAATGAACGTATAGAGGAAGTATTGTTTGAGACATGTTTTTAACATCTATACTGGCAAATGAATGCACTCGGACATCAGGATGAATGCGGAGAGATTTATTTCCCACTGTAACCACTTAGCCCCGTATGTTCTGCAGACGTGATGACAGCCGGTATTCTCCTCAATCACAATGTTAACAAGACCCGTCCGATAAAGTCCTCCGACATCGTCATTAGGGGCTGGAGGTGTTATTCACCTAACATTTGTGAGGCCATGCATCACTTATGTCGCCGCCGCAGTCTGTGCGAACCTCACAACGTCGAGTGGCTCCCTCCTCTGCCACCTGCAAATGTCAATTACCATATTTCCCCCTAACATTTATCAGTAATGGCTAACATGAGCTACGTGAAATCAGTGTCATTATGCTGGAGATGGACAGGAGGGGGGGTGCTGACGGCTTATGAAGGCTTGTTTATCAATCAGAGTTGGTTGAGGCTTGAGCACATCTCAATAAAGACCGAACTAGAATACGGTCAAAACAAATGAATTGACTGATTATGCCGTTACTGCAGGTTGCTTTATTTTATATCTATCTTTAAATAACCGAACCAAAGATTGTTGACAAAGGGAGTTGAACTTTCAGTGTGTCACTCCAACCTTCTTCTGTTTTGTTGGGTACCGTTAGGCTGTTTACTGCCACCTCTGCTATTCTGCGGCTGAGACTTTGTCACCACGATTAAACTTAACTTTGGTGTGAAAGGTTTGAAAAGCTGCCATATGCTCCTTCCTCCTGCAGCAGTGCACGAGTGTGCCATTACTGTAACCGTGCAGTCAGTCAGGTAAGGTTTGTGATACAGACGTTACACCATGCCGAGAGGTGAAGTCTGCCGTTAGCTCCGAATACATCTTAGAAACATGAGCGGGATGTGACAGAGGTGCTCTAGCTATACTGCTTTTTGTTCCATGATGGTTCAACAATTAATAAGATTATAAGGACATTAAAGAGGTCAACAACCTTCTTTGTGCTATTGTACACTTTAGATTAGCATTTGTAGGGAAAAATAGATGATAAATGTTTGTTAAAAAACCTAAATGTACCTAATGCTATTTTAACAACTGGATCAAAAGTAGTTTATGCGACTATACACGACTACATCTACTACACTATCTACTACACAATACTAAATATTTTCCTGTATAACAAAGAAAATAATGAATGAAATACTTTTTTAAATTCTGCTTTTAATTTGGAGTAATTTAACATATTTAATCGTTGGTGTTTACATGATGGTTTGTTTTATTGGTATTATTATTATACAATGTTTTACTTACTGTTACTGTTTATTTGCATTGTATGAAAGGTGCTTTACAATAACAAATATTACACTATTTAACAATTTTCTCATAATTAAAGTATGAGTAGAAAGAAAAGGTGGAATCTCTTTATTTTGATTTCTTAAATACCATGAATATCTTTCTAAAAAAAACAATGTTGGTGCAGATATTAGCCGGGTTTTTTCTACTTGGGAGTTGGTCACATTTGACAGTGAAAATGTGACATTATAAATAAATATATATAAAAAGATGATTGTCTCATCAGTCCCGTGGTTACTGACTGAAGTCCGACTCACCACTCCGATGGAGAAGTAGTTGTTTACGATACTGTAAGGCACCGGGTCCCCTCGCTCCTCCTTGTCGGTGGGCGTGACGTCGATCTTCCAGCGATCCAGCATCATCTCTGAACTGTTCTCGATGTCGCGCATTATCTTCAGGAGGCTCTCGCCCTCATAGCCTCGGGACAACAAACCATGAGATGTGTGTTACAATGTGTCGAGAACAACCTTTTACTAAAAGGCTGATGCTTTGAGGTGACTTATGAGTGAGAACTACCTCTGATTTCTTCCAGGTTTATTGATTTTTAGGGCTGATATACAGCTTTTTCTTCTTCTTCTAACCAGAGCAAGGGAAAAAAATGCTGATACTAATAATCACTCAATGTGAATATAAATAACTTTTTATCTTTAACTATTGTAACTATCTAATTTAACTAATTTAGCTCTAAAGATTTTGTCCCTGAATATATTAAAAGTGTGTGTTTGAAAGCAAGAGTTTCATGAGACTTTTCCAAATGTATTTAGAGAACTTAGAGAATTTTAAAAACGTTATATTTTAGTCTAATGAAAACAAATATTGGCTTTAAAATTGTTTCTACTGAACTGCACCCCATATATTTTCAGTCTAGGGGTCACCAGTGGGTCTCAAACCCCTCGTAGTGTAATTTAGCATTAAGTTTAAACAATCAGTAGATGAATCGCTCAGCTGATCGATTACTTTGATAATCAAATCATTGTTTAATAAGTCATTTCTCAAATGTGAAAATCCGTTGCTTTTCTCTGTTTCTTCATATGATCGCAAACTATACCTCTTTCTACTTAAAACAATGTTAATGATGATTGGAATATTTACGCTGGGTTAAAGTATGGTATATTCTTTAACTATGTAATGAGGAGAATTGAGGCCATGTATTTCACTGCAACATTTCTATTATCCGTCAGTACCTCCTCCCCATCGCAGACATCTTGCCAGGTCGTTGCCCGTGCCGAGGGGAAGTATACACACGGGGGGGTTCCTGTCCAGGTTGGCCTTATCTGGAACAGCGGGACAAATATCACAACACCATACGAAACAAGGCCGCACCAAGAAACAAAACTCTAGGCGAATACTTGCAAAGGAAGCATCAAATTCGTTTTGCAGCCCCACTTGTACAACTACAAGTCAATATGAGCGTCCAGTTGTACCGTCTATTTCAAGAGATGGTTATTACCTCTCTTTGTTTTGATTTGATTGATAAAAAATTGAGGCAATTTTTTCGAAGCCAGAACACGTCTTCAAGACCAAATAAAGAAGGCCAGGTGGGTTTTTTTTTTCCTCCCTTCAAATGATGACTTGTATGTTGTTTTCCAACTCACGTAATCATCCCACTTTACCACCCTTGATTACGCAGGCTCGGACGTAATGAAGGTGTTTATATACAAACCATAAAGTACGCTTTACTACCTCAGGCCTGACAACAAGAGCTGCTGCTGGCTGAGAAAAACTAATAACAAATGCAATTTTTGCCCCCCCCCAAAATAGAAATGGAGCGTTTACGTTCCACCTCAGGAGGTCTGAGAGTCTGTAAAGTCAGTAATTTGAAATAATTAATGGCACCAGATTGTTGCTGTTATTTAAATGTACGATATATTCTGTACCTATGAAGTCCAGGATCCAGCCCACGGTGCCGTCCCCCCCGCAGGCCAGCACTCTGAAGTCAGGAACATCTCTGAAGAAGTTCAGCCTGCAAACAAACACTGCACATCACTAACACTACGAGATGTCGTTCACTTTGGATTTCATAGTGTAAATGTGTCATGAAAGATACACATCTACACATACAGTACATGTTCTGTGCTTATTTACAAATCATCAACGCTGTGGGGTAACATCACTGTAACTTTTTATGTTTATCTTTTTATAATGATGAACTTGAACCCACGTTCCCCCCCCCGGTATGCTCGCTCTACTTTCAGTTGGGAAGGTAAGGTTCCCAAAATGGTCCGTTCCACTGCTGATATCAGGTTGAAGGATTTAACACTTTTGTGGACGTGGCTTTACTTCCTCATTGTCTCACACGCACACATGCACACACACATACTGCTGTGTTTGTAAAAATAATAAAGATACTGCAAAATCAGTATTCTTCTGACCTTATTAAGACCTAACATGTAGAAAGACATTAAAGCGATAACTCTCCTGTTTGCCACAAACTGATCTCAAACATTTGATGAAGTCGACAAAATACAGAAATGACCATAAAATCAATATTACACCAAATAAAGATATATTTCATGTTTTATATGTTATGTGGGCTATGCATCAACAGCAGCATCTTCTCAATAAGAAATATGTTTCTCTATACTTGTGTAACCTCATGAGCACAACTCCAATAACAGAAAGGAGGGTAGTGCAGCATCAATGCATCAATGATAATGCAAATAACAAGCAGACATACAGACTGTGTGCAGGATTTAGTGGCATCTAGCAGTTAGGTTGCAGACTGCAACTATCTAAAAAAAACCTCCGCTCACTCCTCCCTTCACAAGCGTGTAGGAGAACTACGGTGGCCTTCAGGTAAAAAGGCAAAAGGCTCTCTCTAGTCAGTGTTTGGTTTGTCCGCTCGGGGCTACTGTAGAAACACGGTGAACTCTTAGCTTGAGGTGATTATTGATTCATGAAAACATAGTATTGAATATTGTTTTACATTTCTGCCAATAATCCTACACACTGCTCCTTTAAAACATATTTGCAGCTGTGGTAATGGTAATGTTTCACTTTCTGGGGACTTCTTAGATTCCTAAAATTTGGAAAAGTCGTAAAGTATCAAGCTGTTAAAACAAATGTAAGTAAGTGGCCCCTGGGACTCTGAAGAGAACATTAGGGTTAAGATTGGTCAATCAGTTGCTCTGATTAGTTAGTTAAAATGACTCCATTAAGTGCTGAAGAAGGCACCTTGTTGCTGAAATGTCCCTCCATGGAATAAATTCTGTGCCTCGTCAACATCCTTCTGTGTGTGTTCCCACTTCCTTTTCAAGTTTGATACTTGTTATGCTCCCTCGTGTCATATTGTTTAACAAGGAATGAGTCATTTCTTTTCTTTCCGGTCAAAGATATGGTATGGTTTGATCGGGTGTTAAAAGAAATGACAATTACTTCAAACATTTCAGCTTTTCTCCCACCGATGAAAGAGAGTGTTGAGTGTTCACATGACAGATCTGTGTGCTATCCTCGAGCCCACTGCGAACCCCCTCTAATCCCACACAACACATGTCGCACTGACAATAACTCATTCGACGAGCTAGCCCGCCTGTTGGAGGGCTAATTGGATCATGACAGGCAATGTTCAGTCCAACTTCTTCCGTTCCTTCACAATAACAAAGCCCTAACTGAATGAGCCAGCCTCCGAGCCTCGTATGGCGGGTAAATGATTCGCTCAATTACTCTCCAACTGGGACCGCAAACCGCATTAGACGCAAAACAGACGGCCGCCAACATGAAAGGCAACTTTGGGGATATTTAAATACCAAGAAACAAAACACTTAATTTGCCGTGATCGCATTAGCGAGGCTGCTAATTGACAGCAGCGTGTGCGGCTGCTATCGGCCTGCAGTGTCCGACGGTGACCGTTCACCTCTCTAATGTCGGCGGCGGTGCGTACACTTGACTAAATATTAACAAGGTTACATCGGGGCGAGGTCATCTGGAATGCTGTCAGCTCTGAGGAGAAGCTCTGGCTTCAGCTCCAGACAGGCGATGTCCCGGGCCACGTGCGGGGACATCGAGGGAACAGAGACAAAACAGTGGCCACAAGGTCAGCCCTCCCAAAAGAAGGAAGAAACAACTTGGGTGCTGCATCGGCGCAATCTGTGGCGAGAGAGCTGCTCCAGCTTCGCGCGCAGACAGTCGGGGGGGGGGGGGGGGGGGGG
>NW_022280069.1:2339211-2373227 GCF_004355925.1 Anarrhichthys ocellatus
GGGGGGGGGGGGGGGGGGGGGGGGGGGGGGGGGGGGGGGGGGAAACAACCCCTTGGAGGAGGTTGTGTGCCGCTGTGTATTTATTTTTTATAAGCCACAAAGAGCCTGTGTTTCAGATCTAATCAAAGCCAAACAACGTGGCGGCACGGCGGAGAGGCGGTCCTGTATGTTGTGTACCGCCAAAGTGGTGAGGGAGCCTTATGCATGTAAATGATCCATTCATTTTCTTAATCACAGATGTGAACCATAGGAAGCCCGACGCCGCCCGCACCTACAGCCCGCGGTGAGCTGCTCGTCTGTATGCGTGAACACATGTGGGACGGTGAGAGTGTCACCCCGTCTCCATCCGTCAGTCATCGGTGTCACCCGCTCTCCGTTCACATGCAGGCTTATGCATATGGAGCCAGGCTACAGCATGATACCGTCGTCTCCAGGACTGCTTACGAGTGAGCCCACCTCATTTGTGTCGGCGCCGCGTGAGGGAAGCGAGCGAAGGGTCTAATATTAAAGGCCCTCTCTTGCATGTGATGGAGGTTATTATTATATGTGAGCGGCCTGTTTGTAAACAGAAGATCATTAGCTGATACGGTATGATTTGTCTTTCTTCGCTTATTTCTGTTTTGATGTTTACGACTGTTGACGTCATAATTAGGGTTTTAAAAACATATTGGAAGATTAATGTATAATCTTGACACTACATTTCTCTAGAGTAATTAATACATTTGCTGCCTAAAAAATGATGCACCAATATACATTTTCTTTTGCAGGGCCTTTATTCTCCGTTTTGTGTTTTTTTAATTTAAATAAATAAAATAAACCATATAAAGCAAAAATGTATTTTAGAAGTGTGTTAACAACAACATGTTTTGTTCTCTCCATGTAGTTTCATGCACCAATTCATTGATATATTACATCTAATATCTTATTTAACTTATAATAAAAACATTTTAGTTATAAACAAAAGTTCACACTTTTCCTTAAAGGGACAGTGTGTAGGATTTGGTGGCATCTAGTGGTGACGTTGCAGAATGCAACCAACTAAATGTAAAACAGTAGTAACTGTTCGTCGCACTCAAAGAACATCCTTACTGGTATAAAAGCAACAGAAGTAACGCGGTGGCTAATTCTGCTAAAAGAGCCCCAGAAATGCTACACACTGTATTTTTAGAGCAGTATTGCTACTTCTACTTTTAGACATGAGTACTTCCTCCACCACTGCTTATGGCCAGTATGAACAGGAGGAATGATAACAGCAAGATGTACTGCTTTAATGTGTATATTTGCACCTATTGCTTACTAAATCTTTGCTGTAAGTGATGTTTATCTAGAAACACGACGTACCCTGGCATGGGTCCATTCTTGGCCAGGTTGTACACTTGCCTCGGGTTCAGAAGATACTGGAATTTTCTGTAAATCCTGCAGGAGTGAATATGCAGAGAGATCAGAATAAAAGTCAAGACAACAAACAGAAAGTCACAAACGCAAACATTCAAAAACTAAAAAAAACAACTAAATCACACATAACGCTTTGAAGTGGATTTAGTGTCAGATTCTGTCCTGTAAGGGCCGGCGTCCAATCAGAGCGGGACAAGGCAGCGGACTGGGCAGCAGGGTGGGACATACCCAAAGACATACCCTTGAGGAGAAACCATTAGAAAGACTAATTCATTTTAATTTCAATTTCATTACATCAACTGGCTGAAGTCATATTTTGATCTCATAATTTAAACAAATGAGGGGCCGGCGTAATAAGGAGCGAATGAATATGTTTCAGTAATAACCCAATTAGCCCTGGGTTAAAGAAGGGGGCCCGGCCCTGATGCGACAGCGAGGAGGGTGTCTGCGGAGAGCCGGCGGTGAAGGCGGTCGGCGCTTCCAGGGTTGACGTCCTCGTGGTTTTTATTCGACTAAGTCAGCCCGAGGCACTTGGCAGCCAGAGGCCGCGCCGCCTCCTTCCCTCTGCGATGGAGGAGCGGAGCTTCAGAGGCCTCTTGTAGCATGTTGAGACAGATTGTGTACTTACCTCTCTCCCTGCTTCCCCCCGCTCTTTGGATTGACAAACACTAGCAGAGGATGAGTGCCCTCTATTGTTGTGATCTGAATGGGAGATGTCAAAACAAACCGTTGGTGTTTGGAGACTGCAGGATGCTTCACAGGAATTCACTTTCAAGCCATATCCCTCAGACGTTGTTGGTTTTTTTTTTCATATCGAGTCTACGCAGCACTTCCAAGCAGTGCCAGTCATCCGATTCGTTTCATAGCTTTCCTGTTTCATGGATGCACGAGTGGTACCAAGATGTACGGCAAAGTGTGGGCGCTCAACATGTTCTGTGCCCGAGTCCAAATCTAATCTTGTGTTAATTATAATATCTAATTATGAAAAGGAGAACAGTGATAATAGTCCTCAAAAAAATGTATTTCTACAGTAAAAATTTTGAAAATAAATCCCATAAATGTTCTTTTTCTGATTAGCTGAAGAAGTATATTCAAAGAATCCTATAAAAAGATTTTTAAAAAGCAATGTATTAGTCCATATGTCAATACTTTCCCTACTATGTCTGTGGTGCTCAGCCGCAGTCAGTCTTCCTGAAGGTACACATCTGTAACAACAGCTCACAATATATTTAGTTTAAATTAAAAAAGGCTGATATTTCTTACAACAGCTGGGCACTGTAGTGTTTATCAAATGTGACAGAGGAAGAAGATATCACAGTTCTTGTTTGTTTTTGTGACGAAAATGAATAATAATAAAAATATAGAATACTGCATGCAAAATATAGCACACTAACTAAATGTTGTGCATTTGCTCCAGTTTTGACCCGAAATGTAGCAGAAATGAAGGTTTTTATCAGAAGTTATGATGGCAAATGATATCGGATGCAGGTTTCAGTGAGCAGACGTACAGTTCAGTAAAACAACCCATCCATCTCTCAGCCAATCAATACTCTCAACCTGATAAATCATGATTCACAATTCAGTCGTAATAGTCATTTGTCACCGCTTCCTAATTGGCAGGGCAGTTTGTCTCATGTGACGTGGGATGGGGTGTTTTTTTTTTTTTTGGACGGACAGAAAAAAACGCGGCGGTGCCGGAGGCCGGACTCACAGAGCGCCACACAAACGAAGCTCTAATCCGGCGGCGCCCACGTTTGAATCGGCCCCTTCGTGCGACAACTCGCCCAGTGCTCTCCCTGACACAGATGAAGCGCTTAACTCCCCCTGTCTGCTATCCCAGCAGGCCGAGGGTGAATTAATGAGCTCCCCCGTCCTGTCCGGAGTGATCCATTACTTCCTGTAATTATAAATAATAATCTTGATTATTACGCTGGTTAGCCAGCGAGCGGCATTAGATGGATGTGCCCGGGATATGATTCATCAGATTTCTCTCCCAGCCACGAGCAGACGAGCAGTCGCCACAGACAGCGTGCTGGCTGACAGATATGAGAGGGGATCTGAGCGGACTGGGCTCTGCTGTATGATACCGATTACCAGCAGTCCCGTCATGTGACCAACTGCAGAGGCTCATTTCAACATGAATACAAATACTAGAGGCTGCTGCTTTACAATTGGTGCAGACTGCAGCAGAGAGGCCTCTCAACAAATATGCCCAGTCCTGTGCGTTGGTTTTAAATTTAAATTTCTGATTATTTTCATAACTTTTAAACCATTTTATTCTGCACCAAGATGCCTCAGATCAGATCAGATATTGGCAAAAGTTCAGGCTGTTTTTTTTTAATGTTTTAGGGACTATCTCCTGCTCTGATCACATCAGCGGAGTCAGAGACGCATTATTTTTTTTTACTGTTTTCTATTTTCTTTTTAACGTTTGGCCCTCATTGAACCTCTGTTTTTGAAAGGCGCTATGAAGACAAAGTTTACTTCCTCAGGATGGCTTACTACTGAAGTTGTGACTCATTTTACAACTTGTTCCGACAGTAGATAAATACATATCTGGTGGAATAAGTCCAGGCTGAAATGTGCATTCGATTTTACATCTAAATGTTTTGGAAAAATCTTAAAAGGTGGTTCTCATATCCAATTCTTTCCCACCATAGTGTAACCTTATTATCACTGAACAGTAGTATTATGAAAGGAAAGCTTTAGATCAATATTGGTTGGATGGAACTTAAGTGATCCGTGTGTTTTACGCCGGAGCAGTGCGGTGTGACGAAGGTATATTATATTGAAATGTAAGCAGGAGAATAGAACACAGAGGTAGCATCAGACTCACCTGCAGCCCTTGGCCGTCCACTGTGACGGAGTTGGCTCTCTGCATCTTCGCTCTGCTCGGCTGGCTGGCCCGGGAGTCCTTCCTCAGCGTCGACTGTCTCTCCTGAGGGTCGAACAGCGGATCCGTCAATGAGGTGATTTCCACAACTAAAGACTTCAACTCTTACAAAATGATTTATTACACAAATTTAAAGAAAGGAATGGCACTTTTGAAAAAAATAACCTTTTTTTCCCGGTTTTACTTCATTTAAGTCTGAAAACTTAAATACGAGCTTCTTCTCTGTATTTTATTCACGTTTCTTTGTGACAATCGTCTAAGCCTGTCGCCGTATTTGTTGTTGTAATCAGGGCCGTGGACACTGAGGTCAAAATGTTGACATTTTAGTTCATGAATTTTAGCTAATAAATCAATAAATAATAAACAAATGATTTAGTATCTTCCTGACACAAAGCTCTGAAACATCTGAGGAAAAGGAAAATAAATCACTTTGTTGTATGAGGTCATCACTTTATTAATCTGGTTCTGGTTGCAACGTTGTAAAGTTCAGAGACGGTGGTTTGAGTTTCCATCAACAGAAGTCAAAATGATTACACGAGGATAATCTAGATTTTAGAAAGAGTCTTTTCCCCTGAAATAGACGTGCACCATTTTTGGTAATAATCTCGGGAAATAAAAAAAACAAATAATAAAGCTTTGCCATTTCAGATCTCAGTGGGAGAACGGAGGCTGATGATTGCATCCTCAGGTAACACGGTGTCAAACAAGGTTAGACTCCGTCAGCCACGAGGGCCGCTGGCCAGAGAGGAGACAAGTCTTACCAGGACCACGGGGCAGATGGAGTTGGGGGGCAGGATGTGATCCTTCAGGGGTCCGCAGTCACACTCGGGTTTCACGTGGGAGGCACACTTGTTATGGAGCTGGAGGAGGTCGCAGCCGTTAGTTAGCAGCCAGCTTGCGTCACAAACACACACATGCTAAAGTTGTACACTTACAGGTACATGCTCGAAGATTTATTTGCGTTACACGTGTCATTGCTTCGGTTTTCATTTCTATTAACTTGCAGCCACAAACAAGTGTTTTCAGGGTGTAAATTGGTGGGATGACTTGTGAGGCATCCGAGGTGCTAAAATCGAAACCCTAAAAAAAACAAGAAGCAGTGGGAATATAATGAGGAGGTGAGCTGCCTCTCCTCAGGTGGCGGCTTACCGTGATTTGACACCACACACAGTGGAGCCCAGTCAGGCCCTGGTAACACTTGATGGTTTTGTGACACTTGTCACACTTGGTGGGGCAGTTCCCTTCCACCCAGAAATGGTGCATTACCTGCGGAGAGAGAGGGAGAGAGGTGAGAAAAGAGACATGGTGCAGAAAAACAAGATGTATACAAAGGCACAAGTGACACAACAATTAAAGAAAGCAAGACGGAGAGAGAAAAAAGCACAGCAGAGAGCCAGAAAGGCCCAACAAACGAGGCTCTGTGTCTTTTAAAGCAGGCTTGTCCTGGTGATTAGCAATGCTTAGTAGCAGATTGAGATGTTTAAATTCCAGTAGAAGAAGACAGGCCCTCATCCTGAGCCCCGTGGAGCAGCGCGGATCCAAGCGTGCCGACTGCTAAGCACTCCAATTGGACGCACCTCTGTGTTTTTCTTGGACTTGACATATGTTTTGATGCAAGACGGCGGAGCGCGAGCCACGCAGCGCTCGTGGACTGTGTACTTGCAGACTGGGGGGAAAGAAAGAAAGAAAAAAACATTTTAATTTAAGACTTTCAACTAGGAGAAGACGGAACACAGAGGAAAGGAGAAAAAACAACAGTGCTATAAGTGCTTTACACCAGGGTTTGAGTAATGTTTGTGAAAACAGCTCCTGTGGAGGGTGTAGCGTTGGATGCACTATAGAAAAAAAAAAAGCCAGTGAGTAATGAGATCAGAATTATATAGAATAAAGTTTCTTTTGTTAATTGTCTCGTTTTTTTTAGTTGAAGAAGCCATTATTTGACGCTGGAAACTCAGACTTAAACCTCTTTTAAAAAGGCCAAGTAAGAAATAAGACGCCACTATTTTCGCGTAAATTTGGCTCCAGAGTAACATTCATAACAAGGCAACACAGAGAAACTATATTTATAAAGCCTCTTTCAGAAACAGGGTTGCAAAGCTCGTCACAAATACGCTACAAAACAACAAGAAACATAAAGAAGAGGTTCATAAAAATGAGTTTTAAGAAGCGATTTAAAAGAAACCAACGAGGTCGCGAGACGAATCCCAACAGGAAGAATATTCCAGAGTGTTAGGGCCCTCAAAGCAAAATCCTAGTCTCCTTTACTTTATGGTGGGTGGGGGGGGGACCATTTAGCACTTAAAAGTAATGAGCAGAACCTTGAAACCATTCCTGAAGTTAACTGTTTAAAACAAGGCTTGTATGATCTCTGCTGATTGACCTAGTTCACGGTCTTGCTGAAGCGTTTTGTAGAACCTGAAGGCGTGAATGTGCTTCATTCTTTACACACGTAAAATCGTCTCATATTTTTGACAGAGGACGATAGCAACGATCTCATTTTTGAAAACATTCAAAGTTGATAAAAACAGGACTGAACTAGCTTCTAGACACCATCATCAAAAGTTCAATTGAAATGGAAGATAACTCAACACACTTCTAGCTTTAGGCTTTTAAAAAAACAACAGCTTGTTCAGCAAATGTGTCACTGGAGACGACGCCGGCCGAGTTTACTGCGTGCGTGCGTCGTCTGTTCAAATCAATGCGTCCGTCGAACCCTGAGCGGTGAGTGAATGAACTCACAGGAGCAGCAGAGTCCCTGCTTCCCGAGTCCGATCAGCATGTTGAGACACAGGTTACAGTAGGCCGGCTTGTTGAAGTGCTTCAGTCGCCACACGTGTTGCCCGTCATCTTTGACATTCTGCAGACACACAAAACATACGACTTGATTGAACGATTCACTGCGTCACTGCATCGTTTTATATTCGGACAGGAGAATCATCAGCTGATCATTTCACTCATTTATTTGTCAGTTAGCTCGATGAGTGTCTCACTGTTGTATTTTTTCCAGTTCTTCCGACTGGGAGGAAGTTTTGCTGCCTTCCCTTAGTGGTAATATTCATTCATAAAAGAAACGACACCTAGGGAGGAATTTCTGCTGAAGCTGGTCAAATGGTTCCATCTAGTGGAGGAACTATGAGCTGAAGGCAGAACTGATCACAGGAAAACAGCAGCACATGTGTACAGATGTTGTCAGGGAACTGCTGGGGAGAGTGTGTGAGCTGTTAGCAGATCAATTATGCATTGCAGTAAATGGATTAGTAATGATGAGGAATATATTCACTGCTTCTAGTCCTTTTTCAGATCTTCAACAGCAGTAGCACGGCCCAGAAGGAAAAAAACTACACATTTCAGATTCTCTGAGTTTAGCTGACACTATGAACTCCAGCAATTGACAGTGAAGCAATTAGAGGTTAGATGTATGAACAACTCCTGTGACTTTAAAGCGATTAGCATAATCATCTCTGCAGGAACGACTTGAAGTAAAGTAAAAAAAAAAAAAGAGCTGAGAGATAAAGCCAATTTACACTTCAAAGATGCGAGAAGAGTTCTCTGTTTCTCTGAAAGCCTGATGAACCGAAAGCTGCGCAGACACACTCTTAAACACCTGTTCTAAAATAGCAAGAAGTGTCAGGTTCTTATGAACGGAAAGGAACGGAACATTTAACCACATCAGGTTGACTGAGCGTCACCTTTAAAACACATGTTGAAAAGCTTGGTACAGTACACCCCTCCGTGTGATATTTGCCCAAATACTTAAAGGAACTGAACTGTTCTCCCTCAAGACAGTCACACGAACATCATCAGGGGAGCTTCAGACCTCTAACGACAGTCATGCCACCAAACCTACATAATGAATTTGCTAATTTACATGTGTTGTGTGATTGGTCATTGTTAAACAATACGTCAGTGAAAGTCCATGTGTTTAGGATGTGTTGATCATAAAGGTTATGGGCTAGAGGACAGACAGGAGACAGAGGACATTCGGATAACCGCAGCTTTTCACCGATCGTGTGTTTGCTTGTATTTTATGCACTAACGGTGTGAATGTTTTTGAGATGGACGCCTTAGAATCTCTTGCTGTTTTGAACAGAGTGAATGGCTTTGTGATTAGTTTCATCTCAGGCTAAAGTTTGCAGGTTTCCGTCTTATCTTTCTTTGTGTATTCTACCACAGACGTCCAGCAACACGTGTCAATTACCAGCTCATTACACACACAGTCTTTTCAAAATAAACCTCCGTCTTCACAGGAAACTACTCAGTTTAGGAAAAGTGGGTTGGGTAACAATAGCTACGAGGTAGTGTTACTTATGTACGGAAGTTACGCAAAAAATAATCAACGTTGACTTCTTTTTTCACATTTGGGGTTTTGAGTGAAATGTCTCGACTACTGAATGGATTCCCATGAAACTTGGCTCTCACACACTCGAGCTCTGGTCAGGAGGAATTGTAAGAACTTGAGTGATCTGCTGACTTTTTCATCCAGCCTCATCATCGGGTCAATTTTTTTTTTTCTTATTAATACTTTGGTTAAATACCTGCAATGACATTTCCCATCAGCCTTTGTTGCAAAAAACATCAAACAAACACAGGACTTTCACCCAGGAGACCACAGTTCTCGTCCCGTGTGAAACCAAAAGTAAACGTTAAATGAATGCTTGTATTGTCATGTAGAAAAGTCCACTAAGGGCAGCTGTTCTTTATTTACCTTAGTACGGTTATTAGATTACGTTGTTTCATCTTTAAATCAACAAAAAACACAATCTTTTTTTCTAACCAGTACCGAGTAGTTTTGTTGCCGAACAAAACTACTCGGTACTAAACCGAACAACTCGTTGCTCAACGTTTACCTCGTGACATTGTGCGTTTCTGCAGATGTGATATGTGGCTGATATTAAATGTATTCATGAAAGTTCATATTTACAGAAACATTCAACGTATCCTGTGATTTGCAGAAACGTACAATGCCAACACCTTTTCTCACAACAGGACGGTTTCTAGCACGGCTGTAGACTCACAGTCGTATTAATACACTTTTGATACGGTTACATTTTTGTAAAATGGCTAAAACTGATGGAAGCTGCTGCACGCCGTTAGCATGCGACCGGCGTCACCTGTCAAATGGAAGCGGTCTCTCTGTGGACTCACCGTCTCCAGGCCCAGCAGCACCAGCAGCGGGATGGTGGTCATGCCTCCCTGGATCCACTCCTCCAGCGACACCGTGCCGTCGTGGTTGTAGTCGATCTCCTGCATCATGTCCTGGAGGATCTGCAGCGTGAACGGAGACAGTAAGTCCAGAGACAAGAGGAGGACAAGTCTGGTTTTCATAGAAGTAGTAAATTGGAATAATTTGCTCCCTGTGGGGTTGAGAGAAAATCTGTATACTGCAAATGATATTAAACTAGTGTAGAGTGTATTTTCAGGCTTGTCTTTAATTTTTTTTACAGTCATTATTTAGTGTTAAAGTTCAGTCACAAAATCATTGTTGTGGAAGAAAAACAGCTCTCAGCAAGCTGACGAAGTGTCTGCTAACCAGCTAAGAGGTTTAAACTCACACCATCACTGACTCCTGTTAACTGGGTGAAATGTCTCTTACTGGTTTCAGCTCAGTCACGTCCCATTCCAGGTACTCGGCTACGTGCATCATCTGGGAGATAATGTGCTCCAGCTCCTGCGGTGAGACCACAGACAAGTCAATCACAGGCCCCCAAAAAATACTGTATTTACCTTTTCCGTGTATTGCAGCCTTACAAGTCGATGCTGCTAAGTGGCCTTGGCGTGAATAGACTCATGAACGACATGTAATAGCAGGTTGGAAATGTCATTGTTCCGCACAGAAGAGGTTTTCTGAGAAAAACAAAGGCAGCGTGGGAAGAGCTCCGAGGCTGATGCTTTAATTACAATGGTTGACTTTCTTTTGGGGGGGGGTATTATTATCTAGTGTGGTAGTGAATCACTATGATGCACTTTGGACTTCTTTAAGATGTTGAGTGGAAATCAAGAGTCCACACATAAAAAATACTTCTTGTTGTTTTAATATTTTCTCAAATCTGAACACATTCAATCAATATCCCTCTTTTTTTTGGGATGCTCTTCCTCCTCTTTTCATTACGCTCCCCATCCCGGGCAATAATGGGATACATTACAAAACCCCTCCACCCACTTAACCCTAACCCTCCTACACACTTTCTATACATGTACTCAAAAGCACTGACGCGCTTTCATTCATAAAATATACGCCAGGCCAGACTTTTCTCTTTCCCGTCATCCATTCATTCATGTATTTGTACCAATGTTGATGTACAACATGGAGATAATGGAAGCAAACTGATTATATGTTTGCATTATTTACTCCTAACGTACTTAAGAGTACAAAGAGTACATAGCATCTAATATACAAGTACTCACTATACAAAACACGGCTATATTTATCGTACTTTACTATTTTTTACTGTAGCTACTGAGCAGCATTTTAATGTTAAAGTTTATATACTGAGTAACTTAATCAATAACTAGAGTTTATATATTTAATAAATGTATCTGATGTTTAACCTATAAAATGTTAGACAAGAACTAAAAGTTAAATAAATGTAAAGAAGTGAAGAGAACAATATATTTTCTATGATTTGTGGCCAGCTGAAGTATCCTAAATATAATATAAAATAATGGGTAATAATTAAATATGATATTATAACAGCTATAATGTGCTGAATGAAAGTACAGAAACACAGAGAAGAATTAAATAGATTGATTTATCGTGTCAATAGTTGATTTTGTTATTTTCCTCTTCTGTTGTTGTTATTTGTCTGTTTGCATATCTGGGTCCTTTTACACTCGGGAGGGCTTCTCTGTTGCCTGTTTGTTTATATGTCATCAACGTGGCCGGCTTATTCGCCCCTCCTTTCTCCTTTTTTTAAATTACTGTTTTAATCCTCATTACAATGAATATTATTGTCATTGTTTGTCTCATCATTTGTCTTTTCCCTCATTGTCTCCTAATTTGAAAAAGAATAAAAACAAAGTAAATGTACTGGGGGGGTGGGCCAAACAAAAGTTTGAGCTCCTCACTTGTGATAATACATTTTATGTCTTTTGGTTTTGACTGCGTTAGAATAAACATTTTATGGGCATTTTTCACTGATTTCTGACATTTCAAATTCAAACTATTAATTGATTAATCAAGATATAAATCAGCCAATAAGAATAATAATAATAATAGCTCGTTAGAAAGGAGAGTGTAACCTCTCATACTTTGTGTCTCCAGCTGTTTTGCTTCTGATGCTACTGATTTTAATAGACATTTTAAAAACGGACAAGTTGTCTCTCTAGTAATAAAATAAATACATTAGTAAAAACGCCAACATATTTAGGGATGCATTCAGTGAAAATTGTTGCCCTTTTGAACAACTTTTATTGTTCTTGTATGTCTTTTTATGTATTTGTCTTATGTGGACCCTGAGTCTGATTGATTGATTGAACTTCAGGCGAAGGTTGTTCTTAAAGAGGAGAAATATTTACCGAGCTGTCCAAAGACCCGTTTCCATCAGTGTCATAGAGGCGAAACATAACTGTGGAGACAAAACACAGAAATGTCAGTGCTTCAAGTGAACATTAAAAGCAGGCATTGGCAGGTGAAGCCGCGGCACGCAGCGCCATAAAACAGCTTTTATTTCCTTTACAAAAACCCAGATCTCTGCAGTTGTACGCATCTGAAATGCTGCAAATTTAAGTGTCCCCCAATTACCACTCGAACGTGTCACCATGGAAACACAGCTCCCACATCGAGGCCCGTGATTGGCTCTTGGCGTGACGTCTCGGTGATGTGTCTGAACGTCACAGAGTCGTGACAACAACAACAACATGACCTGGCTGCAGATCATTTCAATGCTAATATCTACACTTAGAGGCGCTCTTACCCAACACCACCCTCCACCCTGCACCCTCCACCCCCGGCTTCCATGCGAGTGCGGTCGAGGTGTAGCAGACGGCGGGTGCTGCCGACATCATGAGGAGCTGACGTCAGATGGCGGTTCGTCAACCCACTAACGAGGAGCTAAGTGCCAGTTTCCTGAAGGGGGTGTGACCTGTTGGAGGGGGGGGGGAAGGGAGGGGAAGTGCTGCTGGTGTCCGGCGTTGGGTGTTGGGTGGAGGCTGGTGGTGTCACGAGGTGGTGCTTGTGGTGACCCAAAGAGGTAATAAAATGCTAAAGATGATGAGAAGTGTTGGTAAATTCTGCCTGCAGTACAAAGGGGTTGGACAGAGTTTCCTCTGGGATGGTTCTCACGAAAGATAAATAAAAACTCTGGATCCATTAAAGCTACAGTTTGTAACTTTGATTAAAAAAACGTTTTGCCATATCTGCATATTGACGGCAACATGAGTCAATATCCGCTCTTAACAGGCATACAGTCTTTTCAGAATAAACTTCCATCTTCACAGGAAACAACTTAGTTAGGTTGAGGCAACACAACTACTTGGTTAGGTTTAAGTTACTTAAAGTTACTTAAGTACTGCAGTTACGTGACAAGTAAATCAACGCCGACTTCTCCGTTCACATGGGGCAACAGCAACGGTCTCTTGGGTGAAAGACTGGATTGTGTTTGCTCTTTTCTCTACTGCGCACGTGTTTTCAAAAAGATACTTTAGTGAACTTTTTATGTTGAAAACCACTGAAAACCAAATACATTTTTATTATCTTTAAAGTTAAATACCTAAATATATGTTAGTACAGTGAACTACTGATTTTGACCAGATCTCTATTTAACTTTAAGAGTTTCATGCGTTTGTTTATTTCTCTTTATTTGTTACCACCTTTCTGTTGTGAATTTCTCTTTTTTTCTCCTCATCCATTATATATTTATTTCTGTTGTATGTAACTTAACTGCGCACCATTTAATTAGTTCTCTGTAATCACACATCCTTACATTTTTCAAGGTGTTTTGGAAGCTTTAAATAACTTTATCAAATCACATATAAGTGCAAGACATTTGTTGAAACGGGCTATGGCTGCTTAACGGTGACACACCGTCCTCCTTAAACGCGTTAAAGCTATTTTACAGTGAGATTTCTATTTGCGGTGACGCCTTGTGAGACTTTCTATATTTTCGATTAATGTATCTGTTTTTTATAACACGAAACAGTGCTCGACTCTGCCTTATTCAACTTTCTTGTTTTTCTTTTTTTAAATATGCAGTAATTTCAAAGAAATACCTGAAACAAGAGAAACTGCACTGGAGCAAGATACATAACGGTATTAACCTGCAGCTTTAGTTTTGTTTTGCTCCTTTAGAGATAATAAATGTGTCACATCTGTGCTGGATTGTCCGAATCTGCTTCAGATGATCCTGATGAAAGAAAACCGTCAGCTCAGAAACCAGAGCAGTTCTCAGACTAACCAGCAGAGGGAGCCGTCACCTCACAAACAACAACCGTGCGGCTCAGCGTGAGTCGGAGAGAGTCGAGGACGCAGGCAGAGCTCTATGGGACATCAGCCACAGTTCCATCCATGATGCGCTCTCACACACAGGCGCCATCGGTTGAATTATTTAGCCATCCCTGTGCTTAATGAGTGCTACTCTCCTCAATAATTCAGCAGATGGATGAGAATTACAGCAACACAGAGGAAAAAAACTTTTGATGACCAATTAAGCAACGTGTGAATAAATCATGAGATAAACGCAATTAAGAGACCCGGAAAGACGTGTCGCTAAAGTGCGACCACGAGGCGTCTTGTCTTTAGAGAAGCTTTATGGGGAAGCTGCAATGATCGAAAAACAATAAATAGTGATGATCGATTGAAAATAAAAGCTCCGCCTTTGAATTCAGAAGAAAACTGAAAGGTTCTAACTTTGGTTGTGAGCTGAAAGAGCTCATTTCAGTTATTATGTTCACCAGGGGGAAAGAATAAGACGACAAGAAAGATGCAGTTTGATTGAATGTTATTGCGAACCACCAAAATCCACCAGAGAAAACTCACAAACAGACTGAGACACACAGACAGACCTGGCAGACATTTAGATTGAATCTGAATATCAATCATACAACTTTGTATATATGTTTTAGTATCCGTTTGTCTATTATAATGAGTGTATTGTTACGGTTGTGTGCTTGTTCAGGCTGATGTCCTCATGTCATGTTAGCACACAGAATTCTATTTGGATAAACAGGAAGAAACAGAAATAATCTCTTTGGCTGAGTTGAACCTCAGCGGAGAACTAAGCTCAACGTAGATAATTACATTAATAAATATAAATGTTTTATTGACTTTTTATTGATCCCGTCATTCTTTTATGCCCTATATAGCCACGTTTGGCTCAGAAGTGTTGTGAGTTGGGGGACATCAATTACAGTTTCAGTTTTTTTTAACTCGGCATCTGAACATAATAGTTCATAACATATCCATGATTGAAGGATTGCCTCCAAATGGTTCTCAACATGGCGACAGCTGAGCCGGCGGCTTGCAGCTAACGATGCTAATCTTGCAAACAATGGCAACAGTGCTGGCAGAACTAACAGTATGTAAGCACTGAATTTAGAAATGACAGCCTTTCACAGTAAAACTGTGAATGCAGGACTTATACTTGTCACGAATACTGCAGTATTTCTACACTGTGGTATTTCTATCCGAGTACTTCAGTGCTGAAGTGTATCGTGAGGAAAAAGTTGCGTCTGTCAAACGGGTGTTTTCACCGAGTGTGAAAGTTACATCATACTGCAGGTAACCACAGCAACAGTAGTTCTTCTGGATGCTGCATTACCAGATCATACCGACCTAACCGACGACAAACCAACTCTCCTCTGATTAGTGGCCACAACACACTGGGAAGTGTCTTAATATAGAAAAGAACAGACTGCTCACAGCCTCCACTTCATCCAGTATTGCCTAATATCAGGACTATGGCTGCACATAAATATTTCATTTTTGATTAATTTGACGATCATTTTCTTGATTCAATTCTTAATTGTTTTGTCCAAAAAGTAAAAATAAACAAATGTCCCAGAGCCCATTATTTTTTACAGAGAACTATAACGTGATGGTCATCCACTGCAGGCTGAGGTGGGATGAGGTCGATCCAACCTGGCAAAGTGAAGTCATGTGGTTCCTTTAGAAAATATATATATAGTCTCATAAATCTGTGATTTTAATCTCAGAGAATTTGTGATTTGTTCTTCTCGTACATTTCTTTTATGGAATATTTGCCCCCTTCCCCAGCCCGTTTTCTTTTTTAATGAATTGTTTTACTTAAAACAAAAGGTGAGTCAGTGGCAGGTCTTAGCTTAGATTACAGCTAAAGGCTATACACGTGTTTAGAACCTGAAAGCTCAACTCCTTAGTGAGGCTTGATGTTGCATTTTCCCACAAAGCAGCAGAGCAAAGATTGGTGGTGTGTCCTCTCTTACCCTTTGTCTGTTTCACTGAGCGTCACTCTGACATTACTGAGACTGGCTTCTAATACTTCCTTCCACCCACTGAGGTTCGACTCGACCGGTGACATTAACTCAGCCTGCTGATGTCTCAGTTGGCCGGTTGTGTATTTTATCTTTCGTCTTTCTTGCATTTCGATCTGGTAGGACTTGTCTAATTTCAGCACACCACTATATTGAAAATGCTCGTCATACAGTATACGAACAGACGGCCCGTGTGCACCGGGATGACACACTCACACTCGAGCTTGTCCTCAGGACGCCCGCCCTCCAGCAGCGAGAGGTAACACACGATGTCCTTCAGCTGCACCGTATCCAGAGGCGGGGGCAGGGCGTCCGTCCTCACGGGGGTCGAGTTGCCTTTGATCAGCTTCAGGCCTGTAGGGAGACGAAGACCAAAGGTCAAAACATCCTCCGCAACGTCTCTAATGTCGGCTCGATACCCTGCTGGCCCGGCTTTAGTCGTGCAGTCGGATTGATCGTTGGTGGGCGGTGCCCGGTTCACCAAAAGGCAAACAAATATAAAGTCCTGTTTGTAGTCAGAGAGGGGCTGTAATATATGTACAGGGGACTTTAAAAGTAGACTTAGTCGTCTTGACACCACCCATTGGTTTGTGGACTTCTGTTTTGAAGCCTTGAGTTCGCCATCGAAGCTTTTGACCATCACCAAAAAATAGAATTGTGTTCTCGGCTGGTTTGTGTTCTCCCTGCGCACCGTCTGTACACATGGAAAGGTTGTTCATGAGGCAAGAAGAGCTTCACTCTGTAACATTATACAGTGGATCGTTTCTGTAGTCCCAACAACTCCAACAGAGTGATACGTCCATGTCAGTTTCACACTGTCAAGTTAAACTTCATCATTTTAATAAAGTTAAACGATTAAGGGGTATCTGTAATATACCAAAAAATATTCCGAAATACTGATCTTTTCATGCTTGTTCTGTAGCGTTGACTTCTCTAATCAGATGCCGGCAGAGCGCCATAGGAGCATCAAATGACGTGTATCAGAAGAGACGCGTCCACTGTCACCTTCGGGGCCTTCGGCCCTTTAATTCTAATTTAACGAGATTGTACAAGACTGCATGGAAACCACAGACTGAAGGAGCGTTAGTGAATCTGCTCATTCTTCACCACCGTGCTCTCAGCAAAGAGCTCAGCTGCTATTTGTTCATAAAGTCAGTGTGTACGTCCAGCTAGCAGCCATAAACTCTCCTCTCACACAAGCAGTGATGCTGCTCGCTTCTAAAAGAGCTTTTAAGGGGAAATAAACCGTTTAATAATGTTGTGTACAGCGGTTCCTCTATCCGTGTCGGGGGGGATGGGAGGACTTACTGTTAAAACTGGATCAATGAGGCCTAAATAACACTCACATACAGCAGGCTGCACGGATTCAGCTCCTCACGTGCCACATCACGTGAGGTGATGTCCTCACTCGCGTTTTCCTCTACTACAGCTTTTAGCTTTATATTAAACTGTTTAGTAAGATTTACAATGAATGTATAGAATATTTGGCTCTCTTAGTTGTTGTGAAAATATGCACATTTCTTGTACTTTCTTGTTTTTTTTCACGAATAGGAAGCTTTGAAATTTTAAAAAGCAAATATCAGGGTGTATTCTGTACGTCAGTGTTCTATCAGACTATAATATTTCTTAATGTTCATAATAATAATTTAGTCTAGTTTACTGAGTCAAATTGTCTTATAAGATGCAATTGATGGATACTTGCCTCTATGATCATGAACTGACTCTAGATTATAGTTTCAGTGCTAAACTGCATGTCAACTATTGCTTTAATGAAAGTTAACAACTTGGTTTTATTGTTTGAAGTTATGCCAGAGTGGGAATCCCACTGCTGCGCTTACTGTAGCAACCTCAGCTCACTCTCCGTGGGGAGTTGTCTTCAATTTCCAGCCGCTGAACGCTGCCAGTCACTGGGGAACGTTACTCTATTTCATAACACACTCGTCTGATCTACTGTGCAGGACCAACTCTGCTGTAGTGACCACGGGGGGTAAATGCAGGCAAAATGAAATAGAAGGCAATCCAATTATTTCTATTACAGTGTGTGTGCTTTTTTGGGAAATCAACATCTGTTCATCACGACACATGCGCCGTTCATTTCCACTCTGCTTGGCATAACAACTTGAAGTTATTTGAGGATTCCAAAGTCATCTGTGATTCATGCAAAGGCTAATATGAGCGCTAATTATACGAGCTTTCATCAGAGACATTGGACAAAGTGTAAGAAGCGCTTACAGCTTAAAACACAAGCAAGTGGATGCTGATATTTGAAAACATATCACAGGTAAAAATCTGGTTATTATCCATATTATCATTATTATTGTTATTTACCTGAGATATCAGGCAGTCAAAGAAGAGTGCAGCCGAGTGTCAGTGCAGGGAATTTTAGCTTTCAAGGGAAAATTGGCCAATTTTTAACCGCATCTCCGTCTGTCAGAGTTCGGGATATTGTGTGAAAAAAGTCTGCAGCGGGTTGCTGAAGCTCTCCGTGTCTCTGAGGTGCATTTACAAAGTCTGTTGTTTCTCCTGCATCCAGCACACCGTCATATTTAACGTGACGGTGATGTAGTTGGATGCAAGGAAGTACGGCGAAGGCTACTGTTTCACTTGTACATCTCTGGGTTGTCGTTCTCTCACAAACGGAACTTCCTTGTTCTGTTCAAGGCTATTGAATGAAGGCCGGGACACGGTCTCAAGCTACGAAACATGAGCAGAGTTACTGGAAATGTGACGTCAAAGGGCAGACAGCGCCAGAACGTTTTGGGTATTAATTATATCGAACTTATTCAAATAAAAAGCATTTCTTTATGTACTTTTATTAAAGATCTTTTCAATAATTGCAGGATTGTAATTCTCAACCATAAAAGAAGGCATAAAAGAGTCTTTGCCGACTTGGCACAATCCGTTTTGTCTGCCCGTCAGTGGCTTCAATGCAATGCATCCTGGTACATGTAGTCACTGCAGGTAGAGCTCCCCGAGCAGAAGAAATCAGTTTTCTCTGTGTTAAGCTAGCACTGAGGAATTTATTGGAGTACATTTAGATCAGACGTCGACATAACAAAGGTGCAGCATTCTCCCTTTAGTACCGGTGACTCACTACCACACCAGAACAAGATATTAGTACAAATGCTGAAAACAAACAGAACCACAGCCAAGACAATTGGCAGCCGCTAGACTACGATCTACATCGTGTGCCACGGGGCTGAACTTGGCAGGAAATCTGTAATCATCTAATGGCACAAAAAACAACAACAGATAAATACACAGAAATGGTTCTGCTTCAACACAGCAAAGAAAGTAAAGTGTCCTGTCATTAAAAATCAAGAATGAGTCACTGCTGCGAGAGCATGGAATAAGTGACAAACTGGCTGCACATTAGCAACAACAGCAGTAATCAGTAGCTACAAAACACCAACACGCTGCGCTAACAACTCGAGGGTTTGTTATGGCGATGACTTCCTCTCTACACTTACCAGAGACTCTGGGTTTGTCAGCAGATGAGGGACTGGGTCTGGGTCCCTTGTTGCTGAACGTCATGAAGAGGTGTTGACAGAACTCTTCGGGGAGTTCGCTCTCCAGGAACGTCTGCATGAAGACCTTGAAGCCCTCAAAGTCAATCTCCTAAAATAACAAAAAACAGGGCAGAAATAGAGCGTGTTGTTGGTCATGTCGAGCTGCAGCCGTCGCCTAAAGGGCTTCAAGGGAACACGGATGATTTGTAATGTGAATGTTGGTATGTTTGACCTTTGGGGGGGGGACAATCTGTGATCTTTCACAAAAATGTTGCAGAATTCAGATTTCTGCACTCGAGGTGCCTCGAGTGTTGTTTGGGCTGTGGGCGGGTGAAGAGCTATTTCAGAGGGCTTTCAACGTTTTTCCAGCGTGTGTGCCGTTTACAGCTTCGTCCATCTCTACGACTATTAGGTTGGCTGATTGTTTAAATCTGTGAGTTGTTAATGTTGTCTTACATTTAAGATGAGTAATATGTTCCCAACAATAGATGCATATATCCTCTATAAATGCCTTTACTTTTCTTTCTCATTAAAAACTACTTGAGAAAGTCGAGTAATCCGGCGAGAAACTTTATGAGCACTCAACAAAACACACCAACAACACGATAAAGAGAGGAGAGAAGAGATAGATTACCTGGCTGACGATGTCCTGCTTCTAAACATGCAGCATTGTAGAAAGAAAGAAACCCAATATGTTCATGGATGTATCATGCAGGTGTGTGCTAAATATCCTTATTACACCTGTGCATGTAAAAATCACAAAGACATGATGTCTGTGAATGCAGGTCTACGGTGACTAACTCTCTTTATTGACTTCTACTATACAAAGGTTATTATAACTGCCATGGATCAATTAATGATGCATGCATAGTGGATCGAAAATAGCGTATTGTATACTACAAATTGAGATCCTGTTATTAAAATACTGCCTTTTCCTGAAATTGTCTTCAAATAGAAACACATACTAAAAACTGACTGTTAAATGTAGTGAGAAAATAGTTATTCTCCAAAGACCAATAACGCTACCATGCAACTTTCAAAGCAAGAAAACAAAAATCGAACCATGAAATGCTGTTATCATAGTGATATACAATTACTTTTCATGCTTAAATGGCAGCTTACAGTTCAGATGTGTGTCGAAATATTCTTTGAAAAAAAGGTGTGAACGAAGCAGAGGAATTGAAAATGATATAACCATAAAACACAGTTTTATGTTCAATCGTCTGTAAAATCAAATTTATTTAAGCCCCCCCCAACGAAACAAAATAAAAATAAAAATCAAGATTCTTAATAGAAGAACAGAAAATAACAACCAGACACGGAAAGGTCAATATGCAGATAGGTGTGCGGGGGCTCTTAGCCCAGTTGGATTCAAAACACTATAAACCATGTGTTATATAATAGAGTATAAACGGCACATACCTCCTCTGGATTGTATTTAGCCAAAACACCATCTCCATGGAACTCCTGCAGCACATCCTTCAGCTTCTTGGTCGAGTCTGAGGGAAATAAATTTACGGTGTTTGAGTGTTGTGATCGGTTTATGTTTGGAAAGTTTGGCGGGGAAACTGCTGCTTTTGGGCCCTTGGAAAGGAAAATAATCTAAATCTTCAATAAGTGCAGGTATAACAAGCAACAGTTGTTAGCAACAGGTTAGCTAACAGGCAAACATGTATGAAATAAATCATCATAAAGGACTTAATTGCTTGGTTATTAATAGTTAAATATATTATAATTTTTAACGCATTAATGTCTACTTATACACTGCTGGGTATCTTGTGAATTCATAAAGATAGATATGTAATCTTATTTTAGCATATATTTGTATATCATTATGTATTTATTGATAATATTTTGTATGAATCTGAACCTGCAAAGTGCCTGGTAACTAATATTCAAAAATAAATGTAATGGAGTAAAAAGTAACAATATTTCTCTCAGAAATGAAGTGAAGTAAAAGAATAAAGTGGTTAACATGGTAATACTCAAGTAGAGTACAAGTACCTCAAAATTAGGTCTACTTAAGTATAGTACATATATAAATGTACTTAGTTACTTTCCACCACGTTATCATCCTTAGAGGCATATTTCTGAAAGTTGAACAGAGCCAAGCTAACGTTAGCCGCTTCTGCTCCCAGTCGTTATGCTAAGCTAGGCTAACTCCATACGTTGGAGTGTGGTATCAATCTTCTCCCTCTCTAGAAAGCAAATATGTGTATTATTACCCAAACTGGTGAAGTAGACATACAAATCCCATTTCATAGATATGCCATTGATGATATTGAAAGGTGAACAACTAGCTAACGATAGCCATGAAGCTAATTTGAATTCGGGCCAGTTATTAAGATTCAAACTTGCATTAACGGACTTTCTGACAACTTGTGGACAACAGAAACAAGCTGTAAACACTGACAGATTATCATCTTTTAAATTGATATGGTGAACTTGTTAGCCGACATATTTAGCAAATACGAAGCATTAGCATACATACAGTCACTCTCCTTTTAAGCTTGATTATAGACACTTTAAAATCAAGTCAACTTGTTTAAAGAATGATCTGGTGTTTAAAAAAAATGTAATAAATAATAATATTTAATATATTATATTTATATCACATGTTTGAAGAAATCTGGTCAGTTGTTTTCGCACTCAGTTATGGACCAAAATAACTCGATCAGATGTAGATTTTCTGTGATAATTACTGCATGCTGCAGAGCGTTTATGAGTCCCGCTGCTCAATCAATTTGCTGCGCTGCGGATACCAGGTTCTAAATGTTACAGAAGTTAATTAGAAGTACCATTTTCTCAGATGCACTGGAGGGCCTGGTTCAGCTCTCACACGGATGCTTGTTTAAGTTCGCGCTCCATATTAGCTACCTGGTCTCTCACCTGTAAAATCACAGCTGCTTCCCCAGCAGCTCTCCGACCTGCCATGATCTAAATGGAGCAGCCGGGGACCGCGAGGTAAGGTTGCTGCTCATGAAATTGCACAGCATGTCACTGATTGATAAGCAGCAGGTGTGTTGGGAGGTTCGGCCTTGCAGGTAAGAAAAGAAAGATTTCTCTTTTCAAAATCATTAAACTTGGTGAAACTGTATCATAAATGTTAGTGTGTGATTGAGTAAATACAACACCGATTGTTTTTGCTTTTCATCAGTGTTAAAATATCAGACTTTACACATTTGTGTTAGTTAGACGAGTATTGTGTTACATTAGATTTGATTTTATGTCTTTGTCTTCGGCTTCTCCCAAGTCAACTCATTGTCTCCCCAATGTGTCAAATACCACAGCTAAGCTTTAAACCGTGACCCACCAGCGCCACTATTGAACGTGTCAATATACAAGTGTATATTGACAATATACACTTGTATATTGTCAATATACAAGTGTGACGACTGGCAAGTGACTTGACAAAATGTCAACGTCCACTTTCAGTTTCTCGCAGGACACGAACAGTGGTCTCCTGGATAAAAGTCCTGTGTTTGTTTGCCCTGAGCGTCTAATAATGATACAGGTGTGTTTACATTGGAGATAGTTGAAAGCCCGGTGAGTTGCATTTACACATTAAAGGGTTCCTCCATGCGTTGCTGTCCGACGCCATGGAGCAATGATTAAGTTGTGGAATTTGACACATTGCGAATGAGAACAAGTTGACAAAGTACAGCAAAGGTACACACAATACACATAATGATATTCACCAATAAAACATGCAAATATACAATAGTGCAAACGGGGCAGGTAGCAGCACATAAGTTATATAAATATTACAAGAGCAAAGATATAATAAAAGTGTTCCCTGATGCATTCATTCTGTGTTCAGCTCCTCTTAACAGCTTTTTTGTTGGTCGTAACGTTGCGTCGCCTCCTGCGCTAATGGCTCTGGACCTTTGATTTTCTGAGGAGGCATTTTTACCAACAGTGAGTAGAAATAATTGTTTCCCATTGGGCAGTGTGTCATCATCATTATTGACCACCTATATTAGCGCACCGCCTACACAAAACCATTACGTGGCAGGGTGATTATGAATCCACTGATTGGCTGTCACGTTCCACATGCCCGGCTGAATTACAATATATTTTCTCAATCAGGCTATAATGATTTAAGCATTGTGTGGCACACGGCAATCAGAGGACAAGACCTATTCCATGTTGTTTAGTTTCACAAACACAGTGAAGACGTTCTGTACCTTTAGAAGTAAAAGAATGTTCCCTCTGTGAAGCAGCACTCTGCTATATGGCCATTAGCAATTATATCAGTTAAATAGAAACTAATTGTTGTGAGTAAGATCTTGTGTGCTCGACTCAGCGCACAGCTATTAAAATGTTATGAAAGCGTGCGGCGGCTCACTCTAATGAGAAGGAAGGGAGAGATACAGTAGGAGGCGAGATGAGGAGAGAAGGTGAGGCAATGTGATGCCCATTGTTGCTGCTTGGAGAACGGGATATTTTATAACCTGTAGCTGCACAGCGCACAAAGAGTCGCCCCGAGCTCGTTGAAACATGATTATCCAAAGCCATCTAGCGTGCACGCAGACGTGCACACACACCGAGACTCTTTAGTTCTTTCTTGCTGCTTCACTTTTTATTTTATTCCGCCTTTTATTCCCACACAAATTCAGGATACAGCGTTAAGCCTGTCCTCCCTGGAACATTTGGTTTAATTCGTCAAACTCCTCAGCCACCCACCAAAAAAAGACAAAAAAACACACAAACACAAAAATACACGGAAAACCAAAAAAGCAAAAACCTGATTGGCTCTTGAGCGTAGCAGGGGAGTTTAAGGAACGATGTTGTCACCAGGCACAGAGCAGATTAAAGGGAGAGATGTCATTATCAAGTGAAACTAGAGATCCAGGGAGAAAAGCATTCATTATTAAGATTCATACTCGGTGCAGCGGTTGAAATGCCTCGAAGATGTCGTGTTTGACACCGAAAATAGCTCTGAGATGAATCCCGCCGCTGTGTCGGCCATGATGCGAAAAGCACTTAGGCTCTAAAAAAGTAGGGACACCTAACGACTCCATCTCTGGTCCACGGTTACTTCCATTGTTTGTCTGCCTCCGAACGATTTACCGTGACTTCTGCTTTCAAAGTCTGTCCAAAAAAAAAACGTTGAGTAGGTGGTGCACAAAGGTTAGCCTGCCAGGTATCGTCATATTTTCCGTCCCTGGTACCATTTCAAATGATGAAATGTGTCAACATCTCGGAGCGTAACATAAACTCCGGGCGTCCAGAGCACAGTCTAGTAAGCAGGGGAGCCATTTGTTGGAGTTTGCGAATGAATCATTCAGAGCTAAAGCGGCAACACACAGATTAAATGCTTCAGCAGCTTCAGCTTACTACATCAGCAAGACGGAACATGAAGCAGCCTGCAATTACTGTGAAACGTCAACATTTCATCATTAGAAGAACAAGAGATGTTTGAGATTCACCAGTATATTGATTTATGCTGCAGTCGTACAGCAGACAGAGGAACACTCCTGTTATTGTTAACTCGGTGGATTGATGCTGTCGGAGAAAATTCATGTCTCGATCTGTTAACGTGTCCCCAAGTGAGAGGAGGATCACCGGAGATATGAAAGCAGAAATCAGACTCATGACAACTTTCCATAAAACCCAAATCAATGAAGTGAAAAGGGAAAACACTAACAATAAGTATGTAATACCTTTTAAAGGAAGATGAACTGTGTAGTGCTCTCTACTTCCTCTAACTGAGATAACATTATGAGATCTGGAAATACTTTGTGTGGCAACCAAACCACTCAGCAAATGGTTCAAAGTTAACCTCACACAGAGAATCCAGTAAAAGCAGCCGCTTGTCTAATTCTGAATATCTCTTTTATCCAACAAAAATAACAATTTCACAATTAATGTTTTCATTCGCTGACACACACAATGATGACAGCCAAAAAGCCGGTAAGCTGCAATGAAAATTTACTTCTACCTGTTTCATGTCATTTGGAGGTCTCCTCAATGCCCTTGTAAAATTTGCTCTGTTTTTGGAAATATTCGTCTCTTTAGCTGCTAATTGCTCCACTATGTTCACCAGCCAGTCACTCATTTTGTTTATCTGACAATGTTTGGTGCTGGGTCGGGCGTGTACAGTGGATGTGTCTGTTGTTAAAAACAGCTGGAAACAGGGCTGATCAGTAAAACCAAAACAATGAGCTGTAAGAACCTAAAACTCTCCATAGAGATGAGAGGAAATGCAGATCGGTGTGATCATTCTCCGTAGGTTTTGTCACTATACAAGCAACCCCCTTCATATATCACACTTTGATAAATTGTTAGCTTAGTAGCTAACACAGATGCTAACATAATCTAAAATAAAATCGGTCACATTTTATCAGATGAAAAAGTTAATAACGGGTGATAATAATGAAATTTAAGGTGAAACAATATTCGCACCAGCAGATGTTGATTTGGGGCTGCAAGAAAAGTACCATGTCACCTGGTTACTCTTCTTTGTAGAACACGATCACACACACACACACACACACACATACATAGAGACACCTAGAAAAATACAGAGCGTCTTTATCACAGTGAGACACAAACAGAGAGTAGCTGTCCTACTCACACTGAGTGTACTCTTGGAGCAGGGCGAACTCAGCTGGGGTCAGTGTGACCCACGTGTCCTGGCTGCTCATTGTGTTCAGGCCTCGAACCTCCGTCCGCAGAGCATTACCCGGGCAGCAGCACACAGCGGGGCGTCACACGCTGGAAGAACAACAACAGACGTCAGACAAAGCAGGTAAAAAGGAGACGCTTGTTTGAAGTCAGAGGCTGCGGTTGTTTCTGCGTCGTAAAAAGGTCAGAAATACTGCTCATACTTTTTTCCTATTAAATAGTAATAACGTGTATATAATATAATATATAATATGAATTAAATTATAAATAACTATAATATAAATAATTGTAATATATTATATAATTACAACAATATGCATTTTATAATATATTATAAATATTCTATTGTGTAAATTATTAATATAACTCAAGGCTGTAAATAATTAGATATGTTAATACATACAGAGATACATAACAATTCTTTAATAATGTCTAAACTAGACAACAATACTGAAATAAACATGCTGTCACATCAACCAACGGGTTAGCTTGTTAGGCTAATGCTAATAACGGCTTTATCAACGACTTACAATCTATCACTACTAGCCTTAGCGAACAAGTGCAACAGTTTCCTGAAACAATGTGTGCTTTTACAATAGAAATGTCACCTTAAATACAGTTTAAACTAATATTTTATTGAGGGTGCCTGCTTCCAGCGTTACACTCTTCTCTTGTCTACCGTTCGTCTTCTGACAAACTTGACAAGAAAGCGTGAATACAAGCCCCCTAGTGGAGAGATGGCGACACCTGCTGGCTGTTTTAGATATATCACACGTTACAGTGTAAAATTAGTTAAGTCAAGATAGTCATACAACAAACTAAATATACATCTATCTCATATATGCCATATGTTCCCTTTCTGCAATTTTAATCTCAACGCCCCGCAAAAAAGACCAAATGCCAGAATGTCCCTTTGTCTCTTGATCGAGCTGTTGCAAGGACTCGACATTTCAGGCTTTGACATTCATGTTTGTCAGCCAGTGTTGGATAAAGCCAGCGTAAAGAAAACACCATCATTAGAAAAAACATGGACACCTTCTTATGGATAGAAAAACTGAAAAGTTCATTATAGGAAATGCAAAAAACCTCCCGTCAGCTCAACTGATAGGTTGATGCAAGGTCACTCCGAACCAGACTGGTTGTTATGATGACAACACAATCAAGTTCAAGCTAAATCACATTTTTGTTGGCTGGTATTACATTTTTGAAGCAAGTCCAATATTTACTGTTTCAATGGAGGTAAATTAGAAGCAGCCAGTGTTGGTTCTAAAATTGCATTTTTGTCCTAAGCTTTTAAAACAGCACTCAGGTCATTTTAATGCATATAGTCTAATATCACAATACAAATTTGCCTCAATGGGCTTTTCAGTTTGTTCAGCATATCCCGAGACACTCGATTCGGATTATGAGAAACCTCAGGAAGAGAAGGGAACCCTCGTGCAATAGATGTCGTGAGTGTACCAACAATCGAGACGATGAAATCACGGATGGTTTATAGACTTATATGAAGAACGGATCCGGGAAGATGTCTCCAAAGAGATGGAACCTGAGCCCCACAAAGACCTCTCCATCACTGAGACAGAACGATGCACTTCACCAAAGGCAGAATACGGAACAATCAAGTGAATCACCCAAGTGTGTAAATGAAAACATTTAAATCCATTTCAGGATTTACAGGTTACAGGATCCTCCATCATATCATTGGGTGGATAACATGACTCACCGATATTTGTCATCTGATAAAAGCCAAGTGTCGAGCTGATTTATCGGCTCAACACAGAATCGTGTCACTGTACTGATCAAGACAACATCACAGCTGTTAAGATTTATTTGACCTCACTTTCCCTCTTGAGCAAGTGTGATTAGCTTAATTGTATGTTTGTGTAGAAGTCACTCAGGCATCTGTGTGTGTGTGTGTGTGTGTGTGTGTGTGTGTGTGTGTGCGTGTGTTACATCGCCAGCGAGGCATTTGCCCCAATTACTGAAACCGTGGATCAACAAGTGGTCATGCTCATTCACGTGGAGGATGGATGTCTCCGTTTGCATGCAAATAATATACATTGATGTGCTTTTGAGTGAGGTAGAAATGTGTCTTCATTTGGTTTGGCCTCATGCGTGTACAGAGTGTGTCTGTGTTCATGCAAGTGTGTGTGTGTGTGTGTGTGTATCCATGCAAGAATACATGAGCAGGAAACTCTCCCTCGCGGTGCCACGTTTTACCTTGAAGAACCCCTGCAGGAAAGGGCAATTCCGTGAACAAAAGCTATATAAATGATGAAGGGTATAGCGTCATTATTATTATTATTATTATTATTATTATATAGACTACATGGAAAAAAAAGGGAGTCAACGCAATGTGCAGCCACCAGTGTTTCAGTGCGAACACGCTGGGTGCGTGGGAATCAGCCTCCCTCGCAAAAAACTTTGATCTGCCGCTGGAGCTGAAACTAGAAGAACTCTCTGCAAGGTCTTATTTAATGTTTTGCACCGAAGGGCAAAAAAGAAAAAAGGGTCTGATAGAGACTCTTCATCTTAAATCTCCAAAGAGTTGAATACATCTCTAATTTGGCACTGATGTGTGCAGTGTATTCCTGCTGTGCACTGCACTGATCCTCCCGCTCTTTCCCGGGTTGCCTTGCTGCAGCGCATCCTCACACAACACTCGACTGGCATCCTTTCAACAACCAGAATCCATTTGCACACTATCACCAGATCAGCTTCATAGTCCTACAGCATTCAGCGTGGACCGTGTGCTGTTACACCACAGTGACAGAAGATCTTAGCGGAGACACCACTGATGCAGTGATACACAGATTCGGTAGTCAGTGGCCACTGCGACACACCACACAGCACCATGAATGAGACGTGGTATCAACATGAAGCTCACCTGCTGCAGAGCTGGGGTTTACCACCAACAGAGGATGAGGGAGGAGTCCTCCAGGCAGATGTTTGCAGATGAAGCTCCTCAGTCACATTCCTGCCTGCCGTGTCCCTCCTCTGGGTCTTCTGTCAACTGCGAGGCAAAAGTGGGAGTTTGTAATTAGCTGGAGTGTGAGTATCTGTTCATGAAAGAGAGGAGAGGAAGGAGCCGCAGCAGCAGCCCTCTCTGCTGCACGTCAGTGTATGAGGATGTGAATGGTGTTTGTTTTTGCGGTGTCTGGTCAGAGCAGCATCGCCGGGGATGTGGAGCGGTGAGACAGAGAGAGAGAGAGAGAGAGAGAGAGAGCATAATTATCCAACACTGCTCTGCCTGCAATCATCAGTTTCCATACTCCCGCTCGCTCACGTCACATCCCTCCATCCCTCCCCTCAATCGCTCAGGTCCTCTCTCCCCACCCCCTGAAAAAAATATCCTGAGGTCCTACGTTCTCCTGCTTTCTCTGTCTTTCTCATCCCCGCCACACACACACACACACACACACCTCCCTCTTCCTTTCACGCCACCTCTACTCCATTAGCATTCAACGTGACAGGCGATAAGTGCAGCAACCTGTGGGATGCCCTGGCTGAGAAGAAGGTGGGAAAAAGAGAAAGATGAAGACAAGAGGGGGGGGGGGGGGTTGACACACAGAGAGAAAGACTGAATGATGGGAAAATGGGGACAAATAGAGAGAGAGAAGGAAGATGAAGATTATGCAGGGGGACATGATGAGGTGGTGGAGGAGGGTTTACGTTTTTTGTGACCAATTTCTTATTTACCCCATTTTGTTTTCTGGGGACGCAGAAACATGGAGAGTTGAAAGCATTCATACACAGAATGCACACTCGTTAATAAAAGCCATACCTATACACTACTCAAAGAAAATGCCTGTTCTAGATCCATTCAATACAGAAATGTGACGATAAAAAAAAAAAGAAAAATCGAAATGAGCCCGGATTCTTAGGACGGCCTCACTTGTAGCAATCGATAGTAATGAAGTCAGGGCTGAGGTGAGAGACTCAGCATCAACACGTGAGATGGAAGGAATCTTACCAGCAACCGCAGAATGATCATACAGGCGGGAAAAGAAGCAGAGCAAAGCAATAAGATCAAATGAGGAAATGAGAGTACGACAGCAGTTTAGAAAATTGTAATCATTGTGTTCATTAAAAAGGTGCAGACTCAGCTTTTCGGCACAGTTCACATTCACATTAAATAGATCAATAAAGCAGAAAACTAAATCAATAAAACAAAATAACTTGAACTCAGTGTATAGGTGTAGACCTAAACTGTAAAACGACACCACACACACACACACATTGTACACACTGCTGTTTAGAGAGTAATGTCCCCCGAATTACATCTTTTATCAACATAATCAGAAAGAAAAAAATTTGAAGCAAAATCCCTATATATTGATTTTGAATGCAAACTTAGCATGCTTAACATTTGTGTGTTTAGGCACTCAGTTAAGCCTTTTGGTAATGACCTTGGTTAAAGCTGGTGGGTGAAATGTATTTTAGTTTAGTTTTTACTTATTGAAACTCTTTACTTTATGACAGCCATCAATAAATCCAATGCTAAGCCCATCCAATCATTTCATTCATCCAAGGTTAGCTATCAAAGCATTAAATATTTAAACTGCCCTAAAGAATAAGACATGACATGTTTACTTTAATAATCACAACCACAATCTGTCTCCCTTCACCGATGTGCTTTTGTTGCATAAGCATCACCGCACACCAGACTCAGGCCGCAGAAAACAGCCTTCAGTGTCAAAAATCCTGCTCATTGTATGCCAACCATCCACCCGGAGCGACAACGATCAGATGAGAGACTACACCTACTTTCTAGGAGACTGGATTGCGGAAATGAGTGTCACTTGTGTGTTTTGATTGAAAAAATGTCAGATTTTGCCAGGACATAAATCTAAAATCAATAAATTTATTGATCAACCTTAATGTAATTTGTGTTAATTCTTGGGATTTATAAATAAGTTTCTAGTGCACTCATCACTTAATTTCACACAAGGGAACTCCTTAAATATAAGTTATTGATGTACAACATAGAAGAGGGACTGCTATAGGTTTGATAGATAGTTTAAGCATCATGAGCATATTAGTGGAACTTTATGGCATAGGTAATAAAATCATCACGAGATACCGTGTAAAGAATGAAAAAAATAAGCAATTTAGTTCTTTTTATCAATTATTTCTAATTGAGATTTCTCGATACCTCGACAGGCTGCACTTGCAGCAGTCGCAGTGAATTCATCTGTTGTGGGTCAGACGAGAAGCTTCCTCAGTCCGCCACTCGACGTTCACTGCTCTAAAGGACTCAGCATCTAACAGACTACTTCATACAAGTTGCTCTCCGAACACATCTAAATGTGTTTGTTATATGTTGACATTGTTAGATTATTTATATATGGTTGTTCGTTGTTTGGGGAAAGAAACACCAATGTTTGCATTTTCTGGAGGTTAAAATAAATGAGTAATATTCTCCTCAATACTGTCTAAAGATCTTGAGCCAGACATTTAAAGCTAGTGGAGCTGCTGTACAGTATACATGTCTGGCTTTGTAGAGCATTATGTTCACAGGAAAACCCTTGTGCGGGAGACATAAAGGTTACTCAATAATAGTTCGTGCCCTGCTGTTCTGCTCCTGAGACAAGGCTGTAAGGATAAAAAGGCCTGAGCTATAAACATGCTGCTACCTGGAACAAAACCTAATACCTTCAATCCATTCAGCAGCACACCTTTAGATAACCTTTACATCGCTCACACTTTTTAGCCAGAAGAGCCACTATTTAATCTGACCCACAAGCATCAGCATGGATCGAGTTTCATGAAAGATCGCTGAACAATGACCCAGATATGGGCGGTGTGTGGGCGGTGGCGGCTGACCGGTGTGCAAATAACGTTTGTGTTTTCGTGCAGCCTGCAGGCTTCAGTGTAGGTCATGTGGGCGTTTAAAGTTAAAGTAATGACATGTCCCTCACATGTGACTGTCACTGTGGGTAACCAGCTAGACTTTAATCTACTGCAGAATATTTGGACTGTGCTTAGTTAAATGTGGGAATTCTAGGTAAAATTGTTAATCTATTGTTAGGAAAATGCAATAACCCATTGCTAATTATCATACTTTGAGTCAGTTTTTCTAAAACCTGTTTGGAAGCTACGCTAGCATTGATTTGAAGTTGTGTTTCTGGTCACCTGATGAATGCAAGTCCAATATTCACTTACCTCCTGGTTTTGGGTTGGTGGCCAACATCTCCGGCACATTTGGATTATTTCTGTATTTTAATAACTCAAGTCAAAAACAGATAACCGTACAGTAGATATTACAAAAATGTCAATAAAACAACAAATTACATAAACAAGTAGACTTTACTTAAACAGATTGGTCAGTATATTTTTAGTATTTAGTATAGTGTTTAGTGTACATTAATCACTTTACTAAGTATTTGAGTTCTACATTTCAGCTATAAGACATGCATGTATGCGAGACATTAGTATGTACTCTATATGAACTGAAAGACCTTTGTACTTCTAAGTGTTTTCCAGTAGTGATGTTTTTAATTAATCACGCCGAGGTAATACATGCGATTCTCAACATGCACTCCGTATTTATGTCGCACAACTCTGTTGTTTTGTTCTGTTGTGTTTTATGTGCAGGGGTCACAAAAGATTCATGTCAGATGAGCCCGTCACCGCTGAGTGCATCAGACCTGCATCATCATCACATCTATTGCGGTCATTATGCATGTGGGTCAGGCATGCTGTAGGCAGGTTAGAGTACCCTGCCTGGCGACTGCATCACACTCTGCATCAATGAAAATAGTCGAATCAAATTCAATCCCTTTGCCTCCGTAGAGGGAATGTAGTATATGTATGTCTGCAAAAATGTATGTATTTCAGCAAACTACGAGTTTTTGTCTCTCAGAGGATGAAATCATTTCACTGGTTGAGTTACAGATGTGTTTTATAACACTGATGCTCAGTGAAAAAGACTGATGAAAGGAAATGTTATGGCGGCCATTGTCCAAACGCAAATGTGGTTCAAAAAAAGGCCTCTCAAGTCCACAGAACTTCAATATCACACAGCGGAAAATGTAATAATGCGTCATAACTTTTTCCGAAGCAGGTACAATTTTTCTGACCTTTTGCACTGCAAATACAGGCATCAACCGTTCCAGTTTTTGTACACTATACTGTTGGTATGAATAGTATTTCTTATTTTTGTGTTGTTTATTCATTTCACCCCCATATGTAAAGGCCTTTATTACCAGCTATGGAACCAAAAGCACTTTGTGAGCAAAATTAAATGCGGCAGTTAGTACAACCACCTGAAAAGACCTGGAAAGCTAAGCGGAATAAACCTGTTGCCAAACAACGCAAACATCCAGTGGAATATTGAAAAAAGACTACGAAGGCTCGTTACGTCCGTTAGCCGAATATAGAAAGGAAATGGTTGACACTGCAAAACAAGGGATTAATGCTTTCTAGGCAGACAATGAAGCCGTCTCCACTTATAACTGAACACCAGTAGCTGATGGTCATAATGTCTGTCTGCATGAAGACAATATGGATTACAATAAATGTTTTTATGTTCAGTAGCCTCGGTAAAAATCGTGAAATTATGAGCAAAAAATACTGAAACAAAAGCGTGGAACCCTAGTGATGTCCCACTTTACAGCGCCTGTAGGTGTGGGGGAACATCTTGGATGATTTTGGTAAATAAAATAGTAAAAAAATAACTCATGGGGGCTGCAAGTGTTGTATCAGAGGCTCTTCAGAAGATGGAGCGGGATTTGTAACATCCTACCCTGTTCTTTAGATTTTCCATCGATCACATGTTAATGTCACGGTGGTGAATTTTCTTCTGGTTGACTGCTACTCATTCTAACCAATAGGCCAAATTAGCATCACGATCATTGTAAGATTTCCATAAATATGTGTGAGATTATTACTTCAAAACATAATGTTGGCAACTTTGTTGTGGACAGTGAGATTCAACGTGACACGGCGTTGATTCCATATTAGCGAGAGCTGATTACAGTCCTTCTCATTCACTACATCATGCAGCCTGAACCCTCTGCTGTGAGCAGATGGGTTGTAGAATAAATACACTGCTATGTAAATTAACATTACAACTTCTAAGATCCAATCAAATCACCCTGTTACGGAGCCAGAGACTCGGTCACGACCATCCCCCCCCCCCC
>NW_022280069.1:2373327-2391743 GCF_004355925.1 Anarrhichthys ocellatus
CATCTGTGCTATAAATAGCAGCCTGAGTGTGGAGTCTAGTGCAGAACACAATGTATTATAATGGGACCATTATGTAAGGTCCTGTCCAGTGCATCAACACAGGCTGACCCTAGGTCTCCCCACTCATGGCCTGTGAGGCCACATTGATGCTGGCTGAGTAACAGACAGGCGTCTCTCTCAATCAGTGAACATCCCGAGGCTGAAAGAGAGCATTAAGGAAATGCCTCAGTATGTTGGGCGAGTACTCATTAAAAATGGGGTTTCATCCGAGGCTACTCATCCAACATGAATGTTAAATGGCTTTTACCTCAGTATTTTTACACTACTCAGATTCTACTTTCATATAAATTACTGTTTGCTTCAAAAATACATTTTATAGTAAACCTGACTAGTTGACTATGATTAGGTTGATAACCACTTTGTAAGATTATGATGCCAGAAGGTTGCAATGTTTCAAGTCAGTTCACTTTTTAAATATTTAGATCAACTGAACTTAAATGTTTCTCCTCTGCTACAGCATGAATATTTGCACAAGTCCTGTGTTCTCCTTTGAGAAAAAATAATAAAATAGCCTCTTTGATATGTTGGCACCCCCTAGAAGTGCACGACACTTTGTTAGTTGGCCTGTGAGCTGGTCAGCATGTTAACATCCCGCAAATATCACTTCACTTCTTTTAGATGCTGGTGTGGGCTAGAGCAAAAGTTTGTTAACTTGTTCTCTTGCTCCCGTGCTGGTGCTCAGCCTGCCAGTCGCTGTCAATCAAACACACACACTGACACGCCCCTCCAACCGGCTAGGAAGAAAAAGGGAATGTGTGACATTTCCCTGAAGACCCTTTAAATTCCTTTGAATGTAAATAAAAACTGTCGACACTACATTTTAAAACACGTTGACATCATTAACGTTTAGCTGTTAATGCATAGTGAGAAGAGAAGAGTTTGATTATATCATTTGAAATGTAATTTGTACGCAACGGGCTGAAGATTATAGCCACTGTGTGTATTTATATATATGTATTCTACATATAGTGGCTTTAACAATGTATTCAATATAACATGCTTGGCCAGAGTTGTTCCATTTTTTGAATAACAGATATCTCAGTTAATGTGTGCCCATCATCCACACCTGGTTCAGACAGTTGAGCCTGCAGTCCATCAGTGAAAGAACATATAGAAATACAGTATGATGCTCGAGCATCACACAGACCTTAATACATGCATGTCTGTCCAGTGTGTGTGTGTGTGTGTGTGTGGTGGGACTCCCCTGTCCCCCTGCAGACAGCAGAGCATTGAACTGTACCATCATAACATGAGTCACTGGAACATTCTGTGGCTAGTAGGAGTAGGAGCCACACAGGCAAATAAGTCTAGCTGATGTGTGAAGTTAGTTTGTGTTTATACAAAGATAAAACCCACATATGTAGATTGTAGATTTAACAAATGTCACAAAAAAGCAGATGTAATTGATAATCTGTTGAATGTCTTTTTTATTGTTTCAATCGTTGCTGCTCTCATTGCTGAACTGCACTTACACAATCAAACAGTGTGGGTGGGACTGGGTGTGCTTTTCTTTTGGATTTTTATTGAAGCAGTTTGAGTTTCTGCAGCTGGTGTTCTTTTCTTTATCTCGTCAGCTTTGGTGGCCATGTGGGCTGAAGGCACACTCTGGTGTCTTATATCAAAACGTGGTTTACAACCATTCATGCCGAGCAACATGGTAAATGCATTTGCTATAAAACGTTCAAAAAAAACATTTCTCTTTTTCATCAACTACTTCAATCAGTTTTAAGACATTATTTTTCACAACAAAAACATACGACTCATTTTGATTCCAGTTGGAAATATGAAAAGAGTGACATTCAAGATTAGCTTAGCATAAACAGGTCACACAAAGGTGAGAGAAATGAGCTTCACAGGTGCTAGGTGGATTTCTTTTAACCTTTGGACAGAGCCAGACTAGCTGCCCTATACTAGCTGCTCTATTAACAAGACTAAGGGCATTTCCACAAGACAACATTTAGTCTGTTTTAATCAAACTCTGGTGCGGTGAACACACCAAAACAACCAGTCCGAGACCGCTTAAGAGAGGTGGTCCCAAAGCGTTGTTCAAGCAAACCCAAGTGTGAGAACGTAATCTGACCCAATAGCAGGAACTGAACCAAAACGCAGGCTGCCTGGACGGGCGTTTGCTGTACACAGGTCAACGACAGGTTAACGTGAGTGGGAGAGGACTGATTTGGACTTCAGCAGAAGTCGGATCAAGATGTCAAGTAAATATCGAAGAGAACATACAGAATATGCTGAACAACGTGCACAAAAACAGGGACATTAATACAAAATTCAAGATAAACTGAAGGACAAGGGATTTGTGCACGAAGTACATCAGTGCCAACTCAATTGTTTAGCCTTGCTCCTTCGTAGAGGCCCCCAAGCATTTTTATTTTTAGGTCCCCTTTAATTTGTGCACTGTGAAACCTAAATAAAAAATTTACCAAAAGTTAAATTTCACCCAGATTCAGATAATGGCTTGTGAAAAAACAAACCCCAAATGTGAACGTCATGGTGTCCCTAAAGGAAAAGTAATGGAATCAATAAACTCAGTAAGATTAATCCTCTTGGGACCATGAATGTCTCACAACATATTATACCGATCCATCCGGTGGATGTTGAGATATTTCACAGGCTACGTGAAGACTTTGACATACCGGCAGACCGGCATTGCCACCCTCAAGCCAATCCGCCTGCACGGCTGTAAACACATCAATCAGCCAATCTGTTGAACTGACTGACATGCTCCTTTACTACCGTAAACACACACACAAGGTGCACTTTATTTTAACTCGACCCCACATACTCCGTACTGCTTCTGTAGATACTCAGTAGAACAGTAAATGTGTATTAATCCACAGCTGAAAATAGTGCCCAGCAAATGCACTACCTCCTTTTTAAGTAATATTTGCTAAACAATTGTGACCAGCTGTTTTATGAAATTGTTTTGTCTTTTTATTTTAATGAAACTAAACATTTTGACCTGTTTTTAACGATCCTGAGTAGGAACGAATGGGCAGAGAGCCATAGACGGGTTAAAGAAACCGGAAAGCCATCCGTTTAAGTGACACAGCAGAGAAAATGTGTGGATGAAATCGTTTTTGAAAATTCATTGATGCCATTTTCAGACGATGCAGAGGCTGTTAAGAAGCTGCCAATACGCAACCAGGATGAAGTAACTGCTGGTTTGCTTTTAGCCTCTTTTACATTACAGCGAGATCCAATTCCCATTGACTGTCTCATTGATCGTCTTTCTTGAGCGGCTTTTCCTCGTTCCGTTAAGCGAGACCCCGGGCAGAATTCCCTCACAGCCTATTAGTTGGATTTCACGTAAAGGTTAAGGCCATATCCGTCCACACTGGGATCAATATTTCAGCTTCTCGACCTGTCGGTGTATCGCTTCAATAACCCGACAGATCATTAAAGAGCAGAGAATACTGGATGAGCACAACAGGCTCATACTGTATTCACCCTTTAGCTTTGACAAAGAATGTTTTATCACGGTTGATATTGTTGTGTTTTACTGAATGGACTTCACATGGTGACATTAAAATAAAATCAAGGAGTTAATACTGTTAGTCAACGGAGCATCCAGTGTGAGAAATGGAATCTCTTATAGGCCCAGCATGAACGGGAGGAATAATTACAGCGACCAAAAACTGTTTCAGTTTGCATTGTTTGTCATACAAACACAGGACATTCACCCAGGAGAACGCCGTTTGGGTCCCGTCCGAAACCAAAAGTCAAGCTGACTTATTTTGAGTTATGCAAGTATGTTACGTGACGTACGTAACATGCGCTACGTAACTGAAGCTACCGCTTAGCGAGGCGAAATGGTCCGCAGTCTTGGAAAGGGAGGAGTGAGCGAAAGGGGAATTCAGTTGGCTGTGATCTGGAACCACACCGCTAGATGCCACTAAATCCTCCACGAGGCGCTTTTTAAAAAGAGACTCGTTCAGCATCGAGTATGCAACAAATGCATCGTTCAAGCTGAAAACAGGGCTGTTTTTAGAGATATGTGGTTCTCAGAGGACAGCGACGCTACAAACATATGATGATCTTGTAGAATATGATGCATTGCTGTAGATTAAACTAGCCAACAGTATAAAAAGGAGTTTAAAACTAAAATGCAACATGCACATTAATGCTGCACTAACATGAATCCAGAAACATCATATAGTAAAACACTGACAGTGCTTTTACTTTTCATACTTTAAGTACATTTTCCTGATAAGACGTTTTGAATGTATGTTTCCATTGTAGTAGTAGAGTATTGTCACAGTGCGGTATTAGTATTTTTACGTCAGTAAAAGATCTAAATACTTCTACTCACCACTGGATAAAAAGGACCTGCAATCAAATGTTATATTTTGTTCATTAATTCATAGTTAAATCACGTTTTGCTATTCAACGGCCTACTTTTTCCCCCTATAACAAGTTTTTATGCCTCAAAAAGGGTAAATCCACACTGAGTTAAACTGAGCTCTCATCAGAAAGACATCGATGGGAAGTGTGACACCAGGCAAACACACAACCAGCCTCTTATCTGTTCCTTAGCAGCTAATGACATAAGGAGGTGCTATTAGCCAAACGCAGGTACACTTACCTGATACGTCATTTCAGTCATGATACTCACATTTGTATGCTGTTATATGATCTTATCTGCTGGTGAAACAGGCTGGGCGGGTGAAAACTCCTCCAACTTTTACTTCATTTATTTTGCCATACATTGGAGGAAAGACTGACCTGCTATTAGCTGTCTGCAGTCAAACCTTTGCTGTTTTCTGTGGTTAAGCTTGGAGGTTTCTCTAGAGAAATTCAATGTGAATGTTAAAAATCACAAAATAATGTCTGAAAAATGCATAATGTTTGATCCCCTCATGGGTTCCAACCTCTGCGCTTTGAGCATTGATCTGACCGCACTCTAATCAGCCATGCCACAGCAGGTGCTTCAGTTAAACCGCGGAAGCTTTCTGATTTTAGTCGTCCTGTGTTGGTCTGATGAAGTGACGGAACATACATGCGTAGCCTGATGAGCGTTTGCTCACGTTTTCAACACACAGGATCCTACAGTGAGCATGTGCTATTTCCTCACTTGGGAATTATTTTAATGGAACACATTTGTGTGTTGCCTATGCAGATTTTATAACCGGTGTAAAAATGTTAAATAAACCCATCACATTATACAATCTGGTGAATCCGTTTTAATGAATTATGAGGCGATAGCAATGTGCTTTCTGTGTGTGGATGAAGCATTAAGTTGTTCAAATTTTACTTTTTTTGGAGCTAGCTAGTTAGCTTGCTAATTCCATCGGCCTTTCATGCAACAGTTACCGATCATAAGAAGCATCAAATGAACTGCTGGGTATGACTTCACTGTTTTCAAAAGTACTGTTCATGATAGCCTTTCAATTAACTAATGCTAAATATTAGCATGATGGCTATTGTTATGGTTAGGATGAGGATTGTGAAGTCAGAACACAGTATAAACCCGTATAATCATTTGTGAATTTACTAAAATGTCAAGATCTGGACCTGAATCCATCAACAACACTACTACTCATATACATTGGGGTTTATGTAACCCTTTAAAATTCAATGCAGTGTTTTTGAGTCAGAAAAACACATTTTTATACTCAAGTGTATTAATATTTGCTTACACCCCGAGTACACATTTACATACATATCAGCTCATTCTGCTTACAGTTCTTCACAGATGTTACCTGCATCTGTCAGGTGAACACATTTGATAAGATGTCTGGTATTTCAGTGGAGCCACCGTGATCGTTCTGCACATATGTACAGTAGAGTGACGCCATCCGTGGGCCTGTTAAAATGAGACATGAATATTCATACCCTTTTCATAAAAAACTCCATGTATTTACGTAATCTGCGTACTGTGATGATTGCTATATCATTTCACACAGATATTAACATTTTCACATTTGCATGTGAACATACACACGCCGCTTTAGAGTGAATGTTGTGTTATTCAGCAACTAGATGAAGCAGTTTTTCCATGTTTACCCACACGACTTATATTTACTGTATTTTTTTAAATGATTTATTTGGGTATAATTTTGTTTTCTTCAGCTACAGATTTTGGGCTGTGATATATTCAAAGCCATGTTGTTTACTGGTATTTGTTTAATATGACAGAAAATGATTCTTTAAGGCTGCTGACATTTCATCAGTAAAAACATCTGACTATACGTCACCAACATGAAACAACAATTTTGAACCAGTCTTCATCCAATATTTAGATTTCTGATCGAGAAATGTATGTAAATGAGCTCATATTTAATAATATAATGCCCACTTTGCATATTTAAACATAAAATTACAGAAAACTTGTAACACAAAAAAAGAATGCCTTAACGCAATGAATTAACTTGGGAAGTTTCATCATGGTATCAATTATATTTTTTACCCTGTTCACCTGGAACGCCTCGATGTCGTGTGAGTTTGTGGAAGATGTGGATTTAAGACTTTTGGCAGTTGATAACAGCACCATCTGCTGTGGACTGTTTGTCACTCCCAGACAAGATCTGGTGGCCGGGAGGAGGAATTCATCCGAACAATCTGTCGTTTGGACACACACTGCACGAACCCCCAGGGTGTCATTCTGTCTATATGCATTTTTAGAAAAATCAAAAACGGGTTGCCCAAAGTTTCAATCGTTTTCAATTCAATTTATTTTTGTATAGCCCAAAATCACAAATTACAAATTTGCCTCAGAGGGCTTTACAATCTGTACACATGCGACATCCTCTTGTCCCAGAACCCTCACATCATTTTAATTGCAAATGGAAAACAATATACGGAGTGCTGTTGTGCAAGTCAAAAGTACAAAGCATCAGTGTGAGCGACATTTGTTTAGTAAGAGGTATATGTTGCATAATAAAGGCGGAGTAATATAAAAATGTTAATTCATTAGTACTTGAATTAGCATTGCTGCAATTCTGTTACGACAGTGTAGACAAAAGCACCGAAGAAATGTTTAAAGAGAGAATTAGACCATTTGATTAAAACAAGAAAAAAGCACTTGTTGAGCGTCTTACTGACGCTGTATGTGATAAAGCTTCAGTCATCAACAGTTTGACATAAACAGTAAAGTGAAAACAGATGAGACTTTACGCAGTGTTAAAGATTATTAGAAATGTCTCACTATGGAATTACGTCAACAATTATAACTTCATAGAATTGCCCGTCCGTCAGTCTGTGTGTTGACTCAGTCGGCCTTCTTCTTGATGTGGAGCAGCTGGGAGACGCTCTGCAGAGCCCAGAACAGCAGAGAGAGGGAGACAAAGGCCTGGACAACACCGGCGGAGAGAGAGAGAGAGAGAGAGAGAGAGAGGGAGAGGAGCAGACAGGTCATTGTGTTTCCTTCAAAATGATGAATGTGTGACACCACGCAGAGACTCAGAGTGTGAAGATATACAGATTTAGCTGAGGTGACAGTAAAGTGAAGCTTTGTTTAAATATTGAAAACAGACAACAGCTCTGTTCTCTGAGCGAGTTTGAAAATCTGCTCAGAAGATGTCGAAAGCATTAACGAGCTGACAGCAGAGTTTGAAGGTGGACATAAAATATCAGAATTATTTCTGAGATCATAAATTGACATATCTAATTTCATTTATTAGATTGTTTTGTGATTCTTACAAACCAAAAAGATTTTTCAGTTTATGATCAATGAAAACCAGCAAATGTTACTATTTGAGAAGCTTGATCCAGTGAAGTTTTGGCATTTTTAACGAGGAAAACAATATTTATTTGATGATCAAAATAGACCAATCACCTAATTGTTTGAGATCTAGATATCTGGAAGTGCTACCACACTTTCAACAGAGTTCAGTGGCTTAGTAGCCTTTGTAACCTGAATTTGACTTCTTTCCTTTCATCATTTTCAACCATTTAATAGTTTCAAAAGTTTTTACATTTCTTTTTAAATGATTTACTGAATTCAAGGCTTGATTTAATCTCAGAGTTTCCCTTCCATGTAATAAGGCTCATCCTGTTTTTAGGAGCTTCCTGATATTTTTTAACATACTTAAAAATAAATTCCTTCACTCGGATTATAAATTATAAGGATTAATAATACGTGTTTAGATTTGTGTAAACCTTTTGTAAACCTTGAGCATATTCCAATTTGTATGCTGCAAAAATGTTACACTGAGAAAAAGCCAGGCGGATTATCACAACCCAAAAAGAAAACATGACATAAAACGTGTGACAGGTATCATTTGCAACCAGTCAACGCAAAGGCAAACACTGAAAGTGAATCTGTAATTGAAAGAAAACAGTGGGGGACTTCGGTCTCAGGGTGAGGACTCAGAAAGTGGGCTCAGGGGTTAAGGAGCAGGTCTTTTCCCCTGATGCTCTGGTGACGGGGTCAAAAGGGTCACCGCCATGGGGGGACCTCGCTACTCCGAGAGGGAGGGGGGGCTGTCCTCAACCCCTCGCTGCGTTCTGGCCCATAAACTGCTTCCTACATCGCAGCTCAAGCCAAAACCAGGCCGCTGTCCATCACATGCAGAACAGCCTGATGGGAAAAAAAGCAACGTTTCCTCCTGGACACGGCAGCTGTTTTCCTCTGAGAGAGACTCAGAGAAAGAAAGAGAGAGAGAGAGAGAGAGAGAGAGAGAGAGAGAGAGAGAGAATAACGCAGACCTCTCTATGCTTTCTACCTCGCACTACCTGAAAACTGCCTCCCCCCTGAGAAACAGTAGCGGCTTAACGATGGACGAAACAAAGCGACTAATCGAGGGGGTTTTCTCGTGGCCCTGGTCCTTAAAGTACCCACATTAAGGACCAGAGAAATCTATAGTTTTATGCTTGTATTTGGTAGTGATGGGAAAGACACTTTTTGGGGGAAAAGAGTAGTGGATAGACATGCAGCAAACAGTCCAGCCAGCCGGGAATCGAACCGTGAACCGGCTCCTCTTGGCGTTTGTTTCCATGTAGTTTTCACCGTGACCAATCGGCTTTGGAGCCGCCCGTATCTGTAGTTTTAAACTCCAAATCAACCAGACGTGAGATCCATCACAAGATTATAAAACTGTTGAGAACAGTGGAAGAATTAAGCACTTTTACATTCGGACTGTAGGCTACTGTACAAGTACAAGTTTGTGGTACTTGAGTACTTTTACTGTAAATACTTTAAATACACTTTCCTGATAATACTGATCAGGAAATTATTAAATTATTTTAATTATAATTCCTGATAATACTTCAGGACTTGAGTGCAGGACTTTCACTTGTTTTTGAGTACTTTCTATAGTACTTTTTGTACCACAGAAAAGATGCAAGATGAGAAAGACCTCTGGTGTACTTAATATGTTTACATGGGTGAAGAACAGCTGATACTGTAGTATTACTTCCATTGGAAACATTGTCCTTTTTACTCCACTACCTTTTTCTGATTGCGATAGAAGAGAATAAACAAATAATCTTATGAAATATGATGCTATTTTACAGAATAAACTACACAAACAGAGTTAGCTCCATTAGCTGGCGAATCTGAACCAAAGTCACACAACAACACAGACGAACGAGGCAGCGGTATAGTTCCTCACATGGAAATCAGGAGCCAAAAGTAAAACCCAAGTGTATGAGATATTTGACTTCTACTGGAACTCACGGGACAAAGCCGTTTCACAACCTGCTGCTCCTGGTAAATCAACTTAATACAATTTAAACAAGAAGACTAAAACTCTCAATTAATTGAAGGAAAAAAACAGATGGAAGATTACTAATACGTGAAGTTGCATTGTGTCCGTCTCTGAGACGGATTGGGATCGGGAGGCTTGGCAGAACCTCGCAAATCACATTTCAGTCCAACGGAGCGAAACATGACAGACGTTTCTATCAAAGCTGCATGTGGAGGCAAAGGAAGGGCACCTATTTGACTCTTGTTCCCATCTCTCCCCATTCAGCCCCACTACGCTACATTTTAATGGACTCTGTAGGAAATCCATGTGGGACAGATTACATTGTGGAAGGAAACGGGTTTGATCGTCTACAAATAAGCACTACGGCCAGACGGCAGCGGCTCCCAAAGTAGAGATCTCAGCAAATCGACTCGCACTCACTTTGTTTTGGGCAGAAGGTACTTTGTTAAGAGTGGCAATACAAAAAGCCACGGACATGTGGCTTTTTGTACATTTACTCTGCCTCTTTGTTGAGCTCAGCAGAGCTTTTCTTTGTCTTTCACTGTCCAACACTTCTTCTGACCAACTTTGACATGGCAGCACGTGAGATTAATATTTAGCTCAAAGTTCAATAAGGTCATTAGGTTTATGGTCACACTTATTGCCAGAAAAGAACAGCAATATTTGACGATTCTGCAAAATAATCTAATATTCCCGTTTTTTTTCAGAGAAATTAACTCTCAAACCGTCATTATCTTCAGATTTTCATCTTTCCGACGGTCCTTGAACATGTCATGTGCAACGGACGCTTCCATCATAAAACGCAACCAAAACAAAGCTAAGAATTGTGATATTTCATCTAAAACATTTCATCCAACTTGTCTCATTTAAAATCCACAGCGAATAAACTATTTGCTTTAACCAGATCCTGTAAAAAGCACTAAATTCTGCGCTCCTCGATGCAACTAGGGAGCCATGATTCGGCTGAGACCAACAGTCACGTGACAAAAATTTGGCAGCACTTGTGGGAACATGGGGAAATGTTGGATTCATAGGTTCCATTGTTCTCTTATTTTTGAACAACTCTGGTGTGAGAGTTTGAAAAAGAGACAGAATAAGTTAAAGAAATAAAAAAAAGTAAGCAACGTAACATTTTCACTGTTTTCTGACCGTTGTATTGAACCTGTTGGTGACGTCAAATGTGACACACCAGAATAAAACACAAAGTCATACTCAAACACACACAATCACCAAATATTGGTGGAAAAGGGGTAAAATACTGTTATATTATAATGTCCTAAATCCCAAATAAAACATCGCCTGTTTTAAAAATAAGAGTTTAGGAAGCTAAACAGCTGCTTCATCTAAAAAATATGTTCAGTTTTTTAATGCAGAGTTTTAGTGTCCCAAAATGGTGTCAACACCGTTCTAAATCTTTTGCCTGACATGAGTGAAGTTCTGGCACCTCATGGTCAAATATAACACCATTAAATAACGGGCCATCTGCAGCTCCAACATAAAAATATCTGCATTGACCTTCAGAACAACACTGGTCACCTCTATAGTCCTTTCATGGGCAGTTGATGGATATAAAGCATCAAGCAGATACACCCCACAGTGCCCCTGGAGACTTGTATCTTCCAGCCTTCAGCGGGTTAACGTGGCAGAGTCTCGCCGTTCTGAAGCTGCAGCTGCACTCGTGATTGAAATGAAAACAAGGCAGAATGGCTGCTGTCAGACGTGTGATATATGACCTGTAATGAGATGTTTCCAGAGCTCCCTCTCCATATGGCTGCCTACAGCCCACCAGACCTGGACCCAACTGTGTCGGAAAATAACTTTTGCTTTAACCTGGCTGCAGAATGAGAGTGGGCGGACTACGGGACTGAATTGGTGAAAATAGACCATATTTAACATGCTTTTTATGCAGTTTAATTTAAAGATAGACTGGAGATTTGTAGCACCGCTCACCTATCTGAATACCAGACTAGGAGTCAACAATGAAGTATTAAGTAACACACAAGTCTGTAGTTTCACTGTCTTTATATTATTCCATTTGAAAGAGAATCTGGCTGATTAGCAGCTTATAAATCAATTTCTGGGACGTTTTCTCGACATTTTTCTTTAAGTAAAGAAAACGAACAAAGATGAATTTTGGGATGAAATCAGTTTAAACTGATTTACTTCTTTAAATCAAATCCCAGTATATTTAATTGTTGCTATTGAAAAAGAAAAGGAAAAAAAAGTTATTAAAATAAATACCAGAAAAACATACTGTACATATACTGTATGTACTCTATACCCATAAAGACACAAACAGTACACACTGTAAATTTACTTTAAATCTTCTAACAGATGCACATGAAACACACAGGTGCACCAGCACACACGTCATATACAAACACTTTTGAACATACATAGTCCTACGCAAGTACACCTGCACATATGTACAGATGCACACACACCCGTGTAACACACACACACACACACACACACACAAAGAGGACTTCCTGTCTGTTCATTATGAGAAGATATTTCGTCTCTGTGCGCGGGTTGTTTGAGCACACTCAGGAAGGATACGCGGAGCAGGTTAATGTCCCACCAGAGAGTCAGTGTGGTGCTTGCTCTGTAGCACAGCCATGACAAATATTGCCGCCATACTCCCACACACACACACACTCACACACATTGCGGCCAGACAAAACACATGTGAAACTGCAGTTGCCTCACGGTGAAAGTGTAGCAAAACACAAAGCGGTCTGATGATACGCCAATTTAGACTGATACAGTTGTTTTAGAGGTTTTCCTCCTCACATCTGGTGTTTGCTCTCCTTTACCATGTGTCCACTGGAGGGTCACATGTTAGGTCAACGAAGACTCATCCAGGCCATTATGCCTCACTGACAACACAAGAAGAATCCCCGAGAGTAACCCTTTATTTCACTTCAGACCCCGGCAGTTTGGCACCACGTCAGCCTCAATAGGAGAACTCTTCACCTCATCATTAACCACGCGTTCCCTCGGTGACCACACTGGTGGAGCAGACGGTGAGGAATGCATTATGTCGGATGAATTGTGAAAGCCAGAGTATTGGGCACACGTCCAGGAAAGGAGGGTGACGGACAAACACAAAACAGGGTGGACTAGCGTTTGGCTTTGCTTCTGCAAAATCAAGCTCAGGTTCCTATTTACAAGGAGCAAAGAGACGGTGGTTGTGTGAACAAGTTCAGTGGGATTCCTCAGAGAAGAAGTGCAGATGAACGAGTCTACGAGGGCTTTTAAGAGGCAGTTTTTTTTACCCCTGACTCCTTCCATCCATCCACTCATTATCATAAAAACATTCCCACTGTGGAGTTTGGTGCCAACTCGTCTGTGTAGAGAGAAGCTGTAATCTGCTCAACAATGAGAAGAAAAAATGTCCCATCTTTGCCAACTTGTTCCAATGTGTTAACACAACAACAAACATGCTGGATGAAGAGCTACTTCCCAATTTATGTTTATTTGACTGACAATGAAATGCAAAATCTGAAATGGGATCAGACAAACTTATCAAAGACAAAAATTCAGCTCCAAAGACAATACTTCAATCCGCAAGGCTGATGAATGGCGTGAGGCTGAAGAGGCGCCATAGGGCAGGAACTGGATTCAGTGCAGAGATAAAAACTGAGCAACTTCAAAAAAAAAAGGATGTCTGTTCTGAGAGGATGGTTTGGAGAGGGAGAATAAGGCCTTGGGGAGTCAGGTATTTTATTTTATTGGTTTATTTGGTAAGGACAGTTAGCCAAGAGGCTATTTACCATCTGTAGTCCCAAGGTAGGATATAAGCTTCACAGGAAATGACCAAAGTACAGAGGACAAGAGGCAGTATGAAGACCTCAGAAGCCCATATTATTGCCTCAAAACCAGAATGATTTCTTTACCCAGGAGGAGTTGAAGGCCTCTGAGAGGAGACAGAAATATGTCATAATTAACAAAGGTTCCTACGACAGATCATTGAAATTTCAGATGCGTGTTCACCTAAACTCAAAAGACTTATAGAATCAGAAGTCAAGGTCTTGAGCTGTCAGGTAGAGCGCCTTAAGGACTCAGCAGGGTTACCGCGCCACCAAGGCACCATCTCCTTTGTGGCTGTGTGCTCCTGTCTGGAACAGTTGATCTGTACATATTCGTCCATGCAGGAGTCGCTATTGCTCTCCGAAACTGTAGTGGGAACCGTGGACAAAGCAACCACAAAGAGGTCGCTGTCAAAGAAGAAAGCAGCAACGACTGGGTGTCGTTACCCAGTCGTTGCATTCTACTTGCCGCATTGTTCTTCCCGTTTGCCATGTAATTGCCAGTATGTTTTTCTATATAAGCAGAAGAGGAAGTGGCATCATTGGACCAACAAAGTAAGCATGGCTGTAGACAGTGAAGCTTCAAATTTGGAACCAGCCAAAATGAACCATACAATATGTCTTAAAAATGTGGTGTGAGGATGATTTTAAAAGACAGAGAAGGCCAAACAAAAGGCTAAAGGAGCTCAACATCAACTGTGAACATATACCTCCAAACCTCAACATCTGTGTCCAGCAGAAGGTCTCTAAAAAGGCCATAAATGCACCGATCGATACTCTGGGTCAGAATCAGCTACTGACCTTATTAAGGCTAGGATGAGCGATTGAGTTTAAATTGGTAGCCACTGGTCTAACCAGCGTGAGCAGTGTCTTACTCGGGGACATCCCGACGATCAGGCTTCCTCATCAGCCCTGAGATTAGGTATCAGGAGATCAAAAGTCCTCCCAAGAAATACGTGACCTCTGATCTTCTCTTCTATTTAGATTTTTTGTCAATGTAGAAGATATTCATTGGTGGAGGTCTGCGTGTGATAGCGGCCATTTCCAATTTTGCAACCTTAGATCTGAAGTCAGTCCAAAGCCTCCTGGTGCTCACGACTCCTGGCAGCTGGAGACATTTTACAGCTCACTTCAGGCGAGATACTGTAGCCCCCCAACTGTTGTGAAAAAAGGACCGTGAGGAATTTCATTTTACTGCACTATCAGACGTGTGATTGTTAGCCAGTAAGCCAATGAGCGTGGCGGAGAGAGAGATTAATAAACTGGAGTGGAGAGTGTTGAAAGCTTGCACTGCAATAAAGACTGCTAAATGAATACGCTACGCATTCATTCAGAACCACTCTTGATTGGTTTTACAGTAAAAATCTTTGACTTCTTTATATTTGAGACTTTATGAAAGTCTTTTATCATTTGTTGTGTTTTGGATTTTGGAGATTGGAGTTACAGTTCTGTGAAATGTGCATTTAAGAAAGAGGGAGAAATAGTACTGGAAGAAGAGGTTCAATCAGGTTCACATGTTGGCTCTGAGGCTGCATCATAAACTGGATGACTGTTGTGTTTCGCCCATGAATTAAAGCACAAATAGGAAGACAAATTCAAAATAAAGTCAACGTTGGCCACAGAAACTCAGTCCCCCAAAAGCCAAACTAAACACTGCTACAGATCCCCCAAAGGGCCAATTGCTGTTAGATTTCCATAGCTTTACCTGGCAAGTGGTTTGACAACATAAACCAAGCGGTTACTCTTTGACGGGCACGATCCCCTGCACATTGAGTGATAATATTTCACACTGTGTACTGTCGACCACCCCGCTGTTTACTCCAACGGAACAGTCCGACCCAGCACTTCTCTTTTCAAATCCCTCCGTCTTCTCCCTGGGAGATTTCCTTTTCTTTTTCCATTCCTGCGAGCTCTCAGATGATGTCATGCTCACAAGAGTTTCCATTGCTCCAAACAATCCTGCTAACCTCAGCGCTGCTTCTTGCTACCACACATTCCTGCTTCAGAACAAAAGGCAGCTGACCCATCACCTGAGATTTGGCGGGTGGAAACAACGCTCTCCGATAACGCCGACCTCTCACCTTCTGCCGTCTTATCTGCCGGCTCGTGGCTGCGATAGCGGGAACGGGGGGGTGGGATCTGCAATTTTTGCAGACAAATCAGGCGATGTGTCGCAGATAAAGCCGCTTTGAGCCTTTGTGTTTGACATGAACTTCATAATATTGTTCTGACCTCTTCTTTTGGCCGTGGAGCATCTGAACCTTTCGCAGAAAAGAGCTCTTTTCAGGTTGGAAAACATTATCAGAGCACAGAGAAGAAACGATGGAAAATCTAACGAGGTGTGAAAACAATTATGTTTTTTCATATATATTTTGGATTGAACTGCATTACGCAGATTTAGATTTGCTTCTCAAGTGTCAAACTTGCATGAGCCAATGTACCACTTCTTATAAGGACAGATCCCAGTCATATTGTAAAATAAAAGCAAAATAGACAATGTTCTCAGGCTTTATATTATTCTATTTCTGTGATTTTTGCTTTATTTCATTACTACAAAAAAGGACATGAAGACTTTGAAAAAACAAAAGGATAGCATGGACCTCTCTCTCTCTCTCTCTCTCTCTCTCTCTCTACCAGAGACAGGTGTATTTTTATGAGCTCTCCTCTTAAATGACTGACTTCACCAGCAGTTTGTGGCCGTTTTGAGAGAAGAGCTGCTTAATTATTCTGGGACATACAGCGTCTAAGTTCTGCTGTTTCCCTGTTGCCTTCAGGCTAACCAGGGCCCTCCACACTAACACAACCACGTGTTACGTCATTACAGTCCAAACTGCAGAAGAAACACACAGACACAGACACACACACACACACACACACGCAGACATTATAATGCGATCAGGTGCGTCAGCCCTGCAATAAAATCTGTTTCTAAAGTGAAATTGTTGTTGACACACTGACTCAGAAAGGTGCTGATTTAAATAATCGCTGAGACAATAGTTTCTATTATTTTGCAGACCCCACACACATACAGGTTAAAGTCTAAGTGGGCTTATAAAATCCATCTTGTCTAGAGCTGAAACGATTAATGATTAATTGATTACAGACAAAAAATAAATAACTATGTTGAAGGGCTGATTTTTTGCTATTATAATATATATATTTTAATAATATTAACAGTATCATAAGTAATAATAATGGTATAAAGTATACATTCTTGTAGTGGTTCACACAGCCTAAGCACACACCATAAATTAGTAAACTTAAGTATGAAGTATGAATAGGCCAAGCAGATATTAGCATATCACACATGTATATGATAATGTCATATTTTAGCCAATAAGTAAAAATTTTACAGTTAAAAAAAAAACAGTTTTCGAAATGACAGGACTCAGTTTGTATCTTGTTCACAATTTCAGAGATCACTGTCACAAAAGTCTGTTTATCTTGTGTTGAAAAAGGAAAACTGGCTTTCAGATGTTCTTACTCTCAACTATGTGCATTCGATTCTTCAGGACGGCACAAGCAGAAGTTGGTAGAGGGGTTGCAACAACTTCCTCTATACACACACACACACACACACACACACACACACACACACACAGAGACAACGCTTCTTGCACAGACAGCTATAACCTCATACAACCCACCCCCCGCTCATTGTCTCTCACCCACACCCACACACACACACACACACACACATGGTTACCAGCCTCGTCTCGCCTGAAACCAGCGAGGTCTTCATGTGAGCCGCACAGACGGGGGTTTTGGGCTGGGAGTGAGAGGCAGCCCTGGTTTACAGGTCAAGCCAGCAGCTTTACAAGGGAAATCTCCAGAGCCACTATAAATACCACTGTGAGCTTTAAGGGTGCAGTATATCACACCACTGGGTTTGAAGGACCACAAACCAACCCAGTTTTTTTGTTTTTTGTAAACCCCCCCTTTTCCCAACTGTACAGTCGCATGAGCCTGAATACAATTAAATGTGAATTTCCCTTCCTACTATTCAAGTGACTGTTAATTGATTGGCCCGACTTCAAAACATGCCCCCCCCCCCCCCCCCCTCTGCAACAAAGAGCTGGCCGTCCACCTCGCGCGTCAGACCCATATATCATTAGAAGTACCTTTAAAACGCTTGGGGGTGGTTTCACTTTCTTCCCCCCCCTTTTGCTGTAGTTCTGAGCAAACGGCACAAATATGACAAGAACCAATTCAAGTAAGTTGTGAGGATTTTCAACGAGCCCCACCTGCAAGCGAGACATTTGCTCAGCTCAAACTGATGTACTGCGACTCGAAATGAGGCCTAATGGTTCGCTCAAGGAGACGGCTGCATAAAACGTACTGCGTTGTCAAAGTGACACGGCCGTGCAGCACGCGCAGCTTAAATCAAGCGGACATGCACATCGCTCGAGACAAATCTCGATTCATTCAGTTTTACTCCGCTGTGTGACGAGAAAGAGAAAAGGTGGCAAAGCCTCGAGTTGTCTTTCGAACACCTGAGCAGCACAGATGTGGAGTCGGAGGACAATAAAAAGCAGCGATTCGGCGCTCTCGTGCAAATCCCACCGGCCAGCTCTACTTAGCGACAGACGGCACTAATTGGTTCCAGAAGCGTTCGCTCTCGTTCGCACTGGCTGGGATGGCAAGCAGCGAGGGCGGGCAGAAAGAGGGAGAGAAAAAATAAAGGGAGGGAGGGAGGGAGAGCAAGTAATGAGAGGTCAGCCGCCATCTACAGTCGGGCTGCCAGAGCCAGAAAGACACGCCAATTTTATAGTCAATTGGGCGACGCATCTGGACTCATAGATCACAGGCCTGCAGGGCTGGACTTAGCACCCACATTTCACACACACACACACACACACACACACACACACACACACACACACAC
>NW_022280069.1:2391753-2428192 GCF_004355925.1 Anarrhichthys ocellatus
CACACACACACACACACACACACACACACACACACACACACACACACACACACAGAGCAGACCACACAACACAGACAATAACAGGCTACACACACACACACACATCAGGGAAACATGATGCCGTTTATTTCCGAGAGAGTTCTAATGTCAGAATTCCTTATGATGATCTCATTATCACCATATAGATACATTTTCCTTCATATTTCCTGTTTCCAGTGGGACAGTTGAGTCTTTTTAGCAAGTTAGAAAGTGACTATGCAAATATCCACAATGCTCATTCTCAGCCACACCCACTTAAGTAGATTTTTGGATCTTTTCTTTGACCAGGCTTTTTTTTTTTTTTAGTTATGCCAAACTTTTTAGTCTGTTCTTCGTGCGGCGATCGGGACACAATTGTTTATAGTTCCTACCTTGTTACAAATCAACAAAAAGCAGACAATAACAAGACAAAGGCTTCTCCTAAGTGAATAAGACCCACTGTGAAGTCACTGAGTGAGTGTTTATGACGACTCCAGATAAATTGTGTTCGAATTTAGACTGCAGTTTGTTATTTGTTTAAATGAGATCTTTTAGTCCAGAACAAGGTGTCCCAGCCCACCCAGGGAGGCAGAATTGTGGGAAAATGTGCAAAATTGTGCCATTCACATTTGGGTTTGGCTCTAAAAAACTTGATGAATTGTTAGCAGGCACTTGTCTCTGTTCAGGGATCAAATCATTTTCATAACTGTTCAAGAAGTCCCAACCGACTCCACGCTCTCTACTTATCTAATTAACTTCCCATAGTTTAGGACGTGGGATGTTTTCTTCAATACGTTGTGACAAAAGACATACGTTCAGTAATTGGCTCAACACACAGTCTGCATGCATTCTACACCAGCTACTGGCTCATTATGTCTCTTGTGTTTAAACTGTATTTTGGACACAAATTGGTTCTCTGGTTCACGCTCAGGCTAGGCTAGCTAGGCTAGGCTGGCTAGCCTAGGCCCAGCGTTCATCCAAACTATTTCCACCACATGTCATTATGTGAACCATGACAGTGAACTATTATATTAGATCGTTTTGGAAGCAGTTTGTGATACAGTTGAATCGTAATATGAAGAGAAGAATGTAACAATCATGAATGAAGCTCTTGTGTTATGATGGAAAGCTCCAGAACAGCTGGTTAATGAAGCCAGAAGTGTTATCTTGTTGTGTGTTGACTTTGTTTTGAGTAATGGATAAAGTATACCACCCACTCTGGATGTTATCAGCAGGTTGAATGGGTGTCATCAGAGGATATCAGCCTCATAGGAAGGCTTAGAAGGAGCCTGCTAAACCTACTGGTAAGCTCAGAAGACAGTCATCATCAAATCACCAATAAAAATACAAGCTGTGCAAAGCCAACGACTCATTTTACTAACTTTGTTACGTAATTTACAAAGTACTTATTCTACCTCAAACCATGATTTATTTCCTAAACCTAAACAGCTTTGTTGCTTAAACCTGAAGTGTTTCTGTTTCTATCCACAACATTTAGTTTCGCTTTCATGGTGGTGATAACTGTTGATAACTGCCCGTACACTCTGCTGATAATGTTAAAAAACAGGTGCGTACGCCACCGTCATGACACGGTTACTTTAAGTTGCATCGTAACAGGTTGTCTTACCTCTGTGGGGACGGCCAGTGAAGACAGCAGGGGCTTCATGCCGCCGTACCTCTGTATTGTCACCATGATGACGCAGCGTAGCATCTCCAAGAAAGCCGCGGTTGGCCTGAACATGAGGACACAACAACCAACAGCACAACACTATGAGGATTAATGACAGTTCAGCTGGGTACCTTCATCTTTACTGAGGTCCAGGCCTTCAACTCCAGGACGCATTTTGATGTTGATGTTGGAGGAATAATTACAGACCAGAGCTGACTGAGTTCAAATAGATTTGACCTTTGACATTAATGAGGGTAGCGGTCTATTAGGAGGTCGCTTAGAGCTACAAGCAGGACAGCTACAAGAGGTATAAAGTCCCATTCAGACGAGAGAATGTTATTTTAATACTACATGTCTGTTTTTGTTCATTTACATGTTTTAGTGGAACTGAGTTTTTGCATTTCCCTTGTTATTGAGTTCCATCAGCTCAGCACACAGCGGGGGGGTTCTGTGTGATAAATGAAGAACAACATCCAGCTGTTTGGAAACGCACGCGATGAAGGAAACCTCACAGACTCCAGTCCCTTCAGCGGTTGCTGTTTCAGTAGTTTGCAACTGTCGGTCCAAATGAGTCATTTTCAACGAATAATTCAGGGCACATTTTTTATTATCCATCTCCCCCTGGAATATTAATCTCTAAAAGACTAAATGAGACTTCAGACATCTGACCTCTCATAGATGAATAGTTCCCAATCTTTTCTTTCTTTTGACCCAAGCAATGTCTACTCATGACCCTTTTGTCAGTTTTCATATTACTCAAAGTTCTACCAAAGACTTATTTGTGTGTACTGGATTTTTAAGTAATCTATCAATTAAATTACCAAGAAATGCTGTCTAAACATCCCAACCAAAAGCTGGGCTGTCATTTAAAAACAAATAAAAACCAACGTGGGCGTAACCTTAAATAAGTTGTGGCTGACGTCACATCAGATTTCACTCCGTTCAGTTCTACGAGGAGCGGGGTGAGAAGTGTTCACCGTCGTCTTGTTTGCTTTGTGCAGATTTCACTCCCATTTAAAACCTGACACAAGAAATTACACGGCTCTCAAATGTTCGACCAGTTCGATTTTTGATTGACAGGTCGCTGCCGCTACCAGAGACGTATACGTACGTCGTCTCTACGTCACTCCCCCGCATTCCAAATATGGTAACTTCCGTTCATTGGTTGCAAAAAAAACCACATAATCCAAGATGACGACGGCAAAATCGACGAACTTGAGGCTTCAAAGACATGAATGGCTGACGTCACGATGACTACGTCCACTTCTTATATACAGTCTATGATTTAAACAATTAATGGATCATCATATATGTTGTCAACATTTTTACTGTAGATTGACTAAATGACAAATCATTTCAGCAGTAGTAGCAGAAATATGTTGTTGTCCTTCTTTCTTATCTTAAATACATTGATTCATCTTGTGACCCCTTGGAGAGTGTCAACCCCAGGCTTGGGAACCACTGTCATAGATAACCAGAGCCTTCCTCTCTTTGCTTCTTAGTCTGCCAACATGAACAAATGTCAGTACTGTACCTCTGATCCACGATGAAGCCCAGGGAAGTGAGAGTGAGCAGAACGTAGCCGGTCATCCCCAGAATGGTTAACTGGGACAGCATCTATAGGAATCAAGATGTGCATGCATGCCATTAGAAATGTGGTTGGGGGAAAAAAATACATTAGAATGTAAACCTTAAATTAATATTGTGGCTGGTTTCGTTACGATTGCAGGAGACCTTACTGGGAGAGCAGTCGTAAACCGCACGGCTGCTCGGCTGTTTACCTGGCAGTGCCAACCAAAACATGTCCGACCTTCGGCATAAGTGCGCTGGCACATACTGTATCCTGCAGCAACTGCAATCCGCTCCTTACTTTACACTGACATGCCTAGTTTGCATAGATGCTCCAATCATCCCAGATGGGTCTTGACGGGGGACTTGACCGCGGTGGAAGAGGCTGCAGTTTGAATCCCGATAGCCCCCTGAGAGGAGCCAAAACAACCAACATCCGAGCACAAATCCCATGCAGACTCTCACTGACCTTTTCCAAACTATTTGGGAGACACACCAAAAAAACTGAGCGGTACAGGACGCGATGTACGTTCTAATTTGTGTTCTCTAACCCGCGGCCTTGGCTGAGGGCAGCAGCTGGAAGCCCCGTGTCTCCTGAGGATGCCGTGGGCTGTCAGCTCGGGTTTATATTTCTCCGACACTCAATACAGAGCCTGACAGCCAAATCTCACCGACTGCTCCCATACGACCCAGAAGGCATCGTTCCTTCAAGGGGGGGTTCTGGCCTCGATCCATCCATCAGAGTGAAGGAACACGACTATCAGAGTGTATTAAAGCTGAATGATCATCGCAGGAGGGTTCAAAGGCTACAGACACAGTTATTTTTAGTAAGAGGCGCAATGAGTGGAGAATAATTTTTGTTTTTGTTCTGACTGTCCGAGACGCCGAGAGAAAATCCTCCACAGACCCCTCAGAGTCGTCAGGTCGAGTCACGTTGACAGAAATGTTCTGTTTTTTTGTTTTGGAAGAAGAAATGTTTCACGATTCTTTCATCGTGTTACTTCTTTATGTGGTCGAGTGTCAAACTGCAGCAATAACAGCAGAGGACAGAAAGGAAAGTGAACATCTGGTGGCAGCGAATGATCGTGTTATTCTATTGTCCCCTGAGACGAAGCAGATTAACTCATTATTGCCGCCATTATTATGACGACGTTCACGTTCTCCTAGAGTAGAGTTACCACTGAGGGAGTGCTCCGGGAGTACGTTACTGCAGTAAGTTACAGGTAATACACATCCTTTACTATTACTAATTTGAAGAGAATTTAAATGTGTAATCTGTATGATAGAACTATACAACTATGATTCAAAAACTTTATGATTAATTTGCAGAGAAAGATCAAGTATTATTTCAGACCATTTGATGATCCGATCACATATCTGTGCCTTGCTCAGTGGTGGAAGAAGTACTCAGATATTTTACTTCAGTGAAAAGACCACATAATACCTCAATATATCTTGTCAACTCTGTCTTTGACTTAAAGTATCAAAATATACTTAAAGGTCGACTCCATCCAGTCGTTTCTGTGTCTTTCGAAAGGGAAACGCCCACTCAGTCATGAGCGATAACGTCTGTAACCACAGTAAGCTGATCAATAAGGTTATCAATAGTGTGAACGCCAGCTCTCTCTAACACTCCAGTGACTACATCAGTCATTTTACTTTGCAGAACACAGGAGTTTCTGGTCTACTGCTGTTTGTTTGTGTTGTTATGCGACTTCTGATCCAAGCCAACCTGCCGTCCACACCAGTACGTACTCTGAACCTGCAAAGTAACTATAGTTATTAAATGAACGTAGTACAGTAGCACATTTCCTTTTAAAGTGTAGTGAAGTAGTACAGTACATAGGTATTTTCCCACTAGTGTTGACAACTACTATGGCAGTACAAATTGCACATAATTCGACTCTGATTGCACATAATTTAGCTAATCTAAGTTAACATATTATGTCATGTTGTTGCTCTTTTGTGCTTTAAATTCCAAATGTTGCAATCATAAACACACTAATGGAGAGTTGTTCTGAGATGAGACTTGGTCACTTCCGCTCTCTGCATCTAATAGTAACTGTTTCACAAACCTATAATAAAAACGCACACGTTCTGCTGATGACGTAATTGAAGAGTAGCTTCACTTCATGTTTTCATGGCTTAGAATTAACGCAAAGCCCATAAATTCTGTGGCAGTGTGTCATCAATTGTCGAGCTAAATAAGCGCCTAGCGAACATGTGGGTATAAATACATAACAGTGACATGATTTATCGTCGGGGCCGCAGCGCTCACTTTGTTATTTTCCCGTCCGAGTCCTGATTGCTGCATCCTGAAGGCTATTTGGGTTGGGAAATGGTTGACTCGACAATTAAGGCGTTTGTGTTCACTGCCGGACCACCAGCTGGTGTTTCATTCGCCGAGAGGGAGGGGAACCCTCGACCCTGGATGGGGAGGTGTGTGTTTGTGTGTGTGTGTGTGTGTGTGTATGAGGGGGGGGGGACCACAACTGAAGGGAGCACCACGGAGGTAGTGATCAGAAAAAAAAGAAGGGCCATTTTATTTTATTTGGGAGTTTGAAGGCGCTGGGCGTGACAGCACTTTTTGGCTAACCAAAACTATGCCTGGGGAAAAGAGGCTTCCAAAGATAACTGCTGAGGAGACCTGTTTCTTTTTTTTTTCCTGACGGAGGAGGAAGGGGGTCTCTTGGCTCGTCGAGTGGAAAATAATAGACAAAGGTTGTTCTAAAGGGGAATGCCGATCAGTCATTCTGTCATGATGTTAGACAGAGCTGGTCTTTTCCTCCTGGCTAAGTAGAGGACTCTGCCCGACCGTGGAGCAGCCACAACAAACTGCATAATTGGGTGAAATAATGTTGGCAAACAAACACGCAGCGCTCAGCCTTAAATTAAGAGCCCTGGACCACCTTGTCATACTTTGTATGAGGGATTACGGTAGCCTAAACATAACAGTAGCCAGCATGTGACCAGGAGACTCAACCCGCTCCAAGCATAAAGGAATGTAAAATGCACTCGTTCCTCCTTCTAAAGGACCGTCAGTGTGCTTTTGAGCAAGGCAGCTAACCTTCTAATCAAGTTTAAAAGCACAATTCCTCTGCCGACATTTACAGTTTTCCATCTGCGACACATACGCACCATTTTGTTTTCAAACAGATCATGGTAAGTCCCCAGCGCCATCAAGAAGTGTACGACCACATAAAGTTGTAAAGGCAGCGGCCAACTGGGATCGTGAGGCACTCCCTGTCCGGTAACCTGCACATGGAAAATAAAACATGTTTAATTCCCCAACCCCTCATATTTCTGTTGCAATCATCTGGACAGATTCTCACACCAGACAGCATGCCTTGTACTTATATAACAAGATTCCTTCAAGTTCAACTCCGTGTTTCTCGTAACATGTTCAGAGGTTTTACAGTGTGGTCGCACCGTTCAGAGCAGGGGCTCTATGAGGTTCTTATCCATAGTCAGTCCATTAACTACAGTAGATGGCAGTCTGCACGCTTCCAGTTTGGAGAAGCATTCAGTAGCAGCAGGACGAGACGTTATGTACTGCTGGGACGGCGGCAGCAGCAACATAATGTAGTTTAGACAACTTTTAAAACATACATCAATATCAAGAGTACTATGCTTCCACTGGTCTTCAGTCCTGTCTGAAACATGGACTGTATAGCTGTCTCAGGGCAAGGGTTTCTTTTAGGTGTCTAAAATACGTTTTGTTGCTGCCCCCGTCAACTTTGTTCCTGTGCGGTAACTCTGTCTGTTTCTACAAACTGGAGGTGTGCCCACCCCCATCTCCTGTAGGCAACACACTGTGGATAAGTACCTCATACAATCCCACTTCAAGATGCCCAAACCTTCCCTTTAAGATTTCATTCCTGGTTGATTTGGTGACAACTGCGGTTGCTGATGGTAATGGCATGCTCATGTTAATAACACAGGATGTTACAAATGTTTATGCTCCCAAATCACGTTCAATGTTTGCATGCCGTCCTGGTCAACACTAGTCCTGCATGGGTCTCAGCCAGTGACAATAAATACTTCTGTAAATAGATTGAATATTGAGTGAGTGAGAATGTTGTAAAAAAAGAAAATGCCCAAAATGAACTCATCAAAGTCAAACGTCTCTGATGACCTTTCTACTTCTTATGTGTTTATATTCTTTATGACTAAAAGGCCTTTTGTCGCTTCAAGCTGAATTTTAAAAACGGTGAAAATGAGTTTGTTGTGTTCCATCTACAAAGTCATCCAGGATTTATTGGGTGTAGCAGTTTCCCCCAAACACACAGTCATACATCAGTCCTTTCCTAAGAATTCCCTGAGTCACTTGAGCAGTTTTTTTCAGCTTCCTAACAAAGTAACTAAGCCTGAGGGCCTTGGGCTGAAACTGCATCCTTTTTGGGAATGAAGTAAAAAGAAAACACAAAAAAAAAAACTGTCCAATCATAGAGGCCCATCCCTAATTCGGGGGGTTTCCCAGGATCCCGAGGAACCAAACCACCACATGTGGGTTCCACCCGCATCCCGTCCCCGGTCCTGTAGGTATTCCAGCTCGGTGCTCTGCTTATTCTCAAAGAGCTGCAACACGTTCTGACCCTCTCTCCTCCCTTTCCTTTCTTTCCCTCACCGGCAGATATCAACCAGCAGCCGTCTACGCAAAGCCTTTCAAGATATTCCGGTTCAATTCCAGCTCCGTCCGTGTTTAGAACCGCCCTGCTGGGTTTAAGGGGCTAATTTAATTGTAAAGGCAAAGGGGAGTTTCTTTTTTCTTTTTTCTTTAAGTGTGAAGCATGAAGGGAAGTATATATGTGACACCATCAGCGTTATTTCAAAGCTAACTGCCGGGGCATTCAACTTGAGCCTGTATGTCATTCTATGTGCGCACACACACACGCACACGCACGCACGCACGCACACACACACACACTCACACTCGACTGCTTGCGGTTTTAATCCCGCAGACTGCCTTTTAAAAGACGGTGAAAATGAACTTATTGTGTTCCCTCTACAAAGGCGTTGCAGCTTTTATTGGATGTGGCACTTCCTTGTAAAAGTTGCAGAATATGTGAATCCTTCAATAAGGAATGCTCTTGAGTCATTTAAGCCTGTGTTTTGCGTGTGTCAAAATGATGGGTAATGAAGCCTGAGGGCATTGTGGTGAAATTATACGTCCTGCAGGAATGATGTAACCAAGGCATTTTCTTTGTTTTTAACCAACCTTGGGATTGTCTACGTGGTCACCTAGCCGAGGTTTACCAGGACTCCAACTCGGACCTTTGAAGAAAGTTGACAGCTTGTCACCGACGGTCTTGAAAGTGTTGGACCTTCTCCACAAATACAAATAGTAGTGTAGCTGAAAGAAAAGAAACCCACGAGTCAAAAAAACAATACACAATCAGATGCTACATGCAATTGATCAACGTTAATGAAGTCATAGCTAATCCTGAGGAGAAAGGTTTCAGTTTTCATTGGGCTGGACGCAAAAATAATCCCAACAACCACCTTCTTGGCATTTCCCTTTATTGGCCTCCTTCACCTCAGCTGGCCAGTTTGTTTGGAGTGGAGTTATAACGTTATGGTTACAAAATGGCCAAATTAGGGAAACTTGAGCTCACGTCCCCCTCCTCGACTAAAAGGTGTTTATACTCAGGTGGATGGAGGTGAGACTCGACGGCGGCCACAACCATTGATGAAAAGATGGGACCAACCTGAACGTAGAGGATTTCAAAGGTGTTGATGGGGAACACCAGGCCGAACACCACTTTGTCTGACTCCTCAGCAAAGGTACCTGAGAAGAACACGTGCAGCTTTTATTTACAAAACTAAATAACGTGAATAAATACAATACCTATATTGAATACATAAAACATCTACATTTACACATTCAGAAGACTATCAGTAACATTATCGTGCTTGGGTCCACCTGGTGAAGGTGAGTATTCACTCCTTTTAGCTCTGTTTTGATCTCCACCAACTCCTCAGGGAAATATCTGGCTCTTTAGTTAATCAAGACATATATATTTGCCCAACATTTGGTGTAATTACTACTCTTATGGGTAAAATATTAATATAGCTTCTGGGATCAACCGCTTAAAACTGTCTGCAGCCTAAGAAAGAGAGAGAAAACGGCCCAAGGGATTTCTGGGTAATGTAAACCTCAGAATTTAATCAGTTACCCCTCGCTGACGTTTGGTGCAAAAGTGCTGACTCGAGTAAAAAGGCAAACCTAAATAGCTTATAGGGTCCCCGTTTCCCTTCATTTTGCTGTTATAATAGGTCATATACCACAACTTTTGGTTTCCAGTCAGTATCAAGTAATGAGAGGGCAGACGTCACAGACATTAATACAGATACGAACACCACAAACACCACAACAAGTTCACTCATAAACTCACGACTTCAACGGTACACAGGAGGATGTGAAAAAGATATTAATGACGCTGAACAATAATAATAACAACAAATAAAAGTGAATTCATCCAGAACTTCAAATCCATAACTCTGGCATCATAACTCTCTGTGTGGCTACATATCAGCAAAGTTGAGTCTACGTAATACGCCGTCGTAAATCTTTTCTTTGACAGTAGGTGGCGATATACTGTCATTTAGTAGTAAATTATATCAGTGAAAGGAGGAAGAAAAACAAAGAAAAGTGAGACAGCATTGTTTATATTTAGTATTGATCGTAAAACATGCAAGTATTGCAGTAGCGATACTTTTGGTATTGATCCGGCTCTCTGACACAAACTCACTGACGTACAGAACTACTGTAATACTTAGTTAGCAGTGACTAAACGGAGCCGCTGGAAAGATAATCAGGCACAGACACAAATGTCTGAATGCTGTTGCTCACCAAATAACCGGTCCCATATGATCAGTATTCCTCCGTAATTCTTGTCAATGCAGTATTCGTTCCTCCCTGTTGGGAAAATATTTTGTGAGATGACCACAGAAATTAACTATTGTGAAAAAGTAAAGAAAAACAAATCTCTAATTCTGGAAGCCAATTCCATTATCTCAGACACTTGTAAGCTGACCATGAACATAACTATAATCAGACATAATCAGCTTTTATTACACGTTTGATGCCATCACACACATGGCATGAACTAAAACTAAATCTTTATGAAACAAAAATAATAGATTGTCACTCTCCTTCATAAAATAACGCTCGTCTCACCGTGATGAACTCGGTGGTGTTTCGGGGTGTTGAAGACCCACTCCAGAGGTCCAAGGTCTCTGATCAGCTGAAATAGAATAATAACATACAGAACATTCAATATTTCATAAGTAGAATGTAAAACGGTCGTTTTCATCACCACACGATTTTTAGAGTACGAGATGTATATTGTGTGACTAAGTGATTTAGTCCTGGTGGTGGTACAGGATGAAAAGCCATGTGTCCTACATTGAAAAGGTACATCCTCTGGGGAGCATGAATGTGAACATAAATTTACATGGAGGTTTTTTTTTTGGGGATGCCTATAGCTGGACAAAAATGTTAACGAAACAAAAAGTGAGGGGGTCACCAAAGACACTCTGTCTACAGCAGACGTTGACATGTCTCACAGAATAAGTGAGAACCTTGAACTGCTAGCGGTGCCAGAGGGGAAAGTCAAGGCAAGCACCATGAATGTCCACCAGTCCATCCAACATCTGTTGAGATATTTCAGGCTGCGCTAAAGTGATGGAACGACCGACTGACCAACAGACGGAGCCAATGGCGCTAGAATGGATTAAACTGACCATCACAATTTCCGAGAGTTGACCAACAACCCGACCCCAAATAAATTCAGTTTACTTTATTATGAGGCGAGACAAAGTAGCAAAATCCTCACATTTGGGAGTCCAGAACCATCAAATCTTTGGTAGGAATCAATAGATACAGTCTGAGTCAGTTACCGATCATCTGTTGCTCAACTATGGTCACAATGTGTCTTTTATGTTTGTAATTCTGCCCCTGTTAAGCACTTTGTGACTTATGTCTGTAAAAAGCGCTTTATAAATAAATCTTACTTACTTACTTACTTACTTACTAAACATTCATATTCTTTTTTCCTAATCATAGTCGTATTCATGGACTGGTGGGATTAGAAAAAAAGACGCGAACAATGCTGGTAGAGTTAAACCCATTAACACTCTGAAGAAAACATGCACATCTCAAGAGACGATGCAGTTGAATGAGCACATTTTGGGCATAAAACTATCAAACATGAATCACTTTCTCTTCTTAGATATCAAACAGATGCACCAGTGAGTCATTAAAGATTACTGAGGTCAAACACGGCATTTTTCTCACAGTTCATGTTTCTCTTCAGGCTGCGACTCTCGGATTATTTTGATGTTTCGCATCGATACGAACGAGACCTCTCAGTCTGGAGAAACGTGCACGGCTGGACAGAATTCCTCGGTGATTCATTATTTCCATGTAATGGCTGCGTCTGGCAGCCGAGCGTGAGAGTTTTATCTTGAATGAAACAGGTCTCCACCGCTTCACTCCGGGCTCTGAGGCTGGAGCGGCGCAGCGAATAGCGCACCAATAAATTACACGACATCAAAAAAAAGAAGAAAAAAAAAAAGGCCATAAAGGAGGCATAAGTTACATCCCTTCAGAAGATTGTGACTATTACGACTGTTTGCACTAATAGTGCACTAAAAGATGGAAGGCGTTCCAAATCCACTCATTCCCTCTCAAGATTGTGGGGATTGTAAAAGTGATACTCCCGTCACTTTAAAGGCGGAGAGAGCGGTCATGCTTCTGTTTGGAATATTTCATGAAATCTCATTATTTTTTATTGAACACAGGTTCCACTGCAACTCCGAGCCTACAAAGGGTCGACTTAGCGCACGGATTAGTTTTGGCAGAGCGAGAACGGTAACTTTACAGACTTTTGTTCAGTCAGGTTTTCCCTTTTAACTTTGCACAGCAACAATGACGTTAAGAGATTCATACACAGTCACGTGTGCTACATCTTGACTGATTATACAATATATTTACATATTGAATGTAACATTCATGTCTATCCTAAATGTCATCATTGTATCATATGAGACATTTGTGTGAAATTGTCATAATTAGCATATTCATTTTTTAGTTATGGTCATTTTAAAAAGTGTCTCCTGAGGTCACAATGACGTTTGAGTTCAAGTGGACGTTTGTGCCACATCTGGAAAAACTCTCTCCAGGCGTTCCAGAGATATAGTGGTCACCAGAATGGGATCATTTGATTCATTATCTTATCTTTACTTATCCTGACACTGCAGGTGAAAAGTCAGCGTTTGAACCAAAGACATGAAACAGGACGTGTGTCTGGCGATGAATGATGGTACTTGTTGTTTAACTGCATCGGTCCAACGGTCAAAACACGTAAAACGTTGCCATCCATGTACCCTTCAACACCGTCCCCTTTCTCCTCTTTTCAGGATAAAGACTAATGAGATTAATGAGAGCATGTGTAACCTGTGTTGAGATATTTACCTCAGTGTGGATCCAGAACTGGTAGAGGAGGTTTAACTGTATGTGGACGGCGAAGACCGTGGGGGGTGCAATCAGAGCCATGGGAAGGTAGAAAATCTGAGGAGGAAGAGAAGTCCTCTTTTATCGACATATTGCATAATACAAAGACAGGAAGACAGCAAGTGCTTTACAGCCAGTCCTGTAAATATCAACAATCTGTCAAAAATGTGACATAGAAATGATTAGAGCATTACAACAAACAACATGGGAACTTCTAAACCGCCACCAGTGGTCAAAACACTCCACCGAGTACATTTAAAAGGATACAGCTGGCAAATATATGTTTGATATTGTCAATAAATGCCATGAAAAGAACAAAACAAATGTGATGACAATGTGATAGTTTGTCTCTCAATACTTTTGGACTTTTCCTATCCTTTCTGTGGCACTCTGCCTCATGTAACGCAGAGCACCGGTGTGGCTCTAAATAGTGCTTTGAAATGTTTTTGGACAACAATGGAGCTGTAGAGGGACAGTTTTTCCTCTAACCAGTAGTGCTGTTTATCAACAAATAGTTTTGGTATAGTATTGGTGTGAGTTGTCTAGTTTTGCAGATATGCAGGTTTGCAGATATGGGCCGTAGAGATGTCTGCCCTCCAGTATAATGGAACGAGACGGCACTCGGCTTGTGGTGCTCAAAGCACCAAAATAATTACGTTTAAAAAACACCAAGAGCAACGTCTCTTTCCAGAAATCATGACCCAAGATAATCCACAGATCTTATCGTGAGCAGTTTCATGTAGGAACTATTTCCTTTCTACTGAACTACACCCGCATCACCGCGCAGAAGGAAGCTTGCATATGAACTCTATGTTGCTAGCTCACCTAGCACCACTGAGCTAGCTAACACTGCAGCTCAACCGACGTGGAGGCCATTTTCATTTTTACATCTTCTCCTTCTGTGGTGACACGGTTGGCAGGTGTAGTTTGGAAGAAAGAAAATAGTTCCTAGATGAAACGCCTCACAAAGCGACACTAAAAGCTCCTCAAACACAATAAACGTGCTATCGCTACTTTAAGCAGCCAGAGTCAGGAACCAGGCCAGGTGTAGAGGGATAAGATGCATCAGTCTTTGGCTACAGAGACAATACTTGGCTCCATGTTGACAATAATAACAATTAACAGAATTAGCTGTGACAGAATGAATAATATCTCACCCATGATGTGAACTGCTGGGTGAGGGACTGTCTGAGGGCAGTGGCGAGGTTGTAGTACTCTGAACTGTGGTGAACCTGGTGAGAAGCCCAGATGATGGACACCTCTGGAGAAAAATGACACATGCAAAGATACAGCATGAAAACAAGAGTCCACCAGTCCAAATCTCTTTTGAGGTTATCACTTCAACCAACCTGCCCATTAATGTGTGACAGAGCGAACAGCAGCACCAGATTCATACGCGAGGCTTGAACTCTCACACACATTCAGCTGCTTTTTAACATCACCACAAGTGATTTATCTCAACAATCAACCTCCCCAGATGAGTAACGAGACACTTTCATCCCCAGAAGGAGCCATTTGGGTCTCGCTCCTGGCCAGCCGTGATGAAACGCCGAGGCTTGAGTGTAGCTGGCCATTGGAGGAAGAGGAGGGGGGAGGGGGGGGGGGGGTATTCGGTTGCAGCTGGTTAGCGTCCAGCCTGATGTCCCAGTGCTCCAGTTTACATTCCTCTGCTGTGTTGTGATACTTGCTACATTAATATCTGTGTTACACTTCATTTTAACATCCAAAGGGAACATGCTTGTTAAGTTTCACTGGATCTCCGGCCTGTTTCCGGACCACCCCGTCTAAGTCTGTGCTTTTTGGCACCTCCCGGCCACTTTGGCCTCTGCATCCGTACAAGAGAGAACAGTAACCTTCAAATATTGCAGAACCACAAAGCCCCGTATAGACTATGTATAGTGGTGTACTTGTTGTAGTAAAAAAAAGCAGCCAAAGTTATTAAACGAGGTTTAAGTTTTATGAAGCGGCCTCGTGTGATGGGATTTGTGATTAAGGGATCAATTAAACTTGTATTACACATGGCATGCATGCATGTGTGTGTCCCCGTGCATGCATGCCACAAGCTTGTTTTTGGCTTGTTGACAATGAATTTTTAGGGTTTTTTTATCTAATAGATTTCATTAATAATGCTATTTGCACCTCCATCTGCAATTTGCAACTTGCACCTTTTGCATAATGCACAGTGTTCAAGCAGCAAGCATTTTGCCAAATGTGAGGTTACGACATTATATTTTGAGAATATCTTTCAAAAGCCACATCTCTCTCTCTCTCTCTCTCTCTCTCTCTCTCTCTCTCTCTGTTTAATAACAGCAGGGAGTCAAACATCCCAATGGGCCGATGGTCCGCCGCACCTGAACAAACACACTGCTGAGCGCTGAAGGTGTGCAGAGGAGCACCGCGACCTGTCCCGACACCTTTCCAATCAGTGAAACTGAGGTGGACTTCCTCAAGCGTTTGGGGAAACCCTGAGGAGCTCCCAGAGCAAACTACCGCTCCCGAGCAATGCTCCACACCTCCGTTATTTAACAGGGTTATTGCTGAGTTTTAGCAGGTGTGAGAGAATGAATGTCACGGGGGAATGTTTTTGGAAGCGTCACATACATTGTTAAATGGGGTATTTTGGATTGATTTTAAATGGAAGCAACAGGGTTGGACTTTAATTCAAACTTTATTTTCCCTCTCAACACAACTGACAGTCTGCAGACAAGGCATGAGTCTGACAGGAGAGAGGTAAGAAGAAATGAAAACAGAAGAGAAGTCTGACTGCATCTACGACAGTCAAGCACTAAAATTATGAAGTTTCTTCCGCTCCGCACTGTGGGGGTTTCAGAGATGAACTGTCCTGCTCAGAGACATATTGAGAGGATAATCCAGCCTTTGTTTGATTCCAGCAGCCTGAGTCTCTTTTTGCTTTTTCCCTTCTCACTGGAATCGTGCTTGGCAGGGTCCAGGAATAAGGGCGGCTAAGATTGATGCTTCTTGTCATTGATAGGAAGTAGGAACCGCTAGGCTTCACTGCAAGCCCATGTCCTCATCTCTGGACTCGGCGGGATGCTGCATAGTTTGGCAGGGCCTATTCAGGAGGGAAGCCCCGTTAATGGTGAGAACCAATGCCACAGAGCCCGTGTTCCCAGCAAGAACAGAGAAAACGCTGAGGACGGCACTTCCATCTGGCCTCCAGCGAGCCTCAACTCACCCTTTCTTGGGAATAGCAAGCATGAGTGCACGCTAATCAGGTGATGGACAGTTTGGACACATTATAGGAGACTCTGCTCAAAAATTACAGCAGTCGTCTTTCATTCAAATCCCTAAAACATTATGTTTATCTCCGTGTGAATCACGACTGCTGTCTGTGTGGAACAAAAGGTGGAAGTAGTGCAACTTTGTTCTAAGGTCAGAGTGCAAAGTTAAGGTTTGCGTCCAATTGTTTGTGCATAAACTTGTATCTCTGCCAGTGGGTGAATGAATTCATTTGCTATAAATTATAAAATTGTGCTGTATAATTAAAAAGTTAACTTTATAACAATGGTCATATACATACAGATATATATGTGAAATGTGAACATCCTAAGCATTTTAGGAGCAATGGGCTGCTGTAAAGCGCCCGAGGAGCAATACTGGGTTCAGTGTCTTGCTCAAGGACACTTCAACTTGCAGACAGTGGGTGCTCAGGCTTGAACCGCCAATCTTCTAGTCTTGAATCAGTCACTTCAGGTTACAGCAAACCTACTGCAGCTTAGCTTGGCTTATTAGCCATCTAACCATCTAGCTATCCGGCGAGAAATACTTGAGTCAGTCCACATCGTCGCTTCGCCTGAACTCGCTTATTTGAGCCAATATGACTACATTTTGAATTCAATTCTATTGAGAGCAGCGATTTAAATGTGTTTCTGTTTATCACTATCAAACAGGTCCGACATTTTTAGAATACAAATAGTTCCAATGGCATCTAAGAGTAGAAATGGTAGTACGAATAAGCTTAATCAGGGTCTTGGAAGATGTTCCTCGGCCCCCGAAGGTTTATAATACTTTCCTATTGTGAGCGGCTGTAGTATAAGCATTGTAATACTATCCTATATAGATACATCCCATTGGATATTGTCATCTATTATTGTTGACATGGTTTCCTGCAACACCAAACCCTGTGCAACCAAAATAAGCCTCATTGTTCTGGTATTCACCATGAGAAGAGGTCTGGCAGCATGTTGATGTAATTCTACGATTTTCAGTTCCCACTGTTGAATTATATCATGACACATAATCAAGGCCTATAAGTCATCATCAGTCAGGTTACGTGACCGAGTTAGACTCTAACAGAGTCTGTTTACGTCCACCTCAACAATGTTAGGAGCAGTGCTTATACAACCGGAGTCGTATAAACGCAAGAAAGCAAAGTCCTGTTGGACGCAGCTGCAGTAAGTGCCGATAATGATCAATCTGTTCCTCGATGATGCTGCCATAAAAAGAAAGTATGACTGGTAAAAAAGAAAAATAATCAGCAGAGGAGGAGGGCCAAATCCACTCTCTACGAGAACACTTTCACATTCACATCAATCAGCTGCCAGATCGTCACCCTTGGCGACAAACTCCTGGCACCGACGAGCGGCGTCCTTCATGTGCGGCCCTTCTGAGTGGTGGGCCGAGCTGTCAATCACCGGGGTAATGGCCTGTGAACGGCCCTCCGGTGTTTGGATCGGACGGCTCTTGGTTGGGGTGCCAAGTCAAACAGCGAGCGCCGGACTCGGTGGGACGGTTGGCCAACTCCCCCTCTGCCATACTTCATGCTGTCCACACAGTTCAGTCACACGCACTAAACTAAACACACTAACCGTGGTCAGGCCCACTTACAGCTCCCACAAACAGGACGGGTGTAAAAACTAGGTTTTAAAAGTGAAGGGTGACGTAAAATGGCTTTTCTATCATATTTTAAGATAAACAACATTCTATTTGAATTGATTATATTCTCAATTATGTTGATTCTAACTGAAATCCAAAGCACTAGATATAAAGCTGTTTTATTCTTTCTCTCTCTGTTGCAAAAACAAAGAAGTAATCCAGATAGATTTTAGATTTTATGCAATAAAACAATTTTATGCAATAAAAAAATAACTCAGAGTTTATGGAAAATGTATAAAAACTAATCAAAACAAAGAAATAAAGTGAAATATAACACCAATTGTAATATGTTTTCCCTTTTAAGTATGCATTTACTGTGCCATAATTAAATAAAAAAACACTTGTTAAAGGGGCAATTATACAGCTTTTTGTATTTAACAACTGGGTTGTTTGTGTTGCGGGGGAGCTTTTTCTCTTCTGCAAAGGAGACATATTGTCCATGCCAAAAGTATATCATGACACAGCAAATACATCGTAAGAAAAACATATAAACGCGTATTTCACTTTATTTCTTTGCTTGATTTGTTTTCATGTTGGACTGCCACCTTTTAGTCGTCTAATCGGTCGTTTTGGTCTTTGTCTTCAGTCAATCAGTGATTTTTAATGCTAAATGACGTATTTCCAAGAAACCTCTGAGCACGTCTCACAAGATGTTCAAGTGGGGCTTTTGTGTGACTCTTTATGGTGAAACTCAGTTTTACAGATCTGTGAATTAAATCAACTAATTGATTAGTCGACAAGAATGTTTTTGGTCGAGGACAGCCCCGTTATGTAGGCCTTGTAAATCTTCCACAGCATGCGAGCGTCTTTCTAAGGTTAAATTAAACAGCATGACTAATCAGGAAAAAAATAAATACCACTACAGCAGAAGAAACGCAGCAATTTCAGGATCCAGTCCTCTGTGCGCCAATAAAGGCATCGTGGCAAATGACTGCATGAAAGCAGAGTAAAGATTGTCTAAGATTACGGATTTTATATGTTTGACAAAGTTTGAATCAACTGATTGCAACAGCACACCAAACACACCGAAACAAAAGGAAACATTTATTCATGCTAAACCTGCACAAATAAACAGTTCTTACTTAAAAGTTTTTAGTATTTCTTAATTATTAGTGACTTAGAGATTAACAAGTTCAAGTTATACACAAATTTATCAGAAATTTGCTAATTTGAAAAATAAATCATACACAAAATAACACTGTAAATTGTAATTTAATGCTTGACACAACTTTGACTTTGTGTGTCGGATTTCTCTTTATCATTCGCAATATCTCAGTTCTTTTTTGAAAGAATTTTAAAAGTCATATTTTTTTTAAAATGGTGAATCGATTCAGAAACTTAAAAGATAAGAATCTCGATTTTTACTTGAATCTATTTTTCTCCGCACCCCTTAATCACCACTCATATTCATCCTTCATGTTCACACTTCATCCCTCCAAACAGTGGACGTTTGTCCTCAGCGGGGGGGGGGGGATCTCCCCCTCCGTCGGCTGTTGACAGAGGGAAGTCTCTCCATGCAGGGAGGGGAGCACACGAGGGCAGCAGTCAGCCGGACTGAGGCCTCTGCTGAGCTCAGCGACCCTCTCAACCATCATGACACGCTCTTCTTTTCCACACTTTGTTTAAAAGCTGCTCACACAGGCCCTGTGGACGTGATCCCTTTGTGATGTCTAGGTTCAATCAGACCGGCCTCTCTCTCGCTCTTTCATCGCACAGAGCAGCAGACAGAGAGTGAGAGCCAGTGACCTATAGATCACTGTGGATGTTATGTCTGTCTCTCATGAGGCCTTTCACTTGGTCTCTTCTGCTGCCGTGAGCCAGACCCCCACATCCTGACCAAACCGCACCGACACAACCAGCAAACTAAGCGGGGGCCCCGGATTCTTTTGTCGGCCCCCCTGCAACCTGCACCGGGCCAGGAACCCGCCGTCACCGTGAAGATTTATGGAGCCCCGGGCAGGTTAACCCCCCCACCTCCACCTCCACCTCCACCCTGCCACACCGCCCAGAGGAGCTCCTCTTTAAACAATAACATCCACATCGTCTGCGTCCTCTCGGGGACGCAGGACAGCGAAGGAGTGCTGAGCACATCTGTTTGTCTTAACAATTGCTGCTGTCTGCAAGGCCAGAGGAGTGGGAGGGGTGTGTGGACACAGCAGCACACAGATATATAGAGGATGTCGTAAGGTGCATATCTTCCTGTCCATACATGTGTTCATAGATCGCCTGAAACAACACATTTCACCACCGCCACAATTAGCTTTAACCTCATCAATATATCTTATACAGAGCAGGACAGGAGACAAGAGGACACGTGCTTTTCTGGCTGCCACCTTCCTGATGTCCATTTTCATTTGCTGTATTTTAAACTGAATGTTTCCATCAATATCAGTCAGAGACATCAGGATCACAGGCAACACAGGAAACAATCAGGATTAGAAGGCAAAACAGGCGTCACAGGACATAATTAAGTGGCAAGAAAGAATCAGCAAGACAAAAGACATAGAAACTAATGTACAGCCTGAGACAGACTGGAGGCACAGGAGGGCGGAGATTTAGTGGCTTCCGGCTGTTTTCTAACACCACCCGACAAATGCAAACAATATGCTGCTAGTAGGCATTGATAGAATGTGGAATGACAAAAAGCAGCGGCAGAAGAGTTGCAAGAGTCAGATTTGACACACTTATCACGGGACAAGAGACAGTTGACAGGCAAGACAACGGCGGAGGATTTGGGGTCACAGCGAAAAGCCAAAGTGCCTATTTGGCAATATTTCGGATTTGGGGATGACGAGACTGTGAGATATGAAATGCAGATTTTTGCAAATTGAGTTTGTATCTGTTTTTGCATTTCTACACATTTGCATGTTAATTTCCAATTGGTCGGTTTGTAAACGCGCGTCGTAGCAGCAGTCACATTGACTTGAATTTCTGAGGGAACCTGCGTTTGCTCGCTGAAGCTCTAAAGGGGTGGACGTGTCTTCGAGTAACCACCATTAGACCGCCATTTTTTATTTCTGAAGAAAGATTGCTCCATGTTTCTCTCATGATCGTCATCTTTCTGCACTAATGGGCAGTGTGCAAAATACCCTTGATTGACACTTCAGACCCCCTGAAAGCCTCAATAGCAAAATTACCACAATTATTTATCACTTGCAATTGGTCGGATTAGTCGGGACCCCCGCGATTGCTGATGTCTGCCCGTCCAGCCGGCTCAAACTGCCTATCTCTCGATAATTAACAGCTTATTGGTTTACACTGAAGATAATACCCTCACTACCAAACATTAAGGAAGTAATGATAACATTGCATAGTAACTTTCAAGTGATTCTCCGATGTTTCAGAGATAAAAGCGTAACACCGTGCAGCAGCAGCCAGCGTGGTGAGACGACTGCAGCGTAACTCCATTACCTCACATATAATCAGAGTACGGACAGCTGACTGGCTGATTAATGGCCTCAGCCTCGCTGCCATGCCTGGATATAGATGCCGCCCGAGAGCAGAGCTGCTATTAGTGGCACTCGCGATATGAGGTTAGAATAAACAGAATCAACAGGACTGTCAACATCACGGCCGCATCCGAACCGAGTCGGCCCCCTGTTGACCCAGAAATCATCTGGTTCAGAATAGAAACATATATAGTCTGTCTGACGGGGACGGCAGGGGACAAAATGTGGGCGAAATTGGAATTTGTCTTCTATTCTTGTCAGTCACCAGGTTATTAAACCAATGTGTTTACAAAAGGCGGTTAAATGTGTAGCAGGGGTCATATTGTTTCAGTGGTTAGGGGAGATATACTTTCTAGCAATCTGTCAGCAGCTGAACACTCCCAGCTTCTTTTTTTTCAAAAACAAAACAGATAATTATTAACTTAAACAAGGGCTCACTAAAGCTGCGGCGTATCAAGTCTGGGACCAATGACTTTAAACAAATATGGACATCAAGAGTTTAGATAAACAACCACTTCATTTGAGTCTGTGTGCGCACAAAGGTCATTCAAATATTTGAGAAGCCAGATTTGCCTCAACTTGAACCACGATTCGTGTTTGTCAGCAGACCTAATGCGAAACAAAAGCCACAAACCAGGATCCAGTCACAAGCTTTTTATCAACGCAAGAAGGATCATGCGTTCGGTCGCGTGTGTGCGTGAGTGAGTGAGTCTCTGTCCATGTCTAATCCATGGATCTTTACAAGGACCTCTCGTGGTTCCGGTGACTCACACTTTCTCTAAACACCTTTTATTGTCCGTTTTATTCTGCCATTGACTGCCTGCTGACTCCTCACTCACTACTCTTAACCACAGGCCAGTAGGGGCCGCTAGTGATGACTCAGCAGAGTGCATCGCCGCTAACCTCTACTCACGGTGAGGAGAAACAGTTTGCTCACTTCTATTCTTGTGGACGGTGTGTTCGTTGACTAACAGGAAACAGCTAGCGGAGCTACCACCACACACACAGCTGAGTACATCGCTGTCACAAACGTCGAGCTGATTGCTTGCATACACCATTTGTCTTTAAGTTTGACTGAAGTGTGTTTTACGACACCTTACAGCTCATAAGTGTCTGGACGGGCAGTTTACCAATTGTGGGTTGTATTTATTCAATCACACAATACAGCAGTTGTCTTTACAGACACACCTGGCAGAGATCTGGACTCTACTGAGTGCACCTTTCTGGTTGCTAACATACCTGTCAATGCAGAATCCTAAATTTCATCCAAATGGGCTGCAGACAGAGGCAGCTCAATTTTCTTTTAATCTGTCGTTATCTCCAAGATCACAGCGTCTGGCAAGAGCGATGCCGAGTGTGAATATCTCCTCAGGAAAGATGGCATCAGCACAGGCTGAAGGCCTTTTTAAAGTACTTTCCATTTAATTATCTTTGAGCTGTCCTTTCATGTGGAAGTCATGAGGGAAACTACGGAAAAAAAAGGGCCATAAAACTGAAAATGATATTCTGCACTGAGGCTAATAAGGGCTCGTATTTCCCAGCAGAGGATGTCACTTTTGCCTCATTTTACAGTTTTCTATTGTAATCTTTCCCTTATTACGCAATATTGAGATTTATAGCTCATATGTCCTGACACAATAGGATTATAGATGCAGTGTTCCTGCAGTTTTAAGGCAAGAAACGGCAAAATCGTTCCAACACATGAGCGCAATAAAAAAAGACTCCAAAAGCAGCATTACATGACAATTTGACACTCATTAAACTGCTGAAAAATACTTTCAACCCGCATCCTGCAGCTGTCTCATTCCTCAGTGCTTCGCTATAGGAAACATCCAACCCACACGCTGGAAGAGTTTTGTTGAACCTTGCTGCAGTTGACCGAGATGTCCTCGGCTGACCAGAGTGACGAGTGAGGGCTGCGCCGGGCCTGTCCTGCGGTCGGGGAGAGCCGCTTCACTTTGGTAACAAGGCGGAAAAGCTTAGGCCCCGAGCGAGCGCTGCGGGTGCTCGGCACCAGACAATTATCTGCGACCCCGCAATGTTCCATAATAACAACGCTAGCAGAAGAGGAAATGAAAGTGGAATTTCGGAAAAAAAAATTTAGATGTAAAAATGATTCTGCAGTTCAAAAATAAAAGAATTCCGACCAAACAAACCGAGCAGATATGTGATACTGTGAGCGTCACTCCTCTGCAACGTCAGACAATGAGGGCGACGACGGGAACACACACTTCATTCAGACACACATTACAGCGGTGACCCTATAAACGTGGTCACACACATTAGCCTGGTTTCCTGGATCATGAAAACATGTGTGGAGCTTTGTTTACGTGATCATTCAGGCTCCAACGCTGAGGGTTAATCGGATCCTCCCCAGTTTCTTTCACGAAACGAACGAAATGAAATTATACACTTTATATGTGTATAATAATGTTTGAGGTCCTAATTGAGGTCCGGGTCCCTGATGTGAAAGGCTCCTGTGGTACATTTTTGGAAATAAGAAACTTATTTTACAAAAGTTGTTAATTGCCGGTATCTTCAAAATTTTGATTAGAGCTCTAAACAAGTTAACATCCAGCTCACTTTCCGATTCAGACAGACTTTTGATTTAATTGCTTTGGGTCAAGGGTGCACAGCTACATGTATTGATTTGTCATGCCAATGCACCGCTACCACACTGATACTTTCAATGTCCTTGCTCCCTTTGTCTTATGTACATAAACGAATATAAAGCCCCATTAATCTTCTTCAGGTTACCTTCATTATATTTGCAAAAAAACTGATTCAGCAGCAAAAACAGGTTAAAAAGGTAAAGATAAAAGCTAAAGCCTACAGATCACAGTGTAGCAGTGAACCACCAGTGCATGTTAAAGCAAACTCTACTGATGTTCTCAGTCACCTCAAAATCATGTCGGGCAGTTCTTGGCGAGACGGTTTCCAAACACAGCTTCTGTTAAGCCACATTCTGGACTTTCAGCCAAAACCATGTGGACGAGGCTGCAGGCAGCTTGATGTGCCACTGACACAAATAAACATCGGTGCAGGCCACAGATAAATACCTCTCTTCCGGTGTGGCAGCCGAGCATCTGGCACGTGCAGTTGAGCAAAAATACAGGAAGAGTCGTTTCTAAAAAGACATCAAGCTACTGCTGTAGAAATACTGTATCCAGTATATGTTTTTTATTTCTGCTTCAACAGTGATGCTGCAGGACGTCGCTGCTTTAGCGCCTTGACTGTATCCAGCTTGTTGCAGTGAGAGCTCCGGGTTAAGACCACAGCCCTCTGGAGACTACGGCCTCTCACATCTGCAGAGCTCTCAAACCAGCTGCATGTAACTCAAAAATAATTGCTTCCTCCACAACGTCCAGGACAGCATGATGTGTGTGTGTGTGTGTGTGTGTGTGTGTGTGTGTGTGTGTGTGTGTGTGTGCTATCTAGCGTGCTCCTCCCTGCAGGGATGGCAACTAAATCAACATTTTGCAACCATTTATCTTCAGCTGGCTTTGTAGTTTGTCGTTGGCATTATCCGAGTGACACGTAATAAAAGGAAGGGGACACCATCAGTGTTGTGATTTAAATGTGTATAAAAGTACAGAAGCCGTCTTCGAAACATGGGATGAAATGCTTAGTTAGCCATGTTGTGAAGGAAATAAGAGTATTGGTATGATCAGTGGAGAAGATGATAATGCTGCAGATAAGTGGTCACTGTTCAAATCCATAGTAAACACCCTGAATCCAACCTGACCACAGCCACAGTGCTCCGAGAAGGAGCAAACTTCAAAGCTGTCATATCTAACTTTTTAAAGCGTACAGAGGTGAATGTTTCTTACTCTGGAATGAGTTTAAAGTACTCACCACAACACACAAAAGGAGGTGCATACCCGTTTCTGTATAATATGCAGTGCAGAAACCACACAGCAAGGAGCGCTTGCCAACAAAAGTACTACCACAATTCTCATGAACTACACTTTTTAACTGCCATAAATACCATTTATGTCATTATTTAATATGCTTGACCACATATCATCATTTGTGCAACTTGTGTTCATAAACATTGATTTGTTTGGATTTACACCTGATAGGAACTATGTTTACATCCTATGTTGTGCTGGGGACACATTTAGTCGTGGCAATCTCCTAAAAGAAGACATTGGAAGCAGCAGAAGTTTCTGTAGATTTAAGTTTAAAGTGATAACGAAGTGCTCGTTTCTGAAGATCAATGTTTTTTCAAGTGGGCTCATTTCCCTCTCGGTTGTGTGCAGCCAGCGACGTTTATTTATTTTAGCGTTTCGTTGTGCATATTTGCGTGCAATCAGTTTTTGTGTAATGTGAATGCCAGCTTATTTTGTACGTTGAAATGTATTTCAACAGTTCGGCGGTGGATTGACGACGGTGGTGTTGACTTGAGATGCACATCAGGCGAATAAATCCATCAGTAACAGCAGAACTAAGGTGTCGTGTGTTTCCTGGAGGGAGTGATAACACTTATCATCTGAAGGTCCTTCTTTGTGGGTCGTGTACATCAGCGTGAGTGAGTGTCTTGTGCTGGTACCGTGAGCTAAGCGGTGGACCCAGTAGTAGCAGAAGTCCACGCCCACGAAGGTGAGCCACCAGGTCCAGGCAGAGTCCCACGGCAGATCCAGCAGGCGGTACCGGTTCCACACGAATATGTAAGCAGTCAGCTCACAGCTTCTCATGAACAGCCTGAGGGAGGGACGGACAGTCCACAGCGTGCACGTGTTAGTACAATATGCGGTTCGTGTTACAGTTGTACTGTTCAGTTCACTTGTTTTTAAGACTGTCCCGGTGCTCTTGCTTCACCAGACACCTTCGGGTGTCGTGTGCGTTTCAGCACGGGTGTTGATAAAGGAAGCCATTTCCTGCATATATATATATACATCTAAATCAATCAAAGCAAATAACAAGTAATGATGACGTTAGTTATTGTGTGCGTTCCACATTAATGGCACTATAACTGAATAACACCTGATGCACCTGCTTCCTGCTGCTTACATCACATTACCTCATTTTGGACGAGGTAACGGCCCTTTAATAAACAGCAACATGTTTAATATTTCTTAAAACGAATGAAATATATGTTGGGTTGAGCGCCGTGACGCCATAGGCAAAGGTTGCCTGTGCAGGCACCTCAACAGAAACTCTCGTAGCACATTACTGTCCTCGTACGACATGCAGCACAACCATCCTATCATTTCAAACAGTATGACCTGACTGTGAGCTGCCTGCAACACTCACAGTGGGATTCTGGAGATCATTCCACAAGATACGGAGGTGAGTACGTCACTGACGGTGACCACTGGGGATCCTGTCTTCAGCAGGCCCACCACCATCTCCAGCACCATCAGCCCTACAAAGAAAGGAGTGGCCTACACACACACACACACACACACACACACACACACACACATACACACACAGAATCATGATTCAGCACTGTTGCAAACTGTGAAAACAAATGAGTTTCAAGTCCACTGTTGCTTTTTGTGGGTTGTGTTGAGCTTGACTATTTGCCTTGGCAGACGAGCTGAAAGGCTGCAGCACTTTCATGTCTTGTGATCCATGATGTTTGTTTCGCTGTACTGATCTGAAGCAACTGGTCTGAAGCCGCAACACTTTGGCAGATTGGAGATCACAAACATTTGTCTGAGCAGATCTGCGCCGGAGGAAGAAATGATCTCATTGGTTGCTTTGGACACCAGCGCTAACAAACCACACCATGAAACTGGATTGTCGTGATGTTTGCTGAAACCAGATAACCTGTGGTAATAACCATGGCTGTGGAAAGTTTTTTTATTAATAGTAATTATTTTTCTTCACTTTGTTGCTATAAGTACCTTAAATTAAAAGGTTAAAATACATTTTTTGCGTTTTGCTTAGTGTAGATTCTTTTTTTTTTTTTTTGCTTGGTTTTTTTTTTTTAACACTCAATGGCTGATGGAGGAGGAGAAATAGATTTGGGAGTTACTGACTTTGTTAACAAAGAAAGGAGGATGGACTTGAACAGCAGCTTTGGTAAGTCAACTGCTTTTGTTTTTTTTACATCTGCAGTAGCGCTACTACTGTGTTCATTTGTCTATCGTGTTGTTTTTATGAACAATATGAACGGCTCGTGCTCTAGCGCTGCAGCATTGCTGGATTGATTTGTTGCTTTGTTGTCATATAAATATATGTGACTGGTTCTTGTGAGTTTGTTCTTGTCATTGTGTTAATTACATTGATTTGGACTATATGCATTGTCCGTTAATTACGAAGCATCCCGTCATGCGCGGGGTTATTGTCCGGACAGTTGAATCCGTTGGGGCTGGTGTTTTCTTTTTACAAAGCAAGAATGATGGTCAGGAGAAATGGGGATTATGTGGCGATTGCTTTAGCCCTGACTGAATCAGTAGGGAACAGCTAAACGCTGCGGGGAGAGTTCGTAGATTGTGTGCCGCTGTTGTTCCCCCGCTAAGCTAGTTTAGCTTAGCCTCCCTGAAGACACGTGCGGGGCCTCAGCTGTTTTTTGTTATTGTTCCGGGTTCAAAAGGTCACACAGCCCGTTGTCTGTTACGTGAGCGCAGTCCACCGAAAACGTTATATTTCCAAATGCACTAGTATAATTCAAACGTACTGTTCGGTTCGTAAGCCTCGTACCGAACGGTTTAATACGAATACGTGTATTATTACACCCCTAGAAACAAATAACCGTAGCTTGCATAATGAGCTCATTAGGAGCTGGCTCAAGTGTAGTAGGACAGCACAGAAGGCCCAGGTATAAAATGCACGGCCCGCCACTGCAAACCACTATAATAGTGGAGTTATGTCTACCTGAGCAGAGAATGAAGTCGTTCTCCCTCTGTGTCTGTTGGAATCTGAGCTGCTCCTTGCTTTGTTGACACAGCCGCCCGCCCGCGCCTTTTAAATCATGTTAGCATGCAGCTCTGTCAGCTCTGTCAGCACCGTTGCCGCTGTTTGCACTTTGAGCAACATTAGCTGCTAGCCGCCGGCTCAGCAGTTGCCAAGTTGAGTGCGGTGGGGAGGCAATCCTCTCAATCAAAGATCTGCTCTGAATATTACATTTAGAACCTTTAAGTGACTTAAGTGTTATTAATAAGTTGCTCTTTATCAAAAATAATCATAATATGAATCAAAATATAAGATTTTTCCTGTATTGCCAACTTTTAACACATACTGCAGCAATATGGCTGCCCAATGTGCATTCGATGTTTTTCATTATAAATCAGCAACTTTTCATGCACAAGAAGCCACATGCTTTACTTTTTTCATTCGTTTTTTTTCGGTGGCAAAAACAAAAACTAAAATTACAAAATTACAATTTCCAAAAGTTGTAAAAGGATGGATTACATTTTATAACCAGTTGTGACAAAACAAATGGTAAGCACTAAGCAAACAGTCAGTGACATGCCTCTATTTCTAACTGGGCTGGAAACATGTAATAACCTCTTAATGGGTCTGTCAAACATGGAACAAATTAGTGAGGGACGGGGTTAGCAAACAGGTCACGAGTGCGACTTCAGCGGCATGTCAGACCTGCTGGTTAGCTTTAGCTTGAAGGCGCTCATTGACCAAGTGACTCCAGTCGTAACTGGGACACATGGCCGCAGAGGAGCCGCACATGACGAGACCGCAGAGGAGCACATCTGCAGGTGGGGAGGGAGGGAGGAAGTGTGTGTGTGTGTGTGTGTGTGTGTGTGTGTGAATGGAAGTGAGAGGGAGTGTGCATGCATGTGTGTGCATAATCCACATGTGAATGCCTCCACTTTAACATGCAGGTGTGTGATGTGAGTGTGTGTGCACAAGCAGAGGCGAGAGCACCACCGGGGACCTGCGATCACACGCAATGCTCCCAACATCTGGCAGCAGACTTGCAGAGCTGCAGCCAACAAATGGGCTCGCGGCGCAGGCAGACCTCCTCCAGACCTCCTCCAGACCTCCTCCAGACCCGCTGAGAGACAGATTATCATTATGGACGCCGGTCGAAAAAACCTTTGCCTCCTTTTTTCCCTCTCCTGTCTAGCAGATAGTTTTACCTCTGAAGCCCAGCGCTCTCGACAGCTCAGGGCAAAATGATTCAGCAGGGCAAGTTGATTCTCATGCTGCGCAAGAAAAGAAGGCGAGGGGAAAAGGCTCGTCTTTGTTTTCAACACTGTCTCCATTGTTTTTTTTTTTTGCTCATTTCTATTCGCTTTATTTGATGTAATTTGTCCTCCATCTGTGTTTTTCTTCTGTTTCAGAGTGATTTAGCTGCATAATATATTACGAAAACACAGAAAATTAGCATTTTCTTTTCCCTTATCTCAAAGTAATTGTGTTTTTTGAATATATTTTTGGTTAGATGCCTGAAATAAAGGTCTGGGGTTAACACGAGCTGAAGAGATTTTTAGTTTTTCAGTAAATACCCCTCCCATGTATTTTCAAGCTTTTCTGTGTCTCAAAAAAGGTCATTGCTAGCAAGTGGCTAAACGAGACGACTAAACGTCATCACTAGAACATGAGACCTCCTTCAGCTTAGAACTCTTCAAAAATCAAAAAAAAGTGGTTTTCAATTCTGAAGATTATCTCGCTGAACACAATGTGTAAGCATCATAAAGCAACAATCCTATTGGCTTTTTGTCGTGGGAACCAGTGAGACGCTAACTTCCTGGTTGGCCTACACAATTATCCCTGCAGCACTCTAATTTACCCTCAGTAGTTGTGTTTGGATCTTGCGTGCACTGAGAACGTCTCTTCTTGTGTTTTTATCTTTCTACAAATAAACTAAAAATGACACTGAAGAAAGCCGATTTTATACTGCAACATTCTTGCGTCCTGTGCGGACCGTTTGTTGTGGTATCTAATAATTATATTTTATGTTCTTCTCAGTTCGGGCCTTGCATGGAACGAGACATTTGTGGACCAGATGTCTGCATTTTCCCCAAAACAGCCTTTTTATAAGGTCACGGATGACTGACAAGCAGGCTGACAATACACTTTCATCACTGCTGTCTGACAACAATATTGTGTTTGCATTCAAAATCACTGAGACCTGGCAACAAACCCACGGAGCAATCACTCCAAACAACTCTAAAATGAGAAGATTGTGTTTTGTATTGTTTCTAATTAATTTGGCCTGTTTGGATCAGAGAGCAGAATAATGAATGACACAAAAACAAACTGTAAACAGTGCTGAGTCACACACATACACACCCATGCAAACTTTTATCGCCATCGAGCCCTGCGGCAATAACAAATTTGTTTAATCACGTTTGGTAGTGGGTTATAAGGACTCCTGCTGTGGGGGTAATTGTTCGCCTCCCCTGATGTGCCTCATAAAACCTCATAGCAAACACGTGCTGTTAAACCTGCACCACACGCTCGCCACAATAAACGGCAACTGAGACACTGTAAACTGACAGTAAGAAGCAGACGAAACCCCAAACCTTATTTTTAAATTGTGCATTAAGTAGACATGGGAAAATATTCAGTGGCAGTTACATCTGAAGTCTGACTATTACATTACACGACGGAGACAAAGTTCCCAGATCACAGGAAAATGATGTTTCTGGATTAGAATTACTGCTGTATTAATGTGTATGTTGCACTTGAACTCCTTTATGTCCTGTTGGCTGGCTTACTCTACACTAAGGCATCATATTCTATAAGACCATCGTATGTTTGTAGCGTCGCTTCATCCTTCAGTTTGGGGACATACATTTGGAGATACGTGGTTTTCACTGGACAGGAAGGGCGTCGCAAACTGTAATCTGAAAAGTAACTAAAGCTGTCAGACAAATATAGTGAAGTAAAAAGTACAATATTTAGCTAGTAAAAAATAAATAAATACGCTGTCTGTATATATAATATTTTTATTTTAGTTTTAGTTATATTTAGTTGTTGTGGATTTTTGTACTTTTTTTTACTTCGTAGATATTCTTTACTGTTTATTACTTATTTATAATACTTGTTGTTTTTACCATGTACCTTGTGTGCACTGTCCACTTTGCTGCTGTGATGCTGTAAATGTCCGCACTGCGGGACTAATAAAGGATTATCTTATCTTATCCTAGTAGAGGCATAAAGCTGCATACAATTTAAGTAGGCTACTCAAGTACCTCACATTTGCACTCTAGTACAGTTATAAAGTACTTTACATTCATGTGGTGCAAATGGGACAAACAAAAGCAACAGATGTTCACATTTGAGCAGCTTGGAGCACTGAATGTTTTAGAAGAATATGCTCGAAAAGTTCCTAAAACACTGAATCAATTATCAAAACGATTACTGAATAATCGATTAATTAAAATCTTTGCAGCTCGAGTTGATACTTGCAAACTTGTTTTTTTGAGATCTATTAAATGTAGCACTTGCGTATGTTTGTAACGTGGTTTTATTAGTTTTAGGATACTGCGTCCTCCACCCTTGAGTGACAGTAAAGGTGCCCTGAGGTGCCTCACGCGGAGGAGGGAGACCTCGTTCGACTTTGACACAAACAACAAATCACCGCATACTGCTGGAAGCGAGTGAGACTGAGAACTGTACCCACCTGCTGCACATACTGAGGTACATCTTCCAATTTCTGATAGGATGATTCGTTCATCGTGAGCATGAAAAACATGGACCGGAATCCCACCGACGAATAGCCGGGCTCCACAGCTTCAGCCATTGGCACTCGCACACACAGCACCGTGCGCACCGCTGCTTCCGGTGAGCGTCTGTTACCTGTGCAGGTATTTAACTCTCTCTAAGGTGGGGGCGTTCCTTGTAGAGATCCTCTATCCGCACTTGTTTTTCTCTCCGCTGCAGGTAGGTCAGTCAGCTTGCGGGCTGGACAGAAGGGAACAGTCACTTTGTGACCGTTTACCCGAAAGTCCTGCTTCGTTTATATCAAAGGAGGCGAGGTCATCTTCAGTCAGGCTCGGTGCTTCAACTGGTGACCCGTTCCGTGTGACTTTTATCTCGTGAGAGCTTGCAGAGTTTGTGGTTTCCCTGTGTGGTGTTGGGATGTGTGATACCAAACTTATTTTTAATTAGATATGATAATTTTAAAAATTACCAATTCTGATCATTTCCTATGTGATATTGCAAAGCGAAGATAATTTCCAGTACTATGTGTAAAAAAAGGCGTTTTTATAGAAATACTATGATTAAATAATAACTTCCAGGGTGGCTCTATATTAGGTCAAGGCATTGTTTATGACATGTTTGTGGACATGTGAATCATATAGTATATGCTTGCTATGTCCGTACATTCGGATAAAAAACAAGAGCAGTCACAAGTCGACCAGCAAAGATTTTTCACGTCCTTAAATTACTTTAATTGTATTTTTTAGCCGTGTACATAACTGCCGCAAATTGATAACTATCGTTAAATTAAAATCATGAGCATACAAGTCACGAGATGCTTCCAGCTACGTTGTCCGAGGTCATGTACGGAACATCAAACACCATGACATAGACTCGAACACGAGTATTCTAGTGACTGCAACTGTTGAAAACACAAACATCATGTAGATGTCCTCAAACTATTTTAAACACAGGCTCATCTGTGGTTATTATCTACACCAACCATTTAAGTTAGTTACTATATGCGCAACAACTGGACACGAAAGTCACAAGTTAACACGGTGATTCGTTAAGGTTCGTGATCGATTCTGACAACCGAACACGCCAACAACCAGACATTTTGATGCTGTCAACTGTTTTAATTCTATGTTTTTAAGCTTGCTAGCTCGTCTGGATGGCTGTGGCAAAATGCCATTTCCAATGCCAACATGTGCACGCATATTTCTGATGACGGAGGCTGTAAAAGGGTCTATAGCGCAATCATTGCGTTTCTTTTTTCAGACAGTTAACTTCATGTTCATGAACAAAAATAATATATTTTATTGTTGAGTTTTGACTGTCTCATGTTTCACTGTTACTGTTCGTTGAAACTGGACGTTTTTCCTTATCCAATGTAAAGGTCCATGGACGGAGGATGTTGTACGGCAAATTTGTATACATACGGTCTTTTCAAAATAAACTTCCGTCTTCACAGGAAACAGCTCAGTTAGGTTTAGGAAAATATCGTGACATACGTACTTAGTAAGGTCTAGGAAAAGATCGTGAAATACTTACGTAGGTTTAGGAAAAGATCGTGAGATACTTAGGTTTAAGAAAATATCGTGAAATACTTAGGTTTAGGAAAAGATCGTGAAATACTTATGTAGGTTTAAGAAAATATCATGAAATACTTAGGTTTAGGAAAAGATCGTGAAATACTTAGTTAGGTTTAAGAAAAGATCGTGAAATACTTAGGTTTAGGAAAAGATCGTGAAATACTTATGTAGGTTTAAGAAAATATCATGAAATACTTAGGTTTAGGAAAAGATCGTGAAATACTTAGTTAGGTTTAAGAAAATATCGTGAAATACTTAGGTTTAGGAAAAGATCGTGAAATACTTATGTAGGTTTAGGAAAAGATCGCGAGATACTTAGTTAGGTTTAAGAAAATATCGTGAAATACTTAGGTTTAGGAAAAGATCGTGAAATACTTAACGTAGGTTTAGGAAAAGATCATGAAATACTTAGTTAGGTTTAGAAAAAGATCGTGAAATAACTTAATTAGGTTTAGGAAACGATCGTGGACTACTTAGTTAGGCAACAAAACGTAGTTAGGTTCAGAAAGGATCATGGTTTGGGTTTACGTGGGTTTAAAGTTATCGTTATTTAAGTACAGAAGTTACGTGACGAATGACTCAACAATGACTTCTCCTCTCACACAGGGGGAGAAAGACCCGCATTTGTTTGACCCCTCCCGCCCAGCCAGTGTAGGTTTCTGCGGTTTTATACTTCCTGGTTAATGATTACGTGGATTACATAAAATTGGCTTTTGTGGCATATCTGTAAATTACAGTGCATTCATTTTTTGTAGGAATAGCTACGATCGCCGTATGAGAACAGCCTATCTTGACACGGTGCCCTGTTGACTCTCTAGACTTGCCTGCACTCACACATACACACAACTTCATATTGTTTGTCCTTTGGTAAAAACGGTCAAAGAGACGAAGGATTCTGGTGAAACTGACCTTTGAGCCAGTTTTGTCAGCCACCGCAAATTAGATTAGCCAAATCAGATACAGAACAGATATGAAGCCGAGTTACGCAGCCAAATATCTGCTCTTTGCTTCGGTGAGGGTAGGATTCAAGGACAGACTAAAGGTGTGATATAGTTCAGTGGTAGAAAACAGTTTTACCTGTTAGTGTACATTCATACTTAATTAAATCCTAACATGAATACTGTGCTTCCACAGGAACGCTCACCTGATTGACACATTTCAACTTGTGTGCTGTTAGCTGTCAAATCTCTGGCAAGATAAAACGTCAACATTAATGACTTTGATTATCATGGAGATCATAAAGATAGAGTGCCAGTGTGTTATTGTACTTACACGACTCTCTGACACTGGCCTGTAGGTCATGAGTTAAAGCAAGACAGCTGACTGTTTCTTCACACATGAAATTAACTGCACAGGTTTTGAGCTAAATTTGCACACTTTTATGTTTTTTATTAAACAAGCAGTGACCTATGTTTGGAAAAGTTTATAGTTTGTTAGATTATTGAAGCTCAGTAGAAGAAGTGATTTTTCTCCATTTTTGTGAGTACTAAAAAAAGAAGAAGGGATCACTTTCTTCCCTGTGGTTTGCTTTGGGGGGGGGGGGAGAAAAAATAAATTAAAACCCTCACATGCTGCATGAGGTGCCTCCTCAAAAAAATTAGAATGCACAATCACAATGTGGTGAAAGATGAGATCGAGTCAAGAAATTATTTTCAACTGGATTTTGTAACAGAATCCGATCCTTTGCGGGTTCTCTCTCTCTCCGAGTCTTGGCAGGAGTCCCGACCCATGCCCCGAGGCTAAGGTGAATTTAGCATGCAACCCCCCGTCACCGGCTTTCTACACTCTCTCTGCAATGTTTAATTCATTTCAGCTTCACTTCATGCAACACACACATATGAACGGACGGCTGCACAGATGGGAGAGAAAAAAATGTTATCGAATCATGTTGCATTCCATTTACCATTGGTTAAAGTTTATTCGATCTGCAACTGTCCCTGAAAGGATTTAATAAAATGCTTATTTCAGGTTTCAGATTTACAAAATGTCATCTCCAGGCAGAAAAGTGTTGACCAAAGAACTGTCAGTGTTTATTACTGCGAGAGCTGAAATAGTGTAGGTATAAAATTATCGTTAAGGTAAGACAATACAGAGAATTATTTACAGATCATTTATATTAGCGAGGCAAATTTGATTTCCTGGCACTTGATTTGATCAGTAACTCAATTACATCGTAATTTACATTCTGTACAGTAGAAACTGACCGAGTCTGAGACTGTGTGCTCAACAGCGCAAATCAAGGCCTGCTTCTCTCAAGGCACACAACGCGGAATGTTTACAACAGTTTGACTAAGTATGATTTCCAAAATGTGATGCAATACTCAGTGTTTTGGGCGATCCAAAAACATCACATTTCAATGTTGATATTATCTAGTTTTGGCTTTTTATCAAGGGCAATTTTAACCAATGGCGCTTTTGAAACATGTCCACCTCCCCCTTTATGTGCTCAGTTCTTCAAATTTACATTTTGCCTGCATGCTGGCTGTATTATCTTACCACACGTCACTCCTCTGTATATTTGTACACTTATTTAGCATCGTTGCATGACGATGGGCGAATCAGCAAACAGCAGTCCTTCTAAGGACGGTCCTGAGGCAGGGCCTGTCCTCTGAGGGGGGAGGGGGGGGGGGGTTGTGCATCATAAGTGAGCGTGCTCGGAGCTCTGGTCGCTGTCGTGACTGTCCTCGTTGGCTAAGGAGTCCGTCGAGTGGTGGAGCGCCGCGATGCCGGAGAACTCTGACGGCAGCAACGTCCCCTTTTTCACATTCACCAGTTCTTTCTCCCGAGCTGCCGCCCCTTGCTGGCCGCCCTTCACCCTCTTCCACTTCATCCTCCTGTTCTGGAACCACACTTTCACCTGCGGGGGACAACAAACAGACACACACCAAAAAAAACATCAAGAAGCAATTAGGAAGTCTTACTACTTGCCTGCAACTTGGCAGCTATACTGCAGCAATTATGTGTTGTTGCACCGCTCCATCTGCCACCCGGCCTCTACCTGTTTTTCCCCTGACTCAACAGCCCCGACCGTATTTACGTCTCTCAGATTGATGATGAAGCTGTTGCTTAAAACGGTTTACACTTCAAGTAGCAGCAGAGGCCCCCTGAGTGTCGACACATGCTGCGCCTGAAGGGGAGGGCAGGGGGGGGGGGGGGGGGGGGG
>NW_022280069.1:2428292-2553416 GCF_004355925.1 Anarrhichthys ocellatus
GTTGGTTGACAGCACAAACGTTTTGTCTTTAACGTCCGGGGCGTACGCCGCGCTGAGTATCACCTCGAATACTTTACAAGCCTTTTCTGAGAGCAGGGGGGTGGGGGTTTGGGGGGTTCATTTATATACACCAGGCTCTAATGTCAAAACCAAACATGTGATCCTCCAGGCTTACGTGCACACACACACTATTCAGACTCACACACCAGCACTCTACCTGCACTGATTGACGATACTGATCGATAGTGACGCTAACAGTTAAATCCCAACACATCACACTCAAAGACTCAACGTCCATTTTATCCTCTTATCGGTTAGAAGAACTGATCCACTGGTTCAAAACATTCAAGTACTAGTGGACAGCTACACTCCTTTGCATTTAGAGCACGAAACACACTACTGATAATAAAATATATCATAAATAAACACTTTTTTGCTCGGTGGCTTCGAGGTTACTTCTGCTGTTTGAACAGCATTTCAATGACTTTATGTCAACGTGTCAATACAACCTTCTTCACACTAAAATGTAGTCATTTAAATGCCATTAAAACATTAGTTAGATACATTCTTTTTAGGTTAAAACCAAAAAGTGTAGGCAAATTTTGCCGGATCTAAAAATGCATGATTGCTGATCACTTCATTCCCAGTTTCTTTCCATTCTCAAGCTGTTGTAATCTCCAACTGTATGAAACGTTTGGCCCCTGTAGCTCCACCTCTGCCATCAACAAAACATCCATCAAATTTCTCCAAACTGCTAATGCTGCAAATGCTGTGGCCAAATGTTTGTGTTGCCAATATTCAGCCCTCTATCTCCTGCCGTATATTTTTCCTTGACAAAATGGTCACACACGATTAACGCTGCATGAGCTGAAGATACTCGATGCACATTTTATGCTTCGCGGCACAGAAAGATTATTTTCAACAGTCCAAGGCTGAAGTGGAATTACGAAGGCAAACTCTGTGCTTGGTGGTTAAATGGGGTTTTGCCTGACATGGCGGTATCTAGAAGTACTCCTCAAATTCTGTTTTTTTGTACTGTGGAGCAAAGGCAGAGGTTTACGTTCACCATTTCTAATACGTGTATCACTTTGCATGTCACAATTTCCAGTTGCTCTCAGATTGCGTAAGAACTTTAATGCGACTGTTCAGGTTTACGACTCTCATTACTTTGAGAGGCCCCTAAAACACACTTGCGACATTTATATTGACTGGGAAGAAATCATTAGATGCCCCTTCCACAGTACTCTGAGTGCATGCTATACATTTTTATCACGGGTGTCTCAAGTGGGAATTGAACCGCTAATCACGACAGCAAAATGGTTTCAGTATCTGCGGTACTAACGGCATTTCTTTTGAGACATTCGAAGCCTGTAGATTTCTCATGGTGGACAATATGTGATGACAAGAAAAGCAGGTGCAACTAATAACATTAATGATGGCTCTGTTCCATTTAGGTGTCCCAGTAAGAATTAGCTTGCACAATAAAAAAGCAGGGCCCTGGTACTAAATTGTATGGAGCCATTTCTTTTTTAATTAAAAATGTCCACAGTCATCAACTCATTTAGTATTTTTGCATGTACTTGTGCCCATGCAATCTTTGTACCTTTCGTATGATATACATGAATCTTTACAAACACATAATCTATTGATCGCTATTATGCTCCCGAACGGACGCGTACACGTACATCTGCCGACACCACGGACGCCTTGTAGTTTATACTGTCACGCTCCACTAATGCAGTAAATCGTTAGTGTAGAGGCCGCGGACAAGTCCGGACAAGTCCGCACCGCCACAACAAATTGACGGACGTCCCCACAGTGCCTACGCTTAAACCCTCTGATGACCTAAATGTACGTTTCGTGAACCAGAGTGTCACTCGGGACGCATATTTCTGTCCAAACCCGACCCGAGTTTGAGAGAGTAGGAACCGAGCCCGACCCGAACTCGACAGGCATTCTGTTTCTTCAGACGCAGTTCATTTAAGATGATGCGCAGAGTTTGTGTTAACGAAGTGAGTTCGTAAATAGTCACTTTGAGCGTCAGAGTGCACTCTGGCACAAACTGGCCCGTGTGTAACTCTTCGCACTCCGTCTGAGGAGACGAAGCAGTGAATGTGTGATGAACAGCTGAAATCACACATTCACACAGACTGTAGGTCCATCATTTTATTTACTTTACTCAAAACTTTAACTAAAAAGAACTTCAAGCATCGTGACCAGTAGACGGAACCCGAAGATCATTTGCAAATAAGTGTCTGAACCTCGGGTCGGGTATCCACACTCTGACGTGGATCCTAGTGGACTTTTTACACACTAGTGGAAAGTATAACTTTGGCTCAAAGCTCTATCTTTGGCATCTGAAGTTGGGATTTGCATCCGAGACATCAGCTGAAACGCTCAGGTTTCTGTCTCCAGGCTGTTTTTTTTACACTTAATCTGTACGGTATCACACTGCAAAATATCACCAGTGAGGTGTCAACTAAGTGTGACCTACAGCTCCCAAACGGGTCTCAGAGAACGAAGCGTCTGTACGCCGTTTCCTCCCCCCCCCCGCCCATTTGTCTCCTGTTATTCATTTCACAGTCCAGCATTTTACAGCAGCCGGCCCACGCTCGGAGACCAATTTGTGCATGCAGGGGTGGTGGGAGAGAGGAAGTGACTTGCTAGACAGCACTTCCTTCAACCCGTCTCCCTGCCTCGACTCTGGCCCGCTTGAAAGAATGGACAGGAACATCTGGAATATGATAGTCCCCGTCTCACGGCCACATCTGGAGCACAATAGCCCCCTCGAACCCAAGTTACGAAAACACAGTAGCGAGCTGAGAAAAGGCTTCTCGTCGTCCCGAGGCCGCCTCTGTTTTCACAACATGGCATTAATGTGCTAATGGGGGGAGGGTTGTCTGAACCCAGGGGGGAAACAAGCTGCGGTGGGGGGAACATACTTGTCTTTCAGTGAGGTCGAGGTTGACGGCGATCTCGTAGCGCCTTAGTCGGGTTAGGTAGTTGTGGTGGGCAAACTCGGCCTCCAGCTCTCGGATCTGCTCCTTGGTGAACGCTGTCCTCTCCTTCCTGGGTTTGCTGCTCACGTCGGACTTGTAATTCCCGTCCTGGGACTCTGAAACCAAACACCACACGGGTTTCTGTTTCCACTCAGATTTATATGCAACAAAAATACAAAATAAAGCCAAGGCCATGTGGCAGGTGCAAGTCAGCAGGGGGAGAAAAGAGGCGAGGTAAGAGAAACAATGGGAGCTGTCAGTCAGGCTTTATTGCTCAGGTATTGTTTATGAACACTTTAAGTGTCTGGAAGGACTCGTGGGCGGCTACACATGTGCGTCTGACTCAGGCTGGCGGCTCGTATACTGCCAACATGGGTTTAATTTGTCTTACTCTATTTTTAAAACATGGAGCAAAGCAGCTTTGCATGATACGTGAAATTTATGTTTCTTTTTTACGTAAGAACTGACAGGCTGATCCTCGTTTGATGGCAAAATCTGCCAAAGTACTGTTATTTTCCCAAACATTTTTAGTTTTTCTTTCCTTTTTTGAGCTTTGCATGTTTTGATTGACATTTCTTTTGCACATTTCAGAATGCCAGTAAAACAATAAGTTTTCAGCAATCAAAAAATGAAAAAAGAACACTAAAGCGTTGAGCTTACAGTAGATAACATAACATGTTACCTGATATATGGGATGCTGGGGGACCCTTTAATACAAATAAAACATATCTATGCGTGAGCAGCGAATGCAAGGCTACTTGCAACATATTCTGCATTTCATTGAGGAAGATGTGGGCTATACTTGTGAAAACAAATGCCCAGCATGTGTCATCTCAACTTCAGCTCATCAACCCGGAAAAATACATTTTCTTTTGTTATTTCTACTTTCCGAAAGGCAACACGCACAGTCAATTTACCCTTCAAAACTTTCCTGTTGTTACAGCCTTTTGTGGTTTCTCCGTTGGAAGTGCTTCACTTACACATTGCACTCGAAGGCGGCAGTGATTGCACGCTAATTCATCTGCGGTTGCTGTTAATCCGGCAAGTCAGACTGCAAATAGTCCTGCAGCCTTGTGAGCCAGACTCACAAATGTTTGCGAAGCCTCGAAGCCACGTCAGAGGACCAACTACCTCTTCACCTAAGATTTCCACCCGGAGGGACTCCTGTCGGTTTGTTTTTTTCTGTCAGAAAGAGGATCTTCCTTCTAATTAAGTGTGGGGTTTTTTTCAGAACAAAATAACTCCCTTGAGAGGCTGAAGAGAAGATGAGGGGTGAACTGCTCTACAAAAGTTATATTTGTGTGGCACATCGTTTCAGAGCCAAGGACAAACAAATATATAAACTGTAAGAGTTTTATGCAATGAAACAGATCATTGCTTGACCCGCAGCCTGTGTCCGGCTCCCCCCATGACCTTGCCTTTCCCTCCCTGTAATTTCAAACCGAGCTCTCCAAACAGTGTCGTGGCTGATTGACACGGCCCTTCAGACGTATTTATCCTCTCTCTCTCCCTCCCTCTTTCTCTCTCTCCCTCTCCGGTAAACACAGACATTGTGTAAAGAGAAATAAAAGAATAACACAGCCAGCTGGTTCGGACCAGCAGGCCTGGAGTTAAAACGAGCGGCGGGCTTTTATGAGACAGCCACTACACCACAGCAATTAGGTCCCCGCTGTAACTTTCATCTCCCCACAAAAAAGGGGGAATAATATGAGAAAAATAAGCGCCACCAGACAGGGCACGTCATCTAGGGTTCCTAAATGAACTGAGCTCAGTGCAGGAGGGCCCCTCTCAAAACTAATGTCTTAAGAAATTAATTTTTTTTTTCTCTCATGGTGGAACTTTGCGTGTAAGTTTTTTTTTCCTTTGGTAAAATAATATTGCATCAACACAAGAATGAAGTCGAACCGTGACCCGACACATCCGCGATGTTTTTCTAAAGCTTCTTTTAGGAAAAAGCGTCTGCCAGCGAGAGGCCTCCAGCACCTCACAAAATAAGACTTCAAGCACCTTTTTATTGTTCCACGCAGAAAACCCAGCAACTTCTTTTTAAAAGGACGACCACTCCCTTGACAGCACCAGTCCGTGTCGCACCAAACCACCAGACCACAAAAAATGAGCAGGTTCCGCAGAAACCAGACACCCAAAAATACCAGGGAGCTGGCTCATCTCATTAGCCCACCCTGCGGCCCTCCTCGAGGAAACAATCACAAGTATCAGACGCAGAGAGTTGAGATGCCTCACATTCGAAGGCTAAACCTAACATGGAAATGAGCTCTCAGGGTTTTGTTATTATTTCTGTATCTGAGGCTTTTTTTATTTTGTTTTGCTCAAGTCCAGATGGTGAAACCTAACCGTGGCTCTATCTCGTGCAATTTGGCGGCGGTGTGATATTTAGACAGCTGATTGAGTCAGCAAACCTAGTTAGCCCCAATAATCAGCGTGATTGGCGTTAGCGTGGAGGGAATGCACGGCTCGTGTAATGTGCTGTATAACTATTGTTACAGGGCAAGAGGGATTTGGAGGCAGAGGCTCGGTTTCCAAATGATCTGACAAAGGAGGAGAGGAAATAGGAGGTGGTGCGCTGGATTTGTGGATTAAATATACTATTGCAACATTTTGCACGTGGATAATGTAGTTATAGTAGACATTTAGCACAGACAGAACTATAAAACTGAAAATGAGGCCGTCTGGGCTCTTAAAGGCTCTCTGTGTTACATGATCTGTGTTGCATGAATCTTTAATTTAACTCTCTAGTTCCTGCTAAATCAGAGAGTAATGTGAATTCTAACTGCTCTTTCTAGTGCTTGGTGTTATAACCTGAATTATCACAAATACATATTTCCAGTGCAGTCACAATGTCTATTCATTACAGCTCCCTGTCAGAGGGGAAGGCATGCTCTCTGAGGTGACCTGCAGCATCCTAATCACATGCAGGAGTTTCAGTCGGTGGTCAAGTGCAGGTGACACGCTGCCGTGCACACAAAAAGGCCTATAAAAAGGGTGGCGGGTCGGCGCTGAGGGCCCGCAATCCTCAAATGGACAGAGAGAACGGCGAGCACACTTTCCTTGGAAAACTTAAGATCTCTCGCTAATATCACGTTCCCTCTGCAAGAACTCCGGCGACCCAACCCGGGCAGTTTGTCACGGCGTGATTGATTATCGCGGTGACTGCAGGTTGGAAATGTCCTGCATGTCATCGGGGAGGTGTCACCTACTTGAGTACAATCCTTAAAAAGAGAGATTTGTTCATAAATGTGCAGAGAGATTTTTTTTTGTCCCCTGTTGGTTAGAGTTTGATTATATTATTTTTAATATAAAGCTTATATAATTAAAGGACAATGTAAAGCCTTCAATGTAGCTTTATAATTTGTGGTTTATCTTCAAAAACTACACACACCGGCCAACGACTATATAGAGATCAAAGTCAGAAGTCAAGTCACAAATTTGAGAAAGTCATAAAACAAGAAATAAAAGTGTTTTGAAGCTCACGGCGCTGGTTCACTTTACTGGAACATACAGTCCGTCTGTTGACTATTTATAGATATATGAATATACATCCATTTAATAAATCTGACTTCTGATAATAAGAGTTTATTTGTGGTATTAAATTTATTTTGAATCCTTCTTAAAAGTGCATTTATTTGAGGATAAAATAAAACCAATATCACATCCTACACAGATACTAGAACTCTGCAATCATTTCCTTTTATTTCAGTAAAACCTGCCTGTGATTTATTTGAACATCAATATTTAGAGAAGAAGAAAAGGCTGAGACGCCTCCGTGCGTCGGGTGTTTAGTGTGGCTGTGAGGCGCCGGTGAAGCCTTTTACTATCCGTGACATTAATTCTTCACTGTGAAACTCACTTTCTGCCCTCTGACGAGTGTCGCAACAAACCAGGTGTGATTTCTTTGAAAACAAAGCATGGCCAGGAGTCAGATGTGCCCACACTGGTAACGATGTGGCCTTTTGCTCCACGCTTCAGTCCGCCTGCTGCAACAGCCTCCCTGTGTGTCAGCCGACACCTTAAAACTGCTTCTCACACCGTTTTTTTGTTTTCCTATCGGAGCTGCAGAACTCTCAACAGTAATGTGCTGTTGAAAGATTGAGTGTGCTATTCCTCTCTTCTGCACGGAATTTTTTTAAATGCTGATATTTATGCAATGATGTTTATCTAACAATAAGACTGAATAATGACATGTTGGACGTCTCGACTTGTGTAATGCGTCACGAGCAGCTTATTTAATCATGAAATTGTAAAAGTAAAATCTCAGCTCCTCTGACCTGAACTGTCACTTTTCCTCTTGCTGTTCCTCTTCTCGGCCTCAGCAGGTGACAGAGTCTGTCTGCCAAAGTCTGCAGGCACACAGGAGGCCCCCGTAGGGGTGCTGCCGATGCCCAGACTTGGGGTGCTGGCGCACATACTGGGCCCCCCGGGGTGGCCCAGGTCCGGGGGTGTGGGCCCGCTGTCGTGGGTTGAGTGGGAGTGCGGGTGGCACAGGTTGTGGCGCGTGTTCCCGCCAGGTGACGGCATCTGTGGGATGTGCCACGATGCATGGTGCTGAGGCGGGAGGTGATGTTGCTGCGAGGGCAGGTGGCCGCGGTGAGGGTGGTGATGGTGGTGGTGGTGGTGGTGTTGCCCGGGAAACAGGCCGTCGTCCACCGGGTAGCTGGAGATGATGCAGGGAGAGGGCGAGGAGGTGGAGGAGGAGGAGGAGGAAGAGGCCAGGTCAGGGTAGGAGACGTGGTCCGAGCGTCCGTGCAGAGTCAGGGGAGACTGGGTGAAGGCGGGATGCAGGGCCTGCGCCGGGGCGTGGGGGCTCCGCAGGCACCCGAACAGCGTGTGATCCATCGCGTTCAAACACAAACACACACACACGCGCGGCCCTCCAGGAAAGGTGAGAAGGGCAAGTAAAAGAAGGTAAAGTTACTAAATCAACCCCAAGAAAAAAAAAATCACAAGCACATATCCAAGATCCTTTGACTATCCCAAAACTTTTTTTTCCTCCAGTTTAAAAGAAGTCAGTCTACTCTCGATGAGTCAGAGCAGAAAAGCAAAGTGTGTTTTGAAGATGGTGTCCTGTGGTAATCCGGAGCGTGCGGCCAGTTGCCAGGCTGTACAGGATAAACAGTTAGCCCAGGATAAGCTGCAGCAGAGCCTCTCGGATGTCAGGAGGAACACGGAGGGGACTGGAGCTCGAGGCTGGGAGCAGGAGGTGCTTCCCACTAGGAACTGCAGAACGAGGGGAGCCGGGCGGAGGGGATGTTATAAATAGGGTGTAACGTGAGAGGGAGGCTGGGTCACAGGCTGCATACGCGCTACTGACCACATACATATGATCGCCCTCCAAAAAGCACAGCACAATAAATCTGTACTATTAAAATGGCTGAGCCTCAGGAAAGAGGGCAATTTATTTTGGACTTGGATCTGACCTCCGGTGGCCATCTTTTTCTTTTTTTTTTTCCTGAAAGAAACCAGCCTTAATGGTTCGTGGGTGGGGCTGGGGGGAGGAGGAGGGGGGTGTGGGGAGATAGGGAGGCGAGGAGTCAGGGGTTAACTCAGCATGTCGCCCTGTCTTTGTCAGCGTTGACCCTTTAAATTACTGTTAGTGTTGTGGAAGAAGGCTTCAAACGGTTTCCTCTGCACGTCGTTTTGTCTGCCTCTTGGTCCCTGTATGTTTTACTCCCCACTACTTTTTAAAGGACAAGTTTTGTTCCAAAATAATAACCAGAAACTTAAAAAACAACAACATTCATTGCAGTGCAAAAAGTGTCCAGTCTGAAATAAAGGTTAACATTTTATACCTACTACTCTCAAAAAACCAACCACAGTTCATTTTAATCTAGTGCAGTCAATCATTTTATAGGAGCGGGTTTTTCTTTTGCATATGATTTTTATCTCGTTTTTGAAATGAAACACCTCACATCGTCAAATCCAAATACACAGCAACACTGACACCGGGTTGACTGTCGATGTGAGGTCACCAAGTTGAAATAACAGCTTTATTTTCAAACACCACTTTTGTTGGCTTTAAAAGCAACGTTAATTACTATAGCAATGCAGCAAAATCTTTATAATTATTTGAAATAAGTGCACGCAGATAAAAAAAGAAATAAGAGCTTGTCGCGTCGAGAGTGACCAGGAATAAATTCCCCCGGTAACGGTTTATGACTTTGCATAAGATGAAATATTCCAACCACCTACAACCTCGGCGTACACATCAAACGCATTGTCAGCCCCCACATTCATCATTTTGGCCATAAAAGTGTCATTTTCCAGAAGTGAAGTAGGAATATAAAGCCGGTAAACACCCGGGAGTGAAAGAAGAAAGTCCTCTTTGCTTTGGCTTCTCTTATCCTCTCTTACTTTTATTATTATTATAATGAGCTCAAATAAAACTAAAGCAGATTTACAAGCCCTCAAACTCTGTTATATAACTTCTGATACAATTTATCTAAATGAATCCTGCTCTGTAATTGATTTGAGGGAATGATAAAAAAATCTGGTTTTAGTCTTTGCAATTCAAATATTTTGGTTGTAAAATGTATACAGATAACATCATTAGAACATTGTAATTAAATGTTTTATATTTTATTGAAGATTAAAGATGAATAATCACTTCACACACATGTTCCCCATCCTTCAAATCTCTGAAATTCACAGCAGCAATGTGACTTATACTGTTCAGTGAATCAGGCATCGGATTTAAAGTGCACACAGTTCAGATTTATAGTAAAATAATACATAAAACTAATGATAATTCTAGAGCTGTTGCAGAGTTTTCCGTGGCTGCGGCAGGTTTTTACAGATGGACCGTCACAGTAACTCCGGGGATCCGGGTGGACGACACACAGGCGGTGCCACAGGCGCTGTGGGCCGTCTGAGAGAGGAAATTAATTCCTCTTTGAGAGAAAATTACTTTAACAGATAGCACGGTGGAGGAAGGCTGTAACTTTGCTGCTGTCGCTCCCCCAACACACACACACACACACACACACACACACACACACACAGTTCCTCCTAAGCCTCCGAAGGCAGCAGAGGCAGCGCAGCATTGGAAAGGTGAGTGAGTGTCAAACTCTTCTACTGTTTACCTTACAGATTAAGGCATTTAGCAGGTTAGCCCAGGCTATATATTTGCTCAGGGCCCTGAGTAGGTATTACTAATGCACACGTGTTTCCAATCCTGTCGCTGGTCTCGCAGTACTGATGGCCCGTGGGGGTGTTTTCAGTCAATAGTCTTCGCCCCTCGTGGGCTATTTGAGGCAAAATATCCCACTGTGTGAATAAATGTGGCTTTCACTCATATATCGGGCCAATGTTGGGCTTTTATTGTGAAAATACTTGTTGTCACCAGGTCATTTTGAGGTTCCACATAACATCCATCAATCCATGTATTTTCTTTACACATTTGAATAATTTAATTTGTGATTTTAATATATATATATATATATATATATATATATATATATGTGTGTGTGTGTGTGTGTGTGTGTTAGTGTGTCCTTATTTGTCTTCCCTACAGGAATTATGGCTGAAATCAGATTCTTTACAAAAATAATTGACGACAATGATATTATCGTGATATTGACAGAAAAAAATTACTAAAAAAGTTAAATAATACCATCAGTCAAATTGACTTTAAGTTTGTTTATTATATGTCTCTTTTTTGGCAAATAAATTACACTCAAAATATAGGTATAGATGGAGAGACAGTCCATAAGTGTGTATGCAAAATGATTTAATTAGACATGAAAAAAGGTCTCAACATGAAGATATTGTAAATATTCCGGCACAAAACTACCTGTGTTGACCTCCAGACACAGGAACTTTTCATGTGACGTTATGTCAAAGGAAGAGGAGAGTAAAAACTGGTGAAGAGTTTAAAACGGCGAGTAGGTGTAACTCACAAAAAGGGGGTCAGTGGAGAGGAGAGGCCGCCGGTGTCTGTGTGCTTCTGATGGCGAGGTCGGGGCCGGCGCGTTTTTCACCACAGTCGACAGAAAGTGAAGGTAGACCTGCTGCTCAACCTGTTGCTGTCACTCACACGGGCAGGAAGGATTACAGCAAACGCAGCTCTCTGCCGCCGTCACCAAAACAAACACGCAACTGCCACTTTGGTCCCGTTCTCACATGAAGTTCAAGTGTGTCGCTCACTGCCAGCTTTGGGTTCGGTTTTCTTTTGGGAAACAGCAGCGTGCACGACTTTGTTTGCAGAGCTGAAACCCAATGCACTTTTGCAGAGTTTAATCAAAGGATAACAGCACAGAAAAGTAGTGTGGCCTCATTAATGTCTTTAAAAGCTCCACAAACAGTAACACTTTACTCCAAGTCCCTTTATTGTGCATTAATAAGCACAATATAAACATTTAATAAATGGTTTATGACATGCTAGAATGCATGTGAGCAGATGTAAGTGTTTTTAAATACACATAGTATATATAAAATAAGAATAAAATAGTTGCTGACAATATAGAATATAGTTGTAATAATATATATATTACATAACTATTGTGCATTATAAGCCATATATGAATGCAAAATAAAAGAGTTAAAATACAATCGTACTCCAAAAAGACCTGAAAAATACGAGCCAGTGAAAAGATTTGACATTAAAAATTTGCATTTGATAGTAAAAGAGAAGCATTAATGACAAGAAAGTATGTAAGTCCTGGATGAACTGTACCAAACCGTGTGATAACATTTCATTTCCAAACTCACTTCCCTCAGTTTAACAGCCCCTGATGTGTTCTATGCTTTATAGCAGAAAGCTTTGATGCAGCACTCGGCCGCTCGCTATAATAAGAGTTTAAAAAGACCCAGTGTGTGTGTGTATGTGTGTGTGTGTGTGTAATCATTACTAGACGTGTCCCTCCTTTTTTGTTTTACTCTCTCTTTGCTAATAAGGAAACATTTCAGAGCGTATAACACTCAGTGAGCCTCTCTCATGATGTATTATGCCAAGATTAGAATTAGAAACATAATATGTCCCAAATAAACAGAAACCTTTGAGAGGAGAGGTTTCATTTCTCTCTACGGAGTTTGAATTTAATGGATTTTTAAAATGTCTCTTCATATGTAATATTTCCACCTTCTGTCTGCTCTTATAAAAAGATTGCTGGATCATCTAAAGATCATTGCCTACAAGTATACGTTTGTTTGAGAACAAAATCTGTGAGCAGCTATTTTACAGAAATATAAATAATAGTTTCACCAACAAGGAAATACTTGGACTGTTTTAGATTCATTTCACAACTTTTTATAACTTCTTTATAACGTGACGATACTGGATTATCTGAGCGTCAGCTTCAGAGATAAGTGACACGTTTCCTTAGTTTGATCCTGTGACTAATAACAGTGACAGTGGCGTTGCAGCGTTGAGGTGAACATCTGCAGGCGGCGAGGAAACTGTCGTCGCTGCTCGTTTCCTTTCAGACTTCAAGACGCAGATTTACTGCCGACAGTTGTTCAGGAACGTTGTCCGTGTGGACGACAGCGGCGGGGATGTCAGAGACGTATGACGGAGTGAGACAGTAAATGTTGTCTCCGTTTACAGCTGCATTACATGAGGAGGACAGGCCTTCCCCCGGGAGAGACAGCATGAAAGCATAAAGCTGACGGCTGTGAATGCATTTGTTATTTTAAAACTCACTGAGATGGACAAGACAGTTTTTCCTTTTCAAATTGTGGCTTATTATATAAACACTTTAAAATGTCTATTAAATATTTATTATATATAAATATTATATATTCTAATAACACTTTGCTTCATTGAGGTATTTAAAAGCTGCCATTGTTTATATTATCATGGGAAGTCTTTTATTTCTGGCTGCTATAGATAGAGAAATATAGAGATATTCATCTACAGCGAGACAAAAGCAAGCTGACTTTCCCTCTAAAGAGTTGATATTTGAGAGCTATACCGGCTCTCATGTGACACTGATGATATCTTTGTAAAGGTCTGTCTCTTCACAGTCCGATTTCCCGCTCTAATCGAGACACAGCGCTTCTCTTAGGTGGCCATTTTCTGTGTCTGTAATGGCCGCGGATGGCCGGGGATGAGATCATCATCTATAATGGGGGGCGGTTGGAGCTGCCTGGGTGTGATGGTTCCCCTCTGCCTCCAGCTTGAAGGCATTGGAGCCGTGTGTTGATGCTTTGCAGGGCCTCGCACCGAGTCAGACCACACCTCAAACAGCCTGGGGTCGCCACTTTTAAAAACCCCCAATTTAGATCTGGTCCCGGTGCAACCGCCAAAAAAACCCAAAAGCGGCACCGGCTCCAGCCAGCCACAGTGCTAAGCCCGTTTCCTCCCAGACTAAATTTGTAAACGCCCTCCTTCACTTCGCCCCCCACCCCCCGCATTCACACTCCTCGCCATCTTTCAAGCGAGAGGGAATGGGTGCCAGGCGGGGAACAACTCCAGACTTCTCAATTTGTTGAACGGGGCCATTAGTGATTTTTATTTGTTCGATTGGAATTGCCCGCCCGCCCACCGACCATCCAACCGAACCCACCCTGCACGCTAAACTTACTGCCCCACAACACCAAACGTTGCCGTTGCCGGCTTCGACCAATGGCTGTGGAGGAGCTCTGACCATATTGCATCACTCTGATGTTCCGGCCTCAACATGCTGTTCCAATAAGCCAAATCATTCAAAAGAGTGAAGTCAACCTTTTATGATTTTATGGCTTCCTTCTCTTTTTAGGTTCCTGGGAGTTTCTGGATGATTCCCAGAGCATTTATTCCACTGGGTTACTGTACAGAGGGACCAGCCTGCTTTATGACTAATGTTAAGTCAATGTGTCTGGGCTGAATCTCATTAACACTTAATACAGACTCAGCGCCATCAATTTGATTTCTGCCAAGCATCGCCATTCAATAATATCACAGTGGGTCACTGATAGTGTTTGAATTTGCAGCCTCGCCTCTTAGAAATTATATTTATACGCACCAAGTGTTCTCACTCCAAAGCTGTCAAATACTGAGGCTTGGGCAGTGGCGTCTTGACACCGACGCATAAGGCATCCTTTATTGTCTGTATGAGAGGCACCGGGCTGTCAGCTAACTTCAATGTACACCCATTCACGTCATTATTAGACAGTCAGAGCAACAGCGACAAAGTCCGCTAAGTGTGTGAGGGAGGTGGTGCATTTTTAATGACAACGTTATGCCACAGAGTCACTCGAAGTTACGTCTGTAGCTTACGTTACGTTTTAAGCCAAACCATGTTTTTCCTAAGGGGTTTAGTTGCTTAGACCTAAACTCCACCATTTCCCAACGTTAACCACATGTTCTAACAATAACCGCCACCGCTTCACAACGTTAGCCATTTGTTCCAACGTTAACCGCCATCTATCACAATTTAAACTACGTGTTCCAACATCCACTATCACAACGTAAACTATGTGTTCCAACATCCACCGTTTCTCAACGTTAACCACAGGTTCTAACAATAACCGCCACCGCTTCACAACGCTAACCCTGTGTTTCAGCGTGCAACTGCCACCATTTCTCAACGTTAGCCATGTGTTCCAACGTTAACCGCCACGTTTCACAACGTTAGCCAGGTGTTCCATCGTTAACTGCCACTATTTCACGACATTAGCCATGTCTTCCAACGTTAACCGCCATCGCTTCTCAGCGTTAACCAGGTGTTGCAACGTTAACCCCCACGTTTAACAATGTAAACCACGTCTTCCAGTTCGTAACTGCCACCATTTCAAAACGTTAGCCTGGTGTTCCTACGTTAACCAACACCGTTTCACAATGTTAACCAACTGTAACAACACTGTTTCACAACGTTAACCAACACCGTTTTCCAACGTTAGCACGGTTTTCCAACGTTACCCTCCACTGTTTGACCATATATTGCAAATACTAATTGCATCCTGATGCGTCCCAGACAAGAACGTAACAAAAATATACGTCATCAAAGCCGCAGCTCTCCTTTTGGTCCTCCTTTTTTTTTAGGTGATCGCAACTTCTGAAAGTCTTAAATAGCCCGTTGACATGTATTATGAGTGTGTCTGTATTATTTTTATTCCCTATTTAGATTTTAAAGATTGCATCTTCTTTCATTTCCGGCAGACTAGGTATTTGGTCTTTTCAAACAGAAATGACACGTGTTCTATTGCATAGCGGGGAAGTGAGATCTGTGGAGACATGTGGAGACACTTTCTACTTTCAGCTGTCCACTTGTGATCGAATCACTCAACACACATTTTGACACCAAGTGTAAACAGGGCCTTTGTTGCCTAAACATAAGCACACGTGGGACTCAGGATGTGAACACTGGTGTCTGAGTTATTTAAATAATAACTGTAGCGCTTCATTTAGAAAAGCTGCCTCTGAACATAATCCAGCCATTAAAAACATTACTCCTCACTACGTAAACTTCAGCAAATGTAGTAATATATAAACATCAGCTCGAGTTTGTTTCCTTTACAGCCCTTCACACCCTCATGCCACTTTATTTTACCTGATTGAAACCTCTTTTGAAGACTGCGTCGGCATGATTCTGCTTGATTGACACCTCCCTCGCTCTCCTGTTGGTTCTGCTGCACCTGTTTGGGCGGCACACGTCTAAACTTTATCGTTCTTATTAGCACACGGCCCTCACGTGGTTTCATCATGACCAGATGTCTAATCAGACAGAGTAACTGAAAACACCTGTGAGGCTGTGCAGAGCATTTCATTTAATGTGATCAAAGATCAGCCAGGCCGTGTCTGACTTTAATTTTAATTATATATTATAATAATTGTTGTTTTTTATACTCAAATATTTCATATGTGATTTGACCTTTATTGCTCGCTCATAGGTCCACATGGGTTTCAGTTTCTTTTTTTAAATTTCCTCTCTGTACAAACTAATTATTATTACAGCAACTACCCATACTGCTGCTATTTATAACAGTTATATTAATAGAGCAATCTGAGAAACAAAGCAAAAGTTTCCTCACAGAATATCGGATAATAACAATACATTTCTTAAGATAAGATAATCCTTTATTAGACTTACAGATGGAACAATTGCAAATAAAAAAAACAAGACACAATAAATAAGTGAAGAGTAAAAAACTAAATGTAATAATAGATGGACTAATTGTTTGTTTATTGCATTATTGCACAATTAAAATACTGATATTGCACAATCAATCTATTAATCAAGCTGGAGGTAGCTTTTGGACAGCCAACATTGCAGCGGTATTGATTGGCTAACATTTAATTGATGGGTGAGCTTTGTGTTTTATGTTGTTGTGTTCTGGGTCATTTTGTGGAGGAGTCCAGTCGTCGGGAGCTTGTTCTCTGTGATGGACTATGAGGCACTTTGTAAAGTGACACTAATCCTATCCAACTGATGGTCTACAGGCCTTTTCACTGCACTCAAACCTGTAGGGAAAATTGACTGTTAATCTGTTAGCATATCGATTATTGGCACATTTTATTAATGACTTAGGTGTAAAAATGTTGAAAGCGAGTGCCTCTCGGAGCTGATGAGTCATATCTGGTTCCAAATTAAAAGCTCAATTGGCATTCTGTCAACTCGGAAAATACTGAATACTACCACAAACTATCAATGAAAATAAATCCCCACATAACAAATTATAATACATCTCAATGTCACTCTCAACATAGCTTCTGTAATTAGATTCAGCTGTAATATGACCTGTTGCTCCTCTGCCTACTCTGGTTTCGCTGTCACTGAGGTGTTTTCTGAAGTTGCAGCAGAAACAGTGACCCTTCATCTCTGCTGCTGAAGCTCTCCACGCTTCGACCTGACACCTAAAGGTGCTGCTGACACCTAGAGAGGAGAGCAGGGTGCAGCAGGAGAACAGGGACCTCTACTGGTAGGTGATGAAAGGGATGTGTGAACGTGGGTGCGTGCATGTGAGTGGATACAAGCCTGAAAGCTACACTACTTGACATGATTGTTTAATGTTCAGACGTGTGGATGCAAACTAAAATATATATTTCCATCGTTTATAAATAAATTAAAAAATGGCTTCAGTTGGAAGTCTAAATGAACATCATGACACAAGGTGCTCATGAGTTCAGAGATCATTTTGTTTTGAAATGGTCTCATCTCATTCAAGATGCAAGAGAAGATGTCGATGTGTTAAATAATTTACACCACTGACATACAGTATATACAACTTTTATAGAAATTATTTCCCCTTTATCTTGACACTGGCATGCATACTCTTCAGTTTGAGTCATTTTTTGGCAGGATATCCGGGCCATGGTTGGATTAAATCCTTATCTGAGAGCATGTATTACTATTGTTATTATTAAAATTTGCATTTAATGAGGAAAATTAAATTTACATTTATTGCACCAGATGAGTAAGTATTAACAGCAAAATGTACTGTTAACTTAAAGTACTTGTTGGGCAGAATGGCCGTTTTCAGAGAGTTATATAATTACATATCATATTATTGTAATACTATGACTGATGCTTTAACACGTCAGCAGTATTTTAATGTGACTGTGGAGGAGGTGGAGCACATTTTAACTACTTGATATACTGGATAGTTGGATGGTTTTATCTATAGCAGAGTATCATATTGTATCAATTGATCATTTGTTTTGTTCATAGTATGTTTATAAAGTAACTAATTCCAGCTGTGAGATAAATAAAGAAAAAGTACAACATTTCCCCCTGAAATCCAAGTATAAAAAAGCACAGCTTTTAGATTTTCAAAGTTGTGCTTAAGTACAATACTTGAGTAAATTCAGATGAATGTAATTCCAAAGTGGAGAGACAGCGATGAAGTACTCGTTACTTTAATGCTATGTTATGTGAAGTCCCAACTCCAGCTGCACATGGCTGTGACGAGCCAATAGCAAAGTTATTCTACTGTTTGTTTTTACTTGTTTTTTACTTGCTGCTCTGATTGAGCTGACATTCCTCTCCCCCGTCGGTTTACATCCCAGATTGTTTCCTACTGAAGGCGTGTTTGAAATCCAGAACTGTTTGCTTGACATTTATCTGCCTGCAAATAAATAGCGCGGCTCCGCAGCAGCCCTCGAGTCAAGGGTTATTGCTGCTCGGTGTCAGTCATATTTAGCTCTTGCCCAATAGGAATCCGGTGACCTCTGCATGTTTTGCACTCAGCGGGGTCACCGGCTGCGCCTCCGGGGAACCGCTCCGCTCGCCCATCTCCTCTCACGCTGGGAAGTGGAGTTCCCAAGCATTTCCCCCGACTGTGGTGCAGAACAATCCCATGTCGTCGCCCAATCAGGGGACTGGACGGCGTGACGCATGGCCGGGACAATGGGAGGATACAGGAGCATGCCGTACGGGTGCAAATACCCCCCCCGTTTGTGATGACGACAGGGTTCAATACCCTGAGTTTAGGCCGGCTGTTGATACATGATGACCCAAATATGGAGCTCTCACCCTGATAATATTTAAAATGTGTTGCCTGAGGATCAGATCCACGGAGAGTCACGCTATGAGCTGCCCCAGAGCCGAGCGTCTCTGTTGCCTGTGTGCCGGGACATCTGTTGAAATCATAGCGGGACCCCGTCCCGCCCCTGTTTGCAGTTGCCGCGGCGACGGGTCAGTGTGCAGGAGGCAGAGCGGGGTTTTGTCCGAGCTCGCTGGGACTGAAGAGGAGGCGGCGGTTTGGACGGGATGGACGGCGTTCAGTTCCAGGGCTTTCCGGAACCTCCCAGGGGCTCCATTAAAACAAAAGGAGGAGGAGGAGGTGGGACTTCCTGTTGGAACGTTACAGACCAACCGTGACCCCAAAGGAACTGCAACTTCTAAAGTGGACAGAAGGTCTGCAGTCACAGGACAGTAATACCATGCGTATCTATTACAGAGGTTCTCCATCGTGCAGCAGGGCTGGTACAGCCCGCCTCGGCTATTTTGAGCAATTTACCGCAACTCTAACCCGCTGCCAGATTATCCTCCACTCAAATAACCTGTGACCGTAGCAGACCTCTGCTGGTGACCAATTGGAACTGCAACAACATCCCATTAGCTTTCCCATTCCATCCAAATGTAGCGCACATTTTAAATATCATGCTTCTTTTCAGGTTCCAGGTTCACTCTTTGGGTTTCTAATGGAACATGTTTACATGCTTTATTGTACATTATTCTTCTCATACTGTCTGTCTTCATATACCTGTATTCACTAACTGTCTGAAACACTCCGGTTTCACGCCTGTCTTTTAGCCTCCCCTCCCAAAAAAGCTCCATCTGCTCTTGTTCAGCATTTCCAGGTTTCCACATCTTGCTGGTTTTGATCAGGCGGCAACTTCCGGTTCTGCCGAGTGAAGCCGATTCAGAAGTGTCTTAGAACCTGCATTCTCTCTACTGACCATCAGGGGGCGACTCCTCTGGTTGCAAAAAGAAGACCGATTTCACGGAGGTCTATGAGAAAATGACACTAAAAAAATGGTAAAAATAAAATGCAAATGAATGCTCGTTTCCATCCACGACTATTATGTGACTATAAGGAGTTTGTTCAGCGATGGTGGCGCTAATTCTCCAGTCGGGTGTCATTAAACCATAACAGAATAAAAGGGCGCATTGACATGATGTTAATTTAAGAGCTCAAATGTTGACAACATGGAAATAGGAGATGGGGAGATCATGTGTTTGGTCATGTGTGTGCGTGTGTGTGTGTGTGTGCGTGTGTGTCTGTCTGCAGCTAATCTCGTATACTGCTGGACATATTAGATAAATATTTTTTGCACATTTATGACTGTATGTTACAGGACCTCCCATGGTAACGGTGATTCACAATTTTTGAAAACATATTTTACTGACTGTCATTGACTGCTGACTCCCTACTCCACTCAGGGGGCTGCAGTTGATCAACAGCTGCTTCAGTTTCAAGGGATTTCCATCAAATAGCTACGCTGAAAACAAGCCTCACATAGTCAGACCACATTTTGTCCTCAAAAAACGACATCCATAGAAAAGTTTGGTCTCATTTTGAAACCACAGCATTTTTAGATTCAATCTTGAGGAAAAAGCCCAGCGTTGCCAACTCTTTTCCAATGAAAGCCGCTAGCAGCATTAGCTCCGAAAGACGCCAAATCAAGTGAGAAAGTCGGCAAGTTTGCAACACTGACAGCCTGTCCCTTCCGGCCTCCCTCCACAGCCACTCCCCCAAAATCATCATTATGAACGTAAACAATAAGCATGGCTATTATTAGTCTTCACAGCCGTTAAACTAGCAGCTTGTACGAGACTCCGGTGATGAGCAAATGAATGCATGGACACAGTGGGATCAAACAGATGAACAGGCAGGTAGCCCATCCAATTATTTACTTACTATAGTCCTGCAACAGCCCCAGAGACCAGATTTCTTCTTTTTTTATATCCACACGATATATGTTATTATCCACTAATATAATTCACAAGATGATATGATGTATAAATCCCTGTTTTTGTTCATTTTGCAGCCATGTTGGCTGTAAGGGAGCCTGGAGGGACATTTAAGTGAGATTGCGCTCTTCTTAGTTTGGTGTTTGGAGCGGGAGACACACCTTAACTCTATGTGCAGTTCTCTAACTGTTTATAAAGTGTCAAAGGAAATAAAGTGATATGTGTAATATTTTACAATCAAATAAATCACTCTTGAATAAATTGGGGATATCTTGGCATAATTGTCTCCGATGATTGTGAGGTTTATTGTACACCAGATGTTCGGATGATGTAAGAACACATTCACCAGAAACTTCTTTTTAAACTCTTTTTGTTGCTTTTGAAGATGGGTTTGTAACCTCACATGTTCTCTGGTTTTATGAGAGACACTTAACATTTGAAAAAGGGGGGTTTTTTTTGGGCTGCTTTTCATTCCATCCTCCAACATGAGCTGCAGTGTTCAGACAGCCCAATGTTCACAGACAGCCGTGGAACTTTTTTCTTGTCTTTACGAATCCGCAGGGAGCCTGGTGTGTGCAACTTTTTAAAAAATGTGTTTTTTTTAGATATGTCTTTTTTTCACAGCAGACATTTGGGGCTTATTAATATTGACAATGGCTAAAAATGTCTTATGAGGGCAGGAAATATACTTAAATTATAACCTTGTACTAAAAACAGCATCATGTAAGATGCCTGTAAGGTCATAATAAAGGTCGTATTTAGATTTTTGATGGATTTGGATTTCCTCTCCTGAACTGGGACCAAATGTACAGTAACGAGTCTCCCATGCCACAGGAATCCCACAATGCATTTGGATTTGTTACGTCTCACGTGTTGTTTTCTGTATTTTGATTTCACATTTTGAATGAACACATTGTTTTCATGAGATTAAGTTATTATCTAATAAATGGACCTTTAGTTGAGATTACTTTGTCGTGCTCGTTTACTTTGGTCGTACTGCAAAATGTTCTGAGAAATGTTGCATTTTGCATTTGTGACATGAATCAGTAAATTATTATTACATTATTTTTGAAGGTTTGGCTCAATCATTCCCATTTATAATAACAAGTTAACGCAGTGACATCTCAAAGAACAAGATCGGAAGTTTGACTGCCCGTGTTTCTTGCTCGGACAGACTGTGTTGCCAAAACTATGAAAATAAGACAAAGTCATCCTTTCAAACATGTATTCTCCAAAGAGTGTGAAAGAAGAATGATCTTTAATCACAACATTAGAAGTCTGTAACGTGATGTTCTGTGATCACGCAGCTCCATTTTCCTTCTTAATGGAGTGTGTTACACAACATGTGTGTTTATCTTCCACCTGATTGATCCTCCATGAGGCGCTGATTACAAGCGACTAATTACACAAAACACACACACACACACACTGAGATTTAAAAGACACACACTATTAAGAGGAGTAAGGAGATACACAAGGACACATCATGCAGTAGTGGAAGAAGTACTCGTATCTTTTAAAAGCCGCTCAGTATAAAAACTCTGTTACGCGTCAAAGTCTTATTTAAAGATTTCTCGTTAAGTAGAACAGCAAAATGTACTTAAAGTATTAAAGTTAAAGTTCTTGTTGGGCAAAAGCGTTTGTTTAACGTTGTGAAACTGTCGCTGTTAATGTTAACGTTAACATTTAGGCAACAAAATATACTTGGTTAAGGTTAGAAAAAACATTTTAGTTTGTCTTACAGAGTAACGTAAGCTACGGACGTAACGTCACGAGACTCTGCAGGACGGTCTTATCCAGCATCTGCAGCAGCTACGAAAAAGAATGTCCCGTAATTTGTAGAAATGCCGCAACATTTTTTCCATATGTTATATGTTAGATCTTGAACGAGGAAGTGTAAAGACTGCTAAATCACAAAAGGCCGCGTGGCGAGGGGAGCGATCCTTCAGCCAGGAGACACAATTTGTTCCCCGTGCAAAACGAGAACTCAATGTTGTTGTTTTTGTCACGGTACTTGTGTACTTTACGATCTTTTCCTAAACCTGACCAAGTGGTCGAGTTGCCTTAAACTAACTTAAGTATTTAACAATATATTTCTAAACCTAACTAAGATTCCTGTGAAGATTATTTAGAAAAAAAAGTGGAAATTGACACGCGTTGCAGGCTTTTGTAGGAAAACGAACGAAAAACTTCGTAGAATATCATTCGAACAGCTTAATGAGGGTACTTTGAACTCTGTGGCGTAACGCGGCAAGTAAAAATCACTCAACTTTTGGTTTCACCTGGAACATGAACGCTGGTCCTCACCACATACAAACGTATACAAACGTCAGCTGCTCTGACCGTTAAATAACGAGGCTGATAGGTTTTCATTGGAGTGAGTTACACTTTCATACAGACGTTACAGGGCGCCTGGTGCATTGGGGTCAAAGGTTGGTCTTTGACACTCAGGTAAGACCAGGCTGTTGTTTGTGAAAATGTTGATCTGTAAAGTAACTAAAGCGGTCAGATAAATGTCGTGGAATAAAAAGTACATTTCCCTGTGAAAGGTAGTGGAGTAAAAGCTTAAAGTTAAGTTAAGTAAAAGTGCAGCGAGTAAAGGTACTTCCTACTATCACCACTGCACACATGTACGACAATACCTGATATTTAAATGAAAACATATATGCCTAACACACACATTCACATACTGTACACACACCCAGGCAAAGACACACACACACACACACACACACACACACACTCTGGCGTGGGTATAAATACAGAGATTCCCTGCCTCGTTCTCACACACACACACACTGACAAACACAAACACACACATTCCTGGATTCCAGCTCGTGGCGGGTGTGTTTACATGCCGCCATCACTTCGTGGTCTGGCGCGAGGCATCGAAAGTGATCAGAAATCGGACCAACAAAAGGCCCCGGCCAAGCCGGAGAGTAAATAAGTAATAAATCTATCCCACATCAGCGGGACGTTTCTCTGTAAACACGCTCTTTAAGAAAAAAAAAAAAAAAGGAGCGCGCCGCGGCGTCCCGTGTGGATGGGAAGATGGCCGACATTCCTGCTGCTCTCTCTCCACAAGAAAGAGCGGCGATAGAAAAAGAGCCGAGAGTTTACGGGGGTTTTTGGCCGGCTTCTCTCGGAGCATCTGGTGACTTTAATCACAACAAAGCACAATTAGTCAACGTCGGAGAGACGGAGAGGAGGCGAAAGGGAGGGTTTGTGTGGGACGTGTGAGAAAGACGGAGGGAGGAAGAGCGAGTGAAAATGTGTTTCCATCGGGCCCTGGACATGGAAATCATAATGAGAGTAAATCTGCTCAGTTTATGACAAGTAGGTCAACATTTATCTCCAGAACACTGCAGACTGACAACTTTCCTCGGCTACAGAATCAACGATGTTTTGATGTTTGTAATAAAAAAAAAAGATCTGAAACATCGTGTTGTGACGAATCGACAGGAGTCACTTTAATCAAAGTTTGTGGAATGTTTTTCAAACGTTTATTTATTTTCCCCCGTGGTGTTGGGATCAGCAAGAGCTGGAGGAAGCATGTTTCAGAGGAAACAAATGTTTGGCAAACCGACGGACATTCATTCCCTGCTTTGCGTTTCACTTTTCTTCACTTTTTGTATGTGATTTTTCATTTTTCTTTCAAATGCAACTGATTTCATATGAAGTTGAAATTTGAAATCTGGATACAGATGATGAACATAAAGAAAACTGTTATTCTTTACAACAAAAACAGATTTGCAAATGTATTATATTCTTATCAAAACAGCATTAACGCATTGCAGAGAAGATCAAATCTGACGTCTGACATAATCAACTTATGAAGCTGCATTAGCAAAAAGTTGCCTATTCACACCAATCAGATGCAATCAGAGCAACATCAGAATGTTATTTATTTCTCTGTTTCGTAAGACTGTGTACAATATGAGATATAAATGTTACCGTTTGTCCAACATTCTTTCTCCTTTTTGCTCTATTGTTGGTCACCACCAACTCCTGGCATTAAAAGCAAACACACAAGATGGTCATATAGCTTTAATGCTTGTATTTGGGGGTTTGTATGTTTTCTAATTATTATATATTATTATAATATAATCTCTAAATTCTCTTTCTTTACTTCCTTCTCTCAAGGGCTCTGTAACTATTGTTTTTAAATAGCTTATTTCTTGTGACGTAAGATAAGTGTTGCCTCTGTGTCCCCCCCGGCTGATTCAAGAGGTCACACATCAGCATGGCGACCATTTTACTGGTCAACATCGGGTCCGTTTAATAGACATGGAAAGAGGCTGGGATTGCTGTGGGAGTTTGAAACTGATCCCTTGCTCCCTTGTAAAAGTTGCACACTTAACTGGACGCATGCAATGAGGTAAAATTGATCGTAGCAGAGTGGGTGTGAAATATACGCGCAGCTCTCGGCCACCTGCGGGTCCCACGCACCGAAGAGAGCCGGAGGTGAAGCGAGGAGCAATAACCCCAAAAACATCTACGGTCAAATTAGGAGTGCCTCCTTTAAAAAAGAGGCCTCCCACGCAGCTATCAGCACGTTCTGCCCCGAAGAGACTAATTATCAGCTCAGAGAGTTCAGCCGAAGACTCAACCTCATAGGTCAGCGCAGACAGACGGCCACGCCTTCATACCGTCATAAAACACCGTCATAAAATAGACCTTGATGACATAAAACAAAGCGATTGGCTTTGACGTGGGAGGAGATTTTAGCTCATTTGGGGGTTTTAACAAAAAAAAATAAAAAAAAGGGAACCAGATCTGAATTGATCCCCATGCTTTACGGCCTGCTTCCCCCTCTGCGCTATAGGTCGCTGGATTTATTCCCGCGTCTGCACAGCAGGACATAAATCATCCTCGGACTCTCTTTCTTCTGCCCCCCCCCCCCCCACCCCCTTCTTTCTCTCTCTCCCTCTGAAGTGAGGGATGTCTGCAGGACAGAAGAGTCCGGCTCTCTGCCCTCCGGAAGAATTAGGCCCGCAGACATTACCACATAGGATTTTGCGGTGCGTAGCTTTTCAAAGAGGGGGAACCAGTCCTGGCTCCACCACTGGTCCCACTCCATCGGGCCTCTTTCCCTCACTCTCTAATTAGATTAGCCAGGTCCCCAATCTGGCAACATGGCTACCTTTGTGAGAGGTCTTAAGAGGAGGAAATGACCTAAATGTTGGTCAGCATGGTATTCTCTTACGCTCAAGGGTGTGCTGACAAAACGACTTGGGTAATGAAGACGTCGGAGGTGAAGGAGGGAGAGAAGGGAGAAGAAAATTTACAGCCGAGCTCTATGAAAAGTGCCGGGCCGACCGAAGGCTTGTGGTCGGGGGGGGGGGGCAGCCATTTTTGGGAGGAGAGCTGGCGGCTGAGGGTGCCATCGCAGGTCGGGTCAGTTCCAAAACAGCCAATTAGGCGCTCAGGGGCTGTTGCATGTCAATAAATATCACCCGAGCATGTCGCTACTTAGAGGCCTACAGTTAACTTGCAATAAAAAATGTAAAAAAGCAAAAGTGGATCTTTCAGTCAGGATGAATGCTGAAGTCACAGAAAAATGACGGGACCACTTTGTGTCTGCTGTTTTCAGCATCTTCAAGTGTCTCAGCAGAAGGCTGTAAAATATCACAGGAAGTCATCGAGCCAACCGATGACGTCGAACTCAAAGCCAAAGTTTTGAACGGTTTAGGAGCCTGAGATTCTTACAGGGACGCTGTATTTCTGTCAGTACGAATGCTTAACCGACTGCCAAACAGATGATTAACAAATATTAAGAAAACACAAAGTCGGCCTGTGCAAAAAGGAGAAGAGAAGAATAACAAGAAGGCGTTAAAACTGAACGAGGACGGTCAAACGGCACAGAGCTCCCTGCAGCGAAACACATGTGCAGACAAGAGTAATCCAGCCGTGCACTAAATTCCACAGCCAGCCGCGTAGATGGGACGTGACAGTATAAAACGGAGGAGGACGTCTGGAGATTTCACTGACAGGAAGTGAGTGCTGTGAGTGATTCGGCCTCATAAATCATTTTGGGGGGAAAGACGCAGGGAGCTTCCAGAAACCCGGAGTCCTTTTTATTTTTCATGCTCAAACTGCTGAGTTGATCCTTCAAAAGGGTGCTGCTGAGCTCCCACGCTATGACACAAATCAAGATGTTATGGCAGGTCGCGATGGCTAACTTGCTTTTGAGGTTTTTTTGGTTGTGGAGAAAATGGTTTCAATGCTTCACCGTGGCCCAGATGGAGCTGAGGCTCGGGCCTGGTGGAGGGGGAAGAGTCCTGAGTCAGGGAGACGTGTTCCACTGGGGATTTGTCTCTACGGTGTAGTTAGTCTGTGAAATGAAGTGTGTGTGTGTGTGTGTGTGTGTGAGGCAGCTGAGATTGACCCTATAATCTCAGTAATTTGGAAGATTTGTTTTGGCTTTCACATTCACACAGAGCTTCTGTTTTTCTGCCTTCATAAATTGTTCTTCTTGATCACGAGTTGATTTTTGTAAATGTAAACACTGATGTGATTGTTAACCTCGATTAACAGTGAAGTACAGTCACAGGTTCATGGGTGGTGACCGTGATCCGTGCAGAATCAGTGAAAACGTATCATTTTTAATAAAAAGCTTTTTATTAATACTAAACTGTTTTATACAATCAGGGCCATTGTTGGTAAAAAAAAAAAAAAAAACAATAAATAGAATTATGGGGCTTTGGGAGGGGGGGAATAAACATGCAGAATTTCAAAGATTAAAGTAGTGAATTTACACGGAAAAACCTCGTTCAATGAGATTAATGTCACAAATTTCAAACCCCAAAAAACTTGGAAAAAAATGTTTCTTGAGTCGAGGAAGAACTCGTTGGATGAATTTCCTCACACTGAGTTCAAGCCAGTCAGGGCAATATTACCCCCTCACCCATCTCCATCATAATTTTTTTTACCTAATGGCCTTTAATACACTTAATATTCTTTATTCAACATGTTTATATAATGTTTTATTATTATTACCTCCGCCAAGGAAGTTGTGTTTTTGGTTCAGTTTGCATTTCTGTTTGTTTGCAGGATTACTGCCTGATCTTCATGAAACCTGGTGTCAGGGTGTAGCACAGGAGGAACCCTTTACTAATTATCTAATGTGATATTGGAGGTCAAAACATCATATGCTTGCAGATGATCCTCGCAGCATGATTATATATATACATATTATATCTGTGAAAGCAACACATTGTTGTTTTTTGTTACATGTCCTGTTTGAAACAAACCAGATACAACGTGTTAGTGAGATTTACAGCTGCTGGGTGTTTTCCAGCTTTGGACATGAGAGCCGTTTCCTCCTGCTTTCAGTTTGTGAAAAAGTGAAAACACCCTCAAATCGTGCTGAAGCCCTGCTGTTATACGGTCAGGTCAGAATATCTGGTGAAGCTTAACATGACACCGTCATCAGCTGGCCGCTGTGTTGTGTTCTCTGCAACAGAAAAGAAACTCTCAGTCTAACTCCGGCTCAGAGCTGCACGCCACAGACGGTGGATTAATGCAAACAGAAAGAGAGAAACAGTGAGTTGCTGGTTTAAAGGGCAGTAATGGGTAACGAGGTGGGATGGCGCCAGCGTGACACAGCATTAGCAATCTGGCAAAGCATGGGTGGAAATGTGCTGGTATATTTATACTGTGAGACTAATGAGGGAAATGGAGAACAGGTGAGCAGGTGGGCGGGTTCACTGCAGAGAGTCAGGTGACTGGTGGACAGGTAGAGAAATGGCAATGAAGGGGAAGAAGTGTGAAAGTGGCTGAAGGGGAGAACGGGCGAGTGTTCTCTAAAGGCTGTAATAGAGATCGAAACACATAAAGGACGTCAAGGCCAGTTACCAGGAGACAAACAACAAGCTTCACCCGGTTAAATCCTCGTTTAACTTTAAATCTTGTTCCACCAAACTTTAAAACTAACTTAATAACAAGAAAGATTCAAGTTAAACCTCTCTGTAAACGTTTGGCTCTGCTGTGAAACAAGTACTTTTATTGCCTAAACATAACACAGTGGACCACCACTGATGAAGAATCAGACATGTATTAATGCATCAGCACTTTACAGACTGGAGCAGCCGTCTCACTGCTTGTGTGGGTGGGAGCTGTAATGGATGATCGTCCTGTCTCGCATGGAGGCGGGCTTTGATTGATTGGCGCCGGAGGAGTGGAGGAGCAGAGACGAGCAGCCAGGATGGATGCAGAGGGAGGAGGGAGGCGCTGAGCTCTGCTGATATTTCATCGTCTGAATCACGAACACAGAACCCAGAACCCACAGCTGCTTCCAACTAACTCCCCCCCCCCCCCCTCCAGCTCGGTTCTATCAACTTTATTGGCAACAAAGTGAAAGAGAAATGTTTCACAATTCAAGATAAGACATCAGTGTTTTGTATAATCTCTCTTCCTCCTCTATCAGCGAGCGGTTCAGGAGCTGAGAGGTTCTTCTTTCTTTCTTTCCACTTTTAAGCATCATCCTTTCTTTCACTCTTCATGCGTTTTTTCATTCCTTCCAGTTTTCTGCTTCCTTACTTTCTTCCTTTCGTTTTTCTTTCCTTCCTTCATTCATTGTTTCTTCTCTTTCTTCTGTTTAATGATCCTTCCATTTCTTTCCCTTTTCTCTCTCTTCCTTCTTTCCATTTGTTTCTTCTTTCCTTCCTTACATTTATTTTGCTTCCAGTGTTCCTTACCTTCTTTCTTTCTTTCTTTCCATTCCTTGTTCCCTTCCTAATTTTCTTCATATTTTGCTTCATCCTCCTCTCCTTCCCTCTTTCTTTCCATATAGTTTTTGCTGGCTTTTCATTTCCTTCCTTGATTCCCTCCTTCCTTCCATATTTTGTGCTCATGCCCTGTTTCTTTCTTTCTTTGCGTCCTTCCTTGCTTCTTTCCTTTCCTTTCTTATTTAAATCCTTCCTTCTGATCTTCTTTCATCCCTCACTTCCATTGTTTTAATCCCTCTTTCCTTTCCTCATGCCTCCCCTCTCGTCTCTCCACAGTTTCTATTCACAACCTGTAAATAAATGTTTTCCACATTATCTATTCACTTTAACGCTCATACTGTCTCGTGTTATGAGCGTGTGGGACATCCTCCATTTATAAAGACTTGCAGCCAAAAGCACAAAGAAGAAAACTCAAACAGACGTTCACGTCCGGATGACTCATCCCCTCCTGTTCTCCTGATGATGGAGAACCCATTAACCCGCAGCACCCGGCCGCCTCCGAACACAAATAATCAGCTCTGATGTGCCATCGCGTCTTGCCTCTGCCATAATTGTAGATAATTGTTGGACCCAATTTGGACCAATTCACCCTATTACTAAACTCTGTGTTACATCTGATCCAGGTCTTTGGCAGCGGTAATGTAGACAAGGTTTGGACCTCAGAGCTGCTGAGTGAAGGAGTCCACAAAGATTACACCAGAAAGCTTCTGATCTCAGACTTATGTAGAGCAAAGAGTACTGTGATTAAGTACATTACTCAGAGGTATTTTAAAACATCCATCATTTAGTGTTGGTATATGTATGACAATACTATTGATATATATGTATTTATTAAATGTAATGTATAAAGGATTTGTGCATATGATGAACCTATATTGGACAGAATTATTAAAGCTTTTTAGCCCCTTTACTTTAGACTTCTGTATGAAACCCGCCACTCAACACACAGTCGTGGTTCACCACAGCACCACATCGTGGGCCCCCGGGGGCTCCGTCCCAGGCTGCTGCAGCTGGCAGATGAGGCTTCACACTGACTGACCCACTGAATCTCCATTTCCAGCAGGTTGTTTCAGAGGTAGCTGTCAGCGAGGGTCCTGCTGAGTCTCATTTATAAGGCGAGCCTCAGCTGTGTGTGGACCAGTGACGGCTCAGGAGGGGAGAAATGTGGAACTGATTTGGCCCTGAGGAGCGGTCAGCGAGTGGGGGAGGGAGGAAATATGTGGGAGTGGGTACGGGGGCCGGAGAAGACGGAACATTAAGAAATATATATGTTCTACAGTTGTTTGGTATTCAAACACGACCACGCTGAAGGAAAGTTATTCCCCAACAGTGTTGATCTCTGGCAGCTTTTCCCAACATCTGCCTGTTTGTTTCCCGGTCAGTGCTCTGGGAAATGATGAAGCGCATACACTCCTGGATTCTGTTATAGTGTCATGAAATCCCCAAATTCCCCTCCAGCTTGCTGACTGCTATTTAGAAATTCAACTGTTATTTTAACCCAAACCACAATATTTTCCAAAACCTAAGCAAGTGATAGCGAGCAGCAGGAGTGAGTTAGTGAGTCAATTAAAAATGAAAACGACATGATGAGGTTTGTATTATAGTTTTATGATACTTTCTGTTTCAGTATATTTCCTAAATACTTACCACTCAAGCAGTTTTATTTCTAATAACGTTCACATTGCGGACACTAAAAAGGGTTTAAATGTGGAGTAACTTCATCACAGTCTCACTGCAATGTAACAGAAAACTCTAATTACATGTGATTGAACTGATGCATTATTTAGAAAACGTTCAATCAATTAATGGCGGCAAATTTCCAAGTATTAAAGAGCAATATACCAAACAATGTTCTTTTACATGAATAACTTAATGTTTATTGTCTTATTTCTTTGATCTCTGAGTGTGTGTAGAACGTGATGCTTAACACTGAAAACCCATAAAGTCCACTGACATGTCAAGAAAGAATGAGAAAGCTGCACACTTCTAACGCCGATGAATTTATTTCAACTTCATGACATAAATAAATTACAGATCAATACAAAAGTGGATTGTTTTAATCTAAGTTGTTTTTCTGGTTTGTACCGGTTGATTTGTTGATCAGGTGGACCTGTGATTGGTCTCCTGATTGTCCTGATTTGTATCACCTGTCCCAGTTGGTCCCAGTCAGCTGTACCTGAAGGTTTGTTTGTTGAAACGTTGATAGTTAATAAATGAATTGGAGTTGTGAGTGCCCAGCTTCCCCATTCTTTGTCTTCCATGTCTGCCTGCGAGCCGACGCCTCACTAAAGTAGAGTTTTCCTTTCCGATTTTTAAACGTTGATATCATCCAAATGCATTCGCCTTCACACGACCTCATGTGATCTGAATAGTCCTCGTGGAAAAAGTCATTTTCTGAACTCACACCAGGATTTAACAGCGAGCAGATGAAGACCACGTTAAAAAATGTAGGTTTTTCTCAACATCATCACAGTGTTGGATGTGCAGCAAAGAGGAGCATGTGTCATTAAAATCCCCCCTCCCCCCCACAGTGACTTGATCTCTAAACCTCCAGACCACCGAAATCACAACTTAAACCCCCAGAATTCTGCATGAACTCATTTCTCCACACACACTGACATCATTCCCGACATGTTTACACTTCTGCACAGTGATCGCTCCAACGTTTCATCTGAAGAAGCTTTATGGGACGCTTCATCTGAATTCCGCTTCACCCTTTTATTACAGTCATTGTGGCCGCATGTGAGACAGCACACCTGCATAGAAGTGCTTGGATTTGTCGGTTAGACGGTTGTGTATTTGTTTTAAATCCACCATGAAATGTGAAAGTAATCTCCACCAGATGGCACTATGCTATCCACACGTGTTCCTCTCTGATTCAGGTGGCAGTTGTATGAGGAGCTTTAATCTGAAGTGACTTCCAGTGCTGCAAACATTAAATACGACATTTATGTTTTCATTGTTAGCATTGGTGGGAATTCATGGAAAGCAATTTGTGTTAGAGCAACACAAACAGACTCTGAACGCCACTGATGTCCAACAATATCAGAGCGGGTTTCATGCTCCGGGATGCCAGACAATGTGGGCTCACTATGACTTCATGAGGTCACATTCCTGAACACCTTCCCTCCCGTATTCATCGCTGCGTTATTGTACTTGGCATCCCGCCTCTCGGAGCTTCCTGGCCCGTCCAAAGTCCTCATATTCTTCGGTCTGCTCTGTTGACCTCCTCGCTGTGTTTGTTTTGTAGTCTCCAGGAAGAAGGGCTTTCTTGTGGCTTCTCTCAGGCGCTGCTGGCATGGACGCGCCACTGTGATCTGTGATCCAGATTTGGGAATCCTTCAGCCGGGGATGAACTTAGGGCAAGAGAATCTAAATTTAGGGTCGTCACATTGGTTTCAAACCCAGGAAAGACTGGAGCGAATGTGCTCTCATTGGAAAGACACACACACACGCACACACGTCCAAGGCCGTAATCAGAGCTGTGGTTGGCTGGTCGGGGCGACGACGTGCCGTCTGAGCCTGGCAAACCTGCAGACCGTCAAACTGTGGGATCTGGCTTCGGTCTGCCTCCCTGGAGCCCCAGCTGTGGTGCTATCTAAACAGGGTCCTGGTCTGAGGTATCAGCCAAGGCCCCGTGGCTCTGGTTAGCATTGAGCTAGCTCGGCTCAGACACTAACAGCAGGAACAGCAACCAGGACTGAGCCATCGGAAAGCAGCTCGGGTTAATCTCAGGGTCAGGAAATTAAAAAGATGATAGATGTGTGTTTCAAAGACAACTTTGAAATCAATCACAGGTCAGAGGGCTTTTTATGCTTTTTATTTAGATTTAGATTTGACAGTTTAAAGATGAAGATAAAGAGAGAGAGAGAGAGAGAGAGAGAGAGAGAGAGAGAGACGCAACAAATGTCTTCATCCAGACTCAAACCGCAGACATTGTGGTTCATGGTCAGCGCCTTAAATCACTGGTGGAGACTTTGTTGTCCCTGTTTACACTTAAATAACAGACTGATCACTTCAAAGAATGTCTAAAAATGACTTAGTGTGGATAACCTATAAAAGGACAGAAATATCACCCAACGGCTGAATTGAGACTGAAAACCTACTTTATTTGTCCCTCTTAGATTAGATTACACAGAATACAATCACTGAGACAACAAAACGCAGTTCAGCATCTAACCAGAAGGGACAATATCAGTACAATTTATATAGAGAATAAACAGTAATATAAAGAAGAAATATAGAATGTAGAATAAACTGACTCAATCGTTCACTTAGCGATGTCAATGTGCGTGTATACAGTATCTTTAGTCACGATATACATAAAAAATATATGATTTTTTTTTATTTCATTCATCCCTGTTGTTTATTTCCCCCTTCTGTTTTTGTTCTTAGTCTTACATTACTTATTTATTTTTGAATTTTGTAAATATTCACCTGTAAAAGCACTGCCTTGTTCTGTCTGTGAAGGAAACAATACATATTATAATACAAAAGAAGAGGTAGATATGAATACACTACAATACTTACATTAAGTAGGCAAAATATATTGTGCAGAAGTACAATAATGACAATAGTGAGAATAAACAGCTGGTCTAAATATGCATATGTACGAGTAAGTGATGTATAAATACAACAAGTTACAATTGAGAGCTACAAATGCTATTTATTTACAGCCTATTCTGTCAATAAGCAATACAATTAAACGTCTGTAACTGTGTTATGTTCGTTATTGTAAAGTCTGTTGAGACACTGGCATTCCACACTTATAAACTTACTTATGAAGATGAATAATAGAATAGACGGAGCAGAATTTGGCCTATTGCTTCTATCCCCATTCCTCCACAGAAGTACTTCAAAGGACAGTTAAAGATTTGATTTTCAGTCCAATCCTTTGAAAAGTACAATAATCCGTGTATTTCTACCACATCTCAGCACCACAAACAGCTTCAGTCTCACCAAAACATCGAAACTTTCAGAGCAATATGCCCCCCTAGTGGAGAGAGAATGTCTCACACGCGCATCCCACCAGATGTATTAACATGAATGTATTAACATTAATGTCCACCAGGTGGCCCTACACCCAAAGAAATGCATCGTTTATCATCTTCAGCACAGCCTCTTATCTCCAGGCATGTGAGTAGCATTGATGAAGTACTTACATGCAGACGTTTCTGTCCTCCTCACTCTTTTCATGTGTTTATGTCCGGGTCACAACACCTGAATCACTTCCCCCCCCCCCCCTTCAGTTTCTGACCAAAAAGGAAACATTTACTTTTATCAACCTCGGCGATATGCAAGTAAATTTTCCCTGACTGACTGACTTATTGCCAAAAATAGTCCCCAACAAATCCAGTATTTGCTCCTGTCTGAGTAACGCTACAGTGCTACAGTGACCAGCTTCTTTAAGGAAATTACTGATATTTACAAAAATGTATGAAACTTTAAATTTGTGCCTCATTATTAAAGATTTAGTGTTCTGTAACGAATGGGCACAAGACAGGAGAGGGAAGTCAGACACGTTTTCATGGGATTTGTTGAGATAAATATAGATTAAGGGCAACAAATGAATACATGAAAGTAGAGAAGGTGGAGGAAGCTTTCAGAAGGCAACAAAATAAAAGGACAATCCTGAATGAATGAATAAAAAATGCAGATGCGTTCACACCATTAGCTGCTGGCAGCGCTCATCATATTCCACTCTGGGTCACAATCTCCAGAGAAAGCCCTGAAATAGAAGCGTGTATATTGTTGCGAGGAGTTCATTACAGGAGTCTGAAGATGCCCCGAGGCGGCTCTCCATCAACAGTTGGAATTCCACCGAGCTGCAGAGGACGGAGAGACGCAGGAAACTGGAGATGCCCTGGAAGTGTGAGAGGTGTACACAAAGCGCCGAGGCCTTTGTGGCCGCCTCAGGAATGTTCCGGCATCAACACTTTTAAGGTCTCTTTGATGTGCGCGAATGGTTTCAACCCTTTCCTGTGACAAGTACATGAACCCTGAGGACAGCTGCTGTCACCTGCACACACAAAGTCAAATGTTTCTCCATATTCAGTTATGCTTCAGAGGTGGAACAAGTGCATTTACTCAAATTAATTCATTCAAGTTCAGTTTTGATGAGATTTTCCCCCTGGAGACTTTCGACTTCTCCTCAACATATTGCACTTTCTACTCCACTATATCCCTCTGACAGCTGTAATCACTAGATATTCTGCTCATTAAAAAGGGGCTGAATTCGAAATTCAGAGCAAATCTGTGATTGAGGGGTTGCCTCTATATGGCTCTCAACATGGTGACGGCTGAGCTGGCGGCTAGGAGCTAACAGCCAACAGGCGGCTAGGAGCTAACAGCGGCTAGGAGCTAACAGCCAATTGCTCCCGTAGCTGTGCCTACACACACACACACACACAGAGGACTGGCTACGTAAACAAAGCAGAGAAGCTCAGATTACAACACATACCCCGGTAGAGTGACTTCATTCTCTGCTCAGGACACCATTAATCCACTACATCATTACATAACAAACAGCCGCTTGCCACGATATTAATGTTCTAAATTTCAAATTTAGCACCTTTCAGATGTTGCTTTCAACATGAGATGAATATCGCTGACGTTGCTACATTTTTGGGAATTATCCAAATAAGATTTCAAGAAAAAGAAAGCAAGAGCCAAATCTAAAAAGTCCAGGTGTTGATTAACAACGTGGCCCAGAGTGAGTGAGCACTGCCCTCTGTGTTTATGTAATGAGGGTCAGACAGGGGAGAGGTCAGGTGATCTGCTGTGAGAAACACCTATTTTAAAATCCATGTTAAGAATATTCTGAAGTTTATGTAAACATCAAACAAACACAGGACTTTGATCAGGTGACCTGGGTGAAACAGAAAGTCGACTTATTTTGTCACATTTATTTTTGTCACATTAGTCGTTCGTATCGTGACTCGTTGGTCCCGTGAGTCACGTGATCAGCTAGTCACGTGACTCGTTCATCACTCCGTGGTCCCGTGAGTTGTTAGTCAGTGAAGTTAACGCCAACCACGATCGTTTCCCAAAACTAACCAAATGCTCGTGTTGCCCAAACCTAACTTCCTGAGGAAGTTTATTTTGAAAAGACTGAAATCTGAATATTTTGTGATTTCTGAATAAAAATCAAAAGAACATTTCCAGAAATAAACACTCGTACAGTGCAATATGCAGAAGACAAATATTCCATTTATTGTTTTAAATAAGCAGTTTTCATAGAGTAAAAAAATATAAACTCCTTATTACATATTAGTGTCGTCATTAAGAACTACATCCAGTGGTAAAAGCAGTGGTTATGACACAATACAGTAGTTTATTCAATGTGTTTATAGTGTTGAATCGTCACCTGATTGTATGTGTTGTGGTGTCTTCATTAATACTCACATCACTGCCGGTATAAATAGTTTTAATAAGAAATATTTGCATTCGAGTATGTAGCATTTTTGTGTTGTTTATTCATCATGCCCCATTTTCCCCAAAACGACATTGTAAAGCAGCGGGAAGGTGCAGCATTGACAGATTTTGAATCAATGCAGCCCAATCGCACGGTTCACCCGGTCGACTCTGTGTGAGGCTCAGCCCTGCCGGCAACAGCAGAGAGAGACGAACAGGGGAAACACTGAAGCACATAAAAACACAGCGCGATGGCCGCTTTGTGTCCTACAGACGCTAGAGGGGGCCGTGTGCATCAGTATCTGACACAGAGGGGGCGTCACACAGCGGCGGGATCTGATGACCAACACCAAATAACAACCAAATATGTTTATAACAACCCACCACCTTCACATGATGCTGGATTACAGTGAAGACTTGCTGAACTTCTTTAGCAGAACACCTGCGTTACAATGGAGTAACAGCTGGACATTGAGTTTGAAAGACAACCTCCTCCTTACCAGGCAGGGAGGAGGTTGTTGTGGATATCTGGAGGTTGAAAGTCGCCATACTTGAGGGCAGTACGTAATCGTGGGAGTGCTCCTTTTAACTGTTATTGATGAAGAGATATAAAACTGTCTCATTGCTGCTGAGTTCATGAGGTACTCTGAGGGGATCTTCTGCTGCTGCTGCTGCTGCTGCTGCTTCAGGCCTGCAGAAGCTGTCCCACCAGGGCGGGGCTCCTCTCCCGGATCAGGGCTGACGTGATCTCAGCGACCCTCGATACTGACCTCTCCCAACGTTCTGTGTCCTGAGAGAGAGAGAGGAGGAGGAGGAGAGACAAGGAGGACCCGTAACACTACAGACAGACACTCATTACATGAGCTCAGGACTAGAGACTCCTGCAATAACAAACTGAGACATCTCCACGCACATTCACATTTGTTCACGTTTATCCTTTCTCCCACTAGTCACGACTCCCGTCTGAGTCATCCGTGTGTTTGTACACCAGCAGCATCCAGTTAGCATTAGCAGCCAGTTCAAACTAGCATTGCTCCACTTGTAGAAACAGCACAAGTAAGGAACAGGCCTGTTGGGAAGGAGTCATCGATGTGTTTGGCTGCACGAACACCTCTCACAAACAGTAGATTAAAAAAAAGAAGTGGGCAAGGTTCCGAATATGCCATTTTCTTTAAAAATAACGACACTCTTTAGAATATCCTGGACGCTGACGTCTCTTCATGAGAGAAGAGCTGTGAGGTCAAACACACACACACACCGCACACACTGAATTCACCACAAGCGATCTGATTGTGGAATCAAGGATTCTCTCGTGACTCCCGTGTTATTGTATGTTCAAATCAACAGATGGAAACAATTTACCAAAAGGGGGGGGGGGGCGCACAATTAACTTTCCCTTTTCCCAAATTTGTGTTGATGTCAAGTCCTCTGAAGCTTGTGAACCAACAGGGCCTACTTTGAGATCTATGGTGCATGATATTGGACAGATCTACGCTGAACCACACGCAAGACAAAAGTTTCTTTTCAAGGCAAACTGTACTGTTGTGGTTGTTTTGTGACTCCTCTCTTCTGCATCTCTTTCTTCTTTTGTTCTCGGCAGGCCGCCTGCACGATGCACTTTTAATGGTTTTCACTCGCCTGACTCCATTCCTCAGGCCACACAGCGACTCCCTACTTTGATTTAATTTCTTGATGAGGCCTAAGAATGACCCGTTTTCCATCTTTTCAAAGGCACTGCAGTTCAAGGAGCTTTACTTTTTGTTCCTCACGTAGATTTATGCTTCATGCTCTACCTGGACTTTTTGCACAAATGGATGGTGGACTTTAATAAGGCTTTTGATGTATAGCAGCATGCATGAGGGAGAACATATAAAAAATATTTTCATTTCTTGAAATTTTTAAAAGGTTCGAGAGAGCTCGGCAAAAACAAGATGTTTAACCACAGAAGAAGAAGGGAAGGAAAGACCTGGGATGGATTCTGGTTTCCGCAACGAGCAAATAGTTTCATATACATTAGTTCTGCATTCATAAAACATTAAACCTACATGATCAGTTAAATGGTAAGTCTGTTATTTTTTTTAATATATTTCCACAGTTTTAGCCAACTAATTGTATGCTAAGATTTTAATTCTTGCATGTAGTTTACAAAGAAAACTTCGGCAGATTTACTGTGAAAATTCATAGCAACTTTTCTAACAATGGGTCCTTGTTTTTATTGATTTTGCCCCAAAAAATATATGTATAAAAGGGTCTTAAATATGCACTTGATGAGGTTAAAGCTACATGTCCCAGACTAAAAAGATGAACTCATAACCTTATTTGGCTGGATACTGTAGCATACAAATCTCCACCGAGTGGACCGATTGGTCTGGCATCGTGACATCGGTTCCTCGGTTAAAAAAACGATCGGAGGGGAAAATGATTAGCGAATCAGCGCCACGGGAAATCTGTTGGAGTGACGCCAATTACTGTCAGACTGAAGATGGAAACAAAATGTCACGAGTTGAGAATTCTGTCAGTTATCAGATAAATTAAGAGGAGAGAACTGCTAACGTCACCTTGAACTCAAACAGACAGTTCACAGCTAAGCTGCACATTCAACTCGTAGAATACATATATAGAAGTTTGTGGACTATGGTTTTGAAACCTCGAGTTCGGTATTTTCTTGTTTTCTTTGCAACAAGAAGTGACACGAGAGGGCGGAGCTAAGTATGCTGAATAAGGCATTTTATTTTTAGGCAACCAAAATGTTACGATTAACTTCCATAAACTGAAAAGACACAGAGAAAGTGTTTAAGTTCTAAGATAAATACATTGACAACTCTCAGACCGGACAACTCTGTGGTAGCGACCTGTCAATCACAATGTAGCCCCACCCCAAAGCATCCCCTGCTTTATGGTCTGTTTCACTCTGAATGGACCATAATGTACTAAATGAACATCATGCTGTATTGAAGAAGACTTGAAACTAGAGATTGAGACCATGAACTCATGTTTACAATGTTTACTGAGGGAATAAATCAAGAGAGAAGTAGAGTCATTTCCTCATAGACTTGCTGCCTACATCCATAGTTTGGGTAATAATTTCACTGTTCAACTTTGAAGGTTCCGTCCCCGTCTGACATATTTTTGACGATGTCACCGTGCATTCAGATCTTTCATTCGGAAAAAAAGTCACTTTTAACAGCCGTCACTTTGACCTGTCGTGGCAGGAAAAGTGCAGGTGTAACTAATGACCGTAAGAACGTCTCGTTTCCATTTGGGTGTTCCAGTAAGTCATGACAGCGAGCCAGGACGGACGACACCAGAGACCTTTATTACTTGTGCTGCTACGAGATGTCAAAGACATCTGCTGTGAAAAATACCTTTTACTTTGGAGAGTACAGTGTTATCAAAACAGACCAAAACGATGGCAAAACCTACGACAACTGGATCCAAGTTGTATTAATCGTAATCATCCTTTAAAAATGGGATTGGATTTGACGTCACCGACCAATCTGACACTTTCTCTTCTGGGTCCGTAATCAATTTCATCGTCCAGCTCTCAAAAGGCAGGTTTGCTTAGAGGGAAATAAAATAATTTAAGAGAGATTTTCACAAAGCTTTTAATGTCCTAACATCCACAGAGAGGAACATAAAAGTATATTAAAAGTAAATCCTACTGAAATGACAAAATAGCGATGATTTGTGATCTGGAACATCCTATTCAACATGTCTTCAGGTCTGGCTTCAAAATGCTTTTGGCATTACAACTATGGGTCAGCGGTTTTAACACATTTGGAGGCGAGTGTGCGATCAACTCCAGGAGAAGAAATAAGCTTTTCTCTCACTCCGTCCTTTCTCCATCTTACAGCCTAACTTCACCGGACGGCTCCTAACAGCGCAGTCTGTGCAGGAACCGGACGGGAATGTGACGAGGTGTGAGAGCGATGAGCGTGGAATCGGGCCTGACCGTTATTTAATGGGAGCTAGAGACCCCGGGATCCAAAACTCTCGGAGCACTCCTCCCCTAATCAGAACCAGCGGAGGAGGGGAGTCAGATGACACGGATTTTCCACACCAAACCGACTGAAGGGGGGAACTGGAGTACAGATCAGCGACTCCAGCCTCCTCGTTGATTAAAGCAACGAGGAGGAATGAAAAAAGAAAGGATGATGGAATCAAAATATGATAGCTTTGAATGAGCTCCAGAGGCATTCTCTGTCAGCTTCTACAATCTTTTCTTTTTTTAAATATGCTTTTTAGATCTAAAATTGGCTAAATCTTTGAAGAATCAAAGGAAATGGAGGGAAGGAAAACCAGTGAGGCTTCCCTGTTTTTCTTTAGGATTTACCCAACTCGTTGTTCTGTGGCTTAATCACAAGTATGAGGAGATCCAGTACATCTGTAAGCAACCAACAGAAAGCAGCTGATAGCACAACGTTACCACATATCGTCAAAAATATGCAAAGATTCAACAGTGATCAATGATCTGTGAGGAGCTCGCAGAGAGAAATCAAAGCGTCCTAGAATGATCTAATTGCATCTTTTCATTGTTTACACCATAGGCAATCAGATCAAAGCATTCCTCCGATTGTTATCTAAAAGAAATTGCGTCTTCTCACGCTAAGTATTTCAGATGTTACATGTGTTCGGAGGAGCTAAAACGCCACAGGGATGATAAAAGCGATGAGCACGATCGTCGGTCGATTACCACCCAAGTGCATTGACGAGGACGATGGGAAAGTCACGAGAACGTCGGGTGTCTCGGGCATATTGAAGACAGCTACGGCAATCAAACCACAGCTAATGACTCTATTACAGAGGCCTGTTTTCTTACAGGCAGAACAAAAAAAACAAAGAAATACACGAGTTTGCACACGAGAAAATAAGAAAAAGCAAGTCGAGATCACCAAGGAGGATCAAAGTTCTAAGCCCGTCTAAGCCCGATCGCTGAATTATTTCCAGCCCAGATATGCGGCCTTTGAAATATGAATCATGCTTCATAAAACGGCATTATTAAATCAAGTAGTTGCCTGCACAGTGGAACGCGAATATGACTTGAGCTCTTCATCGACTGGTGGCACAGCTTTAAGTAGTCACAACTGCCACTCAGGCTTCAAATGTGGGGGAGAAAAAAGCAGAAGAAAAGGGGTAGAATTACTGAATGGCAACAAACTCCGAGGCCTCAGAGATATTTGCATATCTAACTGCTTTCAGGCAGAAATCTATCTGAGCTTGTGAGCTGATTGATCACCGCTCACAGTTCTAGTTAGCCTTGACAGAAAAGAGCTGGTACCCCTCCTGACCCGGGCTTTGCTGCCGTTGGCGGGGAGGGGGCATCCATCCAGGAGGAATAAAGCAGCTCGCTAAACAACCGTGCTTTGGAACACGTAAGAGAGCACGCACGCATACGAAAGAGAGTGGGTAGCTACTTCATACCCGTACATGTGCACCCCTGGAATGTGATCCTGGAGGGATTTGCATGTCTCCAGATCATCACAGCCCAGATCATCACAGCCCATCTCCTCCAGCGTTTCCAGTGTCTCTGCCCCCCCCCCCGTGTCTCTTCCAGCAGAATCTTGGAGATGGAGAAACCAGTTCGCAGTGCTGAGACAAACAGAGCTGGAGTTGGGTGTTTGGACACATATGAGATAAAACCTGGAGCGAAAGCGTAACTGAGCCTTTGAGATGAACACCGCGAGCAGAAGAGTCTGATTGATAGAGCTATTTGAGCTAATAGACCTGTTTACGGTGAGGAATTAATCCTCTTATGTTCCACAGACACAAAGATCTTCGTGTGCCAAAGTCTTAAGTGCAGTCACAAGAGGGAATTTTATTTTACTCTACTCTAAAAGTGCTCGTTTTTACGAGATTCACCTACCTATTATCAGACATAAGGGGAACTAATTTTCCACTTCATAATGAATAACTGCCACAAATCCCTACTTAAAGGGTGTCCGAGCCAAAAGTATCATCATTTATTCACATTAGTGGAAGGCCTATCACCGGTAATGTGTGCCATGTTGAACAGGAAAGCGACGCATTTACATTTTCTGAAACACAACACGTTTTTTTTTTTTGTTTCCACTGACAGCAGAGCCTCTGCTACATCGATTACCGACGCATCCAATCCCTCGGTGGCCTACATGACATTTATATAGTTTCTCTTGACAGATTTCACATTTAAAAATAGAGACTGTTCGCAAACAATATATGAACTGGTATCACGGGGGAAAATACCAGTGGATACGAGTCATAGCTGGAGAGAGGTCTGGGGACTTTAGGGGTGTTCGGTTTTTATATTCTTCGTGCACACAGAACCTAAATACTAGTCCAAAAGACAAGTCATATTATGAAATTAAGTGACAGCATGGTTTCAATACATAAACAATGCAATATAGTATAATCATTTGACTGGGCAGTAACTAAAAGCAAATCGCTCTCAATCACTCCCATGTGTATGAATGTACAAACACATGCAACGGCCTTGTTATTCCAAACTGCGAACCACAAGTTTATGGAATGGAACTTCAATCATTAGCTTCTATTTTTGCTTACTGTTTAAAAGGGAGGATTTTGACAAGCCGTGAGGCGACAGGTCTTTGAAACGCAGAGCAAAAAGGGGGCGGGGAGGGGGGGGAATAACAGGGCAGGACTAGCGGACCACACACAATAAGCGATCCTCGAACTCTCTCTTTAATGCCACAGATGCAATCAGCCTCTCCGCCTGAGAGGAGCGCGCAGCGGCACTTTCTGCCACACAAGAAGAACCTGCTTTGAAGCTTTACGGGTTTCAGGCAATTAGGACGTTTTAACGGTGACAATTTGTACGCCTCTGTCACTCTCCCGAGATCCCTCAGCCCCGAGGACTGCTGCTGCTGAGGGCTTCCACTTCTGTTCCCTTCATGAAATGCCAAGAGCGCTGGGTCCTAATTGAAAAACAGCTTATGGAAAAGCTTGGCGCTGAGCCCGAGCCAAGAGAACTGGAAAGAGTTGTTAGAGTCACACCAGCTACCATAACCAAGGTGGCCAAGAGCATTTAGAAAGTTTTTATGGCCTTTTTCTTTCTTTTTACTATCCCTGTGCTTTTGCCTGTGACATGAGGGTGCTGCAGTCCTAATAGTTGTAGCATCCACTTGAGGGCAGCATCATTACTAGCAATAAGGCCAGGCAGTATTCTCCACTCTGGGTGTCTGCAACGCTAAATCCACCGAACATGAACTGCGCGTTACCCTGACTCCTGCCCTTTTAATAGATGAAGTAATTTCTCGGAAAAAACTCTCCCGAAATGACCTGCGCGTTGAATCCCGAGCTATACAATACTGCTCAAAAACAGCCAGCGCTTTGGTCAGATAGGGGATAGTGTTTCAGAGCTTCTGACAGCTCGTCCCCTGAGTGGGTATTGTGGTCCTGCTGCCCTCGCTCCCCTCCCGTGTATCACTGAAGACAGGCAGTAGCTCGGGGCGAAACTGCAAAGAGTGAAGAGGGCAACAGGTCCAATTACTGGCTGGTCCAAAAGTCTGATTAGAACGCACATTTAACACCGCTAGGGTGCTGCAGAGACTCATTTGGTGCAATGAAGAATGGTGGCAGATTGATGGAGCAATACCACGGAGAGAAAAATACACAATTGCAAGTAAAAGTCCTGCATTTAACTCCTTCACATCCATGTCCCCTTTTTTATTTCCCCTTAAGCAGCTTTCAGGATCCGTCATTCCACTCTGACAGCATCATATTGAGTCTTGAGCTGCTTGTTCCAGCTTTTCATCGAAGGTATACGAGGAAACATTCAAACCCAAGACTCCATGTCATTGTGGCTGGAAATATTCTAGAAGTCTTATGCATGATTTTATATGCATTGTCCCCAAAATTCAGTGCGACATGTTTGGCATCATTGGAAACATTGGAAACTTTCTCCAATAAAGAATTTAAATCAAGATTTGTGGGTTTGGATAAAATTTGGCTTCACAGCATGAGTTTGTAATGATTCAGCCACAATTCAATGTGATGAATAAAGTCTGAGTCAATAGTTATTAGCAGCAATATATCCTCAAATATAGCAAGTAAAAGTACTTGTAGTGAGGAAAAGTATTGCAGCTTTCCTGTTGGGGGAAAATAGACAAAGGGGATCAATAACTCCTCTGGTACTTGCGATACATTAAAGTCCACAGAGAGGAGGAAATACCTCCACACACTTAGATCCAGTCCGTTTTAATATCTACCATTAGAGCTCAACAACCTTCAGAGTATTCATCACCCTTAATCTGAAAGTTCAGCCATCAATATAAAAATGAGCTTGGATCCCAACCGAAAGACTGAGAGCTGAAGTTGACCGAGACGACAGAGACTTGAGCATTATTTCATACTTCTGGGAATGTGTTTTATTGAATTTGTGCAAGGTATTTAGTCACCGGCTGAATGTCTGTACTTTAGATACCCGTGTCGTTCTGCCTCACTTCATCTGAAAGAGATCATAATGGAGGAAAATTAATACGTCTGTATCCCACCCTACTTTTGTGAGTTCCCCTCAGACTTTCCAGCCATAGAAAAAGCAAGCTTTTCATTGATAACCGCTTTTCAGACCCCATTGAGGGAACAATTGCTGCCACACAACCCTTTCACGGTACACTGGTAAAGCTCTTTCAACACGGGTTTCCAAAATATCCTGTCTAGGGGCGTCCGTTGGGCAAACAGAGCAGTTTGTTAGTCATGTCCAATGTACTACTTCTCTTTCTGCTCTGCAGATGACTCAAACCCTGCTAAGAATGGGACATCGAGGGGGGTCTGCATCTCCACTGCATCCCCTCAGTGACAACTTATTTCTAAAACATGCTCTGGTGAGAGATGACTTTGTTTGAATTCAACTCGCCGAAAGACATCCCTCAAAACAGTAAGCGGAACAATGGCTCTTTAGTTGAGGAGGTATGAAAGCATGAAGGCATGGGTGGGATTTATGAACTGGGACATACCAAATCGCACATGCGGTGAGAAAGAGACCCAAAAATGCACACACCCTCCACTGATGCCTTAGTTACTTATCACACTGTATCACTTACAAGAAACCAAGGGAAGCCAAATATAGTCTCTATCCCAGGCCATCTGAGGTCAGATGCAGGTGCAGGAGTATTTCACAAAACAAGACATTTATTAAAAGCTGGGTTTTCAGCAATGCACGTCCTGGCCTAGGCCTAGTGCCCTCACTTCCATGCTTAACACAAGCACAAGATCGTAATCGCAGTAGGCCGTGAGCCAAACATACAAACATAGGTGCAACACTGTGTTTTTGTACTGCTGTCAAAATATCGGTGTACCGCAGACTAAACATCAGGGGGATAAAGCTGGCCGTGTGGCTTGACAGATGTAGTGTGAGAACCAGAAGGGTCCACTACGAGAAACTGTGAAGAAAAATCAATTTCACATGACACTTCATGACCTGAAGATTCATTTAAGGACGTTAAATACCAGAGCAGATTTACGTTCTTGAATCCTACCTTGAAATCTGGTTATTTATAATTTTATAAACTTCCAGTTGAGTTTTGCTTTCAGTCTGATTCGGTACCGTTTACTATCCCAAAATTTCCAAAGGTTATGCAACGAGCCAACAAACAAAAGCTGAATTTATGGTTGTATGGCTTTGAGGCCACTCTGTGAGCTACACTGTAGCTGGTGTTCCCCTCCTCCTTCACCACGTGGAGCCAATTGTCGCTCTATATCACATAGTGAAGTGAAACATTTACTGTGGCGAATTCGATTAAAGCAGGACGCTGCCACATCATGCGTGATACATCCGTTAAGTGTTGCGGGGGTCGTCTCAATGGCTGAACTATAACTCAAGCATAAAATCTGGCTAAATGATTACCATGACCATGTGGACACTTTGTGTTTGCGGTTTGTAACCTTTAAACCATGCCAATCAGATGTGGTCAATTGCACACTTTTGGTAATTTTAGCCAAGTTCACACTACAAAACTTTCAAAGTCATCAGATATCTGTACTGTTCACACCAGACAACTTGCCGTCTTGTAGTCGTCTTTCCATGACTGACCGGCGACAAGGGTCTTTCATCAGGAGGAATCCCCAATGAGTGTGTCTGGTCCCCGAACCACGTTTTCTCGCGCTCCCAAGAAGACTCCTCAATAGGTCCAGATATTTAGCCTGCTAGATATCTGTAATGTGTCTGCGATGCATTAGTGAGCCTCTCAGCTTGCGTCTCTGAGCAGTTCACACGGAGTGCTCGAGCGCCGATTTGCATGATGGTGAGTGTTGACTGATCAACAACCTCAACTCTATGAAAATGAGGTCCGTCCATAGCAAAGGCAGCAGGCTCGCAAAACTCAGATCAAACTGTTAAACGAGGCGGCGCTGATCAAATATGAACCAAGACTCTGTTACTGCATTGCCTATTTTGTGCCTCAAATGTTTTCAGCTACATATTTTGGACTCCAATTTGGGTTCTGCCGCATCTTTCCGTTTGTTGCAGACAAGGATTTAAAGTAAAATATGTACATGCCCTCCAAGTGACTGGAGGAGCAAATACATGTACCAGCCTTAGTTAAAGTTCGACCAGCGTTTTGGGCTATCTGGTGGTGTTTTCCCTGGTCTGAATCCACTGTGTGCTATTCCGCAGCTATTTTCCACCACACCCAATCAGACAAGCATGTGTACCGAGAGGTCCCTGCAAACAAAAGCACAAGCTGAGCAGGAAGGTGAGCGCCCGCAAAAACAATCTTAGATGAGGCCTGTTGAATGAAAGCGTAATCCCTGCAGAGCCGGGCTCACCCACGACAAAAAAAACGAAGAGCTGGAGGAAAACTCGAACCAGGACTCCTGTGGGTGGTCAGAAAAAGCTCAAAACCAAGTGGCAAAACAAACATACACGTATGTTTTGCCTGTTCTCTGAGTGATTGAATGTTTACAAACCAATTGTGAAGAGCTGGCTCACATTAATCCTCCATAAGAACATACCGTCTCCGTTTGTAACACTAATTCTGTCTTGGAATGTCATTTCCAAATTGTCTGTATGAGTCGAAGTCAAGCCGTATCAGCCCAAACAGCGCGCTCGCTGGTCTTCTTTAATCTAAGAAATCAAAGCTGAGTAAACACCGCTTTAGTACGTCTAATTCCTTGAGCCAAACTCCGGCGGTCAAGTTTCACACATACCGACACACATCTGGAGCGCTCTCAGTGTGGAAGATCAAGCTTGATATCCTGCACATGTTGTGGCAGTGCGAGTCTCTCCCAGGGCTCTGACCCTAACACTCTACAAATACATCACTGAGGAGGGGTGGGTGGGGTCCTCGGGCTTCTGTCTGTATGGAGATGTCAGGATTCTACAGAGGGAGCCAAGTGCTCTCGTCCACATTTCCAGGGGGGGGGGGGGGGGGGGGATCTTAGATAAAATGTAAAGACATAATTGTTAGAAAAAAGACAAGTACTTAGGCAAACAGCAGGGGGAAAACTGTGTGACGGGGCCGGGTGGATGTTGGACGCTAAGAAAGAAACACGAAATGCCACGCCATTTCTGATCTTTGCTGCTTTCTGCAATGTTTTGCTTTAACTTATCAAACAATCATTCTGTTAAGTGTTTTTTCCTCCTTTCTTTAAATTTCTCCTCAGCTGTCAATCAGACTAGACTAGCCAAAGAGGCTAATGCATGCGTTTTAGTAATCGCATTAGTAGAGATCGCCTCTTTTTTTAGACATCGGAATGACGATAAGACTCTCAGAGCACATTAAAGGTTCAAACACTCATTCATCCCAGAAAATATGACACCGGTCACTGATTCATCTGAAGACAATTGTTGGATTTACTCAGGAGAAAGGTCAGGAGTGTGCTGAGACAGCAGAGACGGCAGCCATCCGTGATCTTGACCCCGCCAGGGTGCGAATACACGGGTGTCACAGCAAGAGACTCGGCTGCTTGTGTAGAGTTTCACCTGTCTGCCATACTGGAGCTGAACGGGATAAGCTGCGCATGTCTCCTGATAGATGTAGTGTGAGAAAGTGGACAAAGACCTCTGGAGAAATCATTTTCCCCTGGTGCTTCATTTAGAAAATTCCCCAGGAGTGCGTAATTCATTTTACGGGAATTACCTAAAAGGGCCAGATTTCGGTTATGGAACTTTGCAGTGAATCATTGTTTATGACTTTATAAAGTCACTCAAACACTCTTTTGAGCCGTAATAGCTCTATCGTAGGGAGAGAAATGTCAAGTCGGTCCAACACTTTGGTTCAAACTCAAATATCTCATCAACAATTGCATGGATTAAGATGAAACATTGTACATACATGCATGGTCCCCAAATGATGAATTCTACTGACATTGGTGATTCGCAGACTTCATCTAGCGCCACCAGCAGGACAAAGTCTTACTTTTTACAGTGAAATATCTCTAAATCCATGATATAAAGTTTGGGACAACAGTTGGTACAGACATTCATGTTTAATTACTTTTTCTTTAGCGCCACTATGAGGTTGACATCTGTGTCCCCCTCAGGATAAATTGTTTTAACTTTTCATCTAGCACCAACGGGTCAACATTTAAATGGGTCCATTTCTTTGCTTTATGACCAAATATCAGTAAAATAAATGACGTTTCCATCGGCCTCAACAGTACTTTGAGTGCTGATTAGCAAATAATATTAGCATGCTAATAACACGCTAAGCTAAGATGGTAAACATCGGCATTAATATACCTGCTTAACGTCAGCATGTTGACATCGTCATTGTGAGGTTGTTCGTATCCTGGTGCTTGTATTAGCTGAAGTGCAGCCTCGCAGAGGCTGAAGCTTGAGAATCTTAAAGGCGTTTCACACCGAGCACAGACTTTGGTTTGAAAAATTCACCTGCAAATTTACAAAAAACTGATTTGTGGATTCTCATGAATGCTTTTACACCTCTGGGGAATATTCGTGGAGGGGAAAAATAGTCGGACAGACCTCGATTTCAGCGGATTTTCCGCCCATGAAATGTTTCATGTGATGTAACACCTCCGGGTTTAGCTCCAGGTAGCATTCTGCCAAAATGGCGGAACATCTCATCAATTTGTTTTCACACCAAATATTGTGTGAGAAACACAGCATCGACGAACTCAACATCCAAATAAAGGACAATATGAGTTAGCCCCGCGGCTGGGATACGATGAAAATGGTAATGTAGCTGATATGCTAACGTATGTTTGTTACAGGACAGAACTAGCCCCAACAGCTAGCGGTAGCATCAAATTAGCCCTTTAGTTAATATTTTGTGTAGCCTCCGATTCCTTTCATGCAATGTTGTGCCTCCCCATTATGATCTTTTATTCAGCAGAGGACAACTGGCAGATTTAGCCTAAGAAAAGTCTGGAGTGTGCTGAAGCCACAGGGACGACAGACTTCCCTGATCTCCCTTGACCCCGGCAAGGGTGCAACTCCACAAGTGTCACCGCAAGAGCTTCACGGGGTCGTGTTTGGTTTCACCTGTCTGCCTTTCAGACCCAGATCTGAACAGGTAGAGGAGAATAGACCTATAGAGACCTCTCCTTTTCTTCCTCCCCCCCTTCCTCCCTCCTCTCCTTTCTCTCCCTCTCTTTTCTTCCCTGGCCGACTAATCTCTTCTCAGGTTTAGGATTCCCGGTCCGGGCTCTTTGAGGAGGAGGAAATATGGGGTTGGGTAAACATCAGGGCTCTCACTGCAGGGATTACAACACCCATATATCACTGTGACAAGTCCCTTTTCAGCGGATGACAAGTCGCCGGGACCCTGTGCGAGGAGGGATCCGATGACACTTCCTATCGCCACGGCAGACACTGATAGCGTATACCGTCATCGTTTTCACAACATCGAGTCAGTTTATGAGGATCCGGTGTCTGCGCATCCTCAGCCACCGTCTTTAGGTTTGATGTTTTCACACATTATTGCACCTGATGTTTGGCTCGTGGGCATCTTCACAGAGGCAACAACACAAACGGAAAGAGGCTCTATAGAAGTGCTTTGATCACACGTCCTTTTTTTCCCAGAGAGGCCGCTGTTTATTGTCCGTGACTCCATTTCCCTCTCTTCTCTCCACAAAGCGAAGCGGCACGCACGGCGACGCGCTGCTGGATGCACTCTGCCCCAGCGGTTCAGTGTTACTCTGAATAACGTGAAACCACAGTCAGGCCTCATTTCAGAGAATCCACTTTTTTATCCAAAAAGACACCACTAAAGGTCAATGAGGTGGATCGTTTTCCCAACCTCTCTGCGACGAACGCTGTTCCATGCGCTCATGCATTCACACCGTCAGAGGTTAAAATTAGATTGGCCAAATGGCCGTACTTTTCCGAAGAGGTGGGCGCGTCCAGTAATTCCTCAGAGTGATGCATAACGAGAGGGAAGGGGAACATGAATGTTCTAAACGGGTGTTCTTCTCACTGGTGTCCAGTTGACAACAAGCAGTCGTGTCAGAGCAGAGAATGAAATCATTTAGGGAGGAACGAAAGGGACTCGGAGTTTATGGCTGAACATCTTTAACAAGGTTTTGTATAAAAAAGAAAAAGGAAAACATACAAAGTATTTATGTCATACCTTGTTATACTGTCAGTTTCTGGTGAACCTGCACGATTTCGCCAGAACCCAACCAGTGGCACCGATGACAAGCGTTAAGAAATAGCCAATGTTCTCAATGATGGTCTTGTTTACTCATGTAGTTCATATCGAGGCATCACGATTAAATCAAGACTGTTTCATAACCAGTTAAAAGTTCCTCATAGCAACTTTAAAAGAACGTCCAACAACCCTCGTCTAGTTGCATTAAAAATCAAATCACCTTTAGACTGTTGCCTGAAAACATAAACACGGAGACACAAGAACAGCTATTGCTTTGGGACATGGACTCATTTTTTAATTCGGAAAATGTTTTGCTGGATTCTAAATATTTCCAGTGACATGCAGCTCTGGTTATAATATTAAAATATGATATACTGGCAGCAGCATGTCTTGGTCATGGTAACTTTGCAGTTAAATCCAGAAAAGTAAACATTCATTCATTCATAAGACATAACACCTCAAACAGGCCGGCTTAAAACGGAGCACATTTCTCATTACAATTACCCAGTTCAGTGTTCCTACAATGGCCGCCTGATGATTCACAACTAACTTGTTCTTTCAGTGAAGTGTGAATGAAGTATTATGAAGCATTGTGAGTAGTGATTATAGTATGTAAGACACTCACTGGGATTCAAACCTGATCTCAGAAAGTGTAATTCAATTGAAACATGATCCCTTTGATGTATATAAACACTCAAGATTATTGCCTTTACACACCAGGGGGTGGTTTCGAAGTGTTGTTTTCGACATGCACACTTTCACACAGAAGACGAATATTATGAGACGAAAAAGTGGCGAAATTATGCATCGCAAATAAAGACATTAGCCAATCACGTTGTGCAGAACTGGTTAAATTGCGCCTGAGAGGCTCTGCAGTCTGAATCAAGACGGCAAACTTTATTACTTCTTTCAACCTTGACAAAGGCACCGCAGACCACAGCCACTCTTTCCGTTATTACCTTTCACAATAAAAGCCCTTGACATATAATATTCACAGGCGAGTATTTAAAATTGTCGTCCATTCGTCACGCCCCGGGTGTGTGAAGGCCTTACCGTGTTGTTGCTCCTGCACTGCTTTGTGTACAATGGCACAGCAAAAAATAAATAAAAAATGTTGAGTCAACTTTGGGTCTTTTAGGGGAAAAGCCCTAATTTGGTGGATGTTTGACAACATGATAAGGATAATGATGTGGAGAGAGACAGATTGACTTTTTGTCATTTCATTCTCAGTAGTGCTAAAGCTGGTACACATACACACAAGCGCACAAAGCCACACACACACAGATAAAGGGGGAAAATGAAACTTTTTTTAAACTACAGTATATATTGAAGTAACATCTTAATTGAGTTTATTGATACCGAGTGAACTGTCAAATGTCACAGGAAGAACACATGTTGAAAACAGCAACATAACCAAATGTTTTTTCCTCTTTATAAAGACTTCCAAACAGCAAAACATGACCTTTCCTTGTAGGGAACAGAATATGTGTTTTGTCATGGGGAAAACACACGACATGCCTTCATGTGCCCAATCTGAACGTAACCTCATCCCACTGGATGTTGAACATTTTGAATTTAATTATAAATATGTGCCTCAGTTACATTGCTGCTCATATAATCACAGCGCCATCGCATCAGATGTTTACGGTTTACATAGGGCTGGTTTAACTAAAACAACAAACACTGTGGACAAAAACTAAAAAGCATCTTTCACCAATCAGACTGATTGCATGAAAATGTTTGCTTTGTGTGCATTATTGCCTGCCGTCAAATCTTTTTTTAATCAAAGCCAAAGAAATAAAACAAACTTTGTGAGGCAATATTCATATATAGTGTACGGCTGACAGAGGAAGTGTTGGCAGGCATCCCCGCAAGTATGAATAAGGCCATCTGGGAAGAATTATCCTCATTATAACAAATAACGAACAGTGATTTATACAAGCCTGTATACTACTGCTCCACTATCTCATAACGATAAGCATTTTATCATGGCGAACACACGCATTATCTCCGTCCACTCCCTTCCCCTTTTCTCCGTCCAAGCAGGATGACTAATTAACAGCATTAGTTCCATAATTCAGAGGAAAACCATGATGTCCAACATCCGATAGCTGAATCAAACCCACATGTGGGCCAGCAGCGCCGTGCCTCGCTATCGAGAATACAAAACATCTCATTTTAATAAGGTGAGGCTGTGATAGAGTTTAAAACGCATGATGCAGATTCACTGACCAGAGATTCCTTCAGCTCACCGTTCTCTTCTGCAGCAGAGAGTAAAGCCGGCATCGCCTCGCCTGAAGCACACGGGCTGATATAGTTGATTTGTGAAGTGACGCAGCTGCCAAGAAACCTCATTTATCACACTGCTGCAGTCAGACGTGAACATAAATCATGATGGATGTCACATTGAAGGCCAACAACACAATGAATATTCAGCATCCGTCTTCGGGTTCGCCACGCACGTCTGGCCCAAATGTTGTGATTTGACTTGACGGCTTTGGTAGCAAGAATCCCGACACCTCTCACTGCACTGGATGAATAATTACATTTTATATAATCCTATAATTACTGAGCAGTCAGTTGTGGATTTCAGGTCAACCGCATCCACCCCGATGACTCCGGCGCACACTTGGCGGTCCCTCAGCAGCAGATTCCCATGACACACAGCGTAACTGAGGAGGTTCGACCATAGAGTGCATATAAGAAGTGGACATTGTCAAGCCTTGAGTTCGGTCATCACCTTGGATTACAGCCGTCGCCATGTTGTCACCAAAGAACGGAAGTGACATATTTAGAATGCGGAGGAGTGACGTAGAGAGGCCGTGTACTTCTCTGGTGGAGGCAGCGACCTGTCAATCACAGTAAGCCCCGCCCTAAAGCATCCCCTGCTTTATGGTCTGTTTGACTCTAAATGGACCATAATGTACTAAATGAACACCATGCTGTATTGAAGAAGACTTGAAACTAGAGATTGAGACCATAAACTCATGTTTACTGAGGTAATAAATCAAGAGAGAAGTAGAGTCATTTTCTCATAGACTTCTATACAACCAGAGGAGTCGCCCCCTGCTGGTCAGTAGAGAGAATGCAAGTTTTTAGACACTTCCACATCGGCTTCTATCGGGAGAAGCGGAGGTTGCCGCCTGGGTTCGACCTACACTGCACATGCGGTGGGTTGAGCTGCTTTAGACCTGAAGCGTCTCTGCATCCTTTTCAACCCTCTGGCGTTCAGTTGGAACAATACTACACAACACGAACGACGGAAGGTGAAAAGTTGATATCCCGCCCTCTTAATCACACTTGCGGGCACACTTTTATTCCCGCTCCTTCATCTAAAAAATAGACACACCCGTCCAAGCACACACACACACACGTGTGATAAAAGACAACCTCGCCTGAAGCATAAAAGCATGACAAGTCATTGGAACGAGACACTTGAAAGACATTAACCATTCTGTTTTGTTTGGCCTCTCGCAGCACAGCGACTGCCGTCGACATCAGGAAGAAAGAAAAGAAAGACGGGGAACGACCAAGAGCTTACCTTTGACTGATGAAGCTGGATGCCGTAGAGGAGAATATTTCGGAGCTTAGCTGCTGAGGCCAGATCCATGATAGCCACTGTCCCGCTGACGGACAGCTCATCTGAATCACTCAAATGCACCTATAAAAACAAAAGTCACGGCGCCCAAATCAAACGCTTGCCAATAGAGAGGATCTCTTACAAGAGCAACAATTATACCCCCTTTTTTTTTTTTGGAGCAATTACAGCTTATTGTCCACGCAGTCGTTTAAACATGTTGCAACTCAACAGGCCTGTTTATCTAAGGTTGCGTTCGGAGAAGCTCTGCTGTGCTGAGAGTAAACAGAGGTTGGTTGATGCACAGTCCTGTCTGAGGATATAATGATTCTCTAATTCAGCCGTAAATCTGTAGGGCCTCTGTGGTTTATTTTCCTTAATTAGGGCAGCATGACCCAGACACATAGGTTCACATTACCGTGTCATCCCTTATCCAAAACGTAGCCGATTTCCATAACCGCCCCGCTGTCAGAAACTTAACTCAAGATTTATTCACTGCAATTATTTTGTCATATATCCGTAAAACACTGCAGCATTGAGATGCGATAGTCTGGAGAATCATTTAAAATGTGTCTGAACATGCAATTATTACACTTATACTTCAACAGGTGATGTTCAGTTTGAAGAGTGATTATTCAGCACATTAGAAGGTGTTGAACCTCGAGGCTACGAGTCGTCTGAAACGCTGACAGTGATACTTTTACCCACAACATGAATAACTCTGTTCCAAAACAAACTGACACATGTACATCATGTACAGCATAAATTAATACATCAAACATGTTTTTTGTTGTGGTGGTCTTCTTAAAGTAGCAATAGCACAGACTGTATTTAAGAAGTGGATGTAGTCCGGACAATGCCGTGGTAGGGATCTGTCAATCACAGTAAACCCGCCCTAAAGCATCCCCTGCTTTATGGTCTGTTTGACTCTAAATGGACCATAACTTACTAAATGAACATCATGCTGTATTGAAGAAGACTTGAAACTAGAGATTGAGACCATAAACTCATGTTTACTGAGGTAATAAATCAAGAGAGAAGTAGAGTCATTTTCTCATAGACTTCTATACAAACAGAGGAGTCGCCCCCTGCTGGTCAGTAGAGAGAATGCAGCTTTAACACACTTCAGCATCGGCTTCACTTTTCAGAACTACAATTTTTCTGCTTCAACTTATCATTATGAAGTAAGACAAGAAAATACATTAAGATATTTATACAGCGACTACTACAGAGTATAATCATAGAAAATATCACCATCAGGACATCCACCATAGAAGAAGAGAAATAACAAACTTTCCACCATCAGTAGACTCAAAAGACCAGAATGAAATGCTTCCACAAGACGTGTTCTGTTATTAGAGCTGGCTTTTGCTAGCAGGCGATGCGCACAAAACTTAAAAAACATACACTAACTTAAGTCAAAGAAGGCCACACAGGTCAGTGGGAACTTGCACGACACGGTGTCCCAATAGAAGAAAACAATGAACAGGGTGGAGTGCACTATTGCACTTTTACAATGAGCATTTATCAATGAAAAGGAAGGGCGACAGTGTTCAAACCATCATTCATTTAGTTTCTTTTGGGAATAAAGTTTGTTCGTAACCCGTCAAACTACACCCTTATTTTAAGGGTTTCACCCTTAAAATAAATGCTAACACAGTGTAAAACACAAGAATTGTTGCTCTGTGGTTAACCTGTCATCCAGAAATAAGTTTGAGGTGTCCCGACATGTTATTTTAACCGCCAATTACTAAGAAAAAAAGTGTCTGCTACATAATAGAAAAAACTCCTGGAACAGACATCAATCACAGATTTATGACACCTAACAACACGAGACATAAGGTGCTAATGTCAACAACATGGGTCTCTTTGTTTAAATCCAATGCTCAAGGCCATCGCACCTCATTTCCATCAACCAGTCTGCTTCTCTGCCCTCCAGGCTACCTACTACACTTCAAACTCAATTACGCCTCCACTGATCGCTTCCATGTGATCAAAGCTGCGATAACTAACGCGGTACGTGAGCAATCTTAAAACAGCCGCCTGCAAAAACAAAAGGCAAGAAGAACACGTTGGTGCCGAACTAAGCCCGATCACTTACAACCGTGAAACTCGGGGGCTGCTTCTCGTTTCTCGTAGTCACAACTTCCCAGACAGTTCACACACATTCTAACGTGACCATGAAATCAGGTTATACAGGGAGGGAAACGTAGCGTCCGTGTGATCTATATGGTAATGGATGTTTTCCTTTAAATGCTCTTTGTCTTAAACTTTACAGACAGAGTAGTTTTTTCAGTAGTCCCGCTATAAACCATCATCTCCATGTTGTTTCTCACTGGACTGAAAAATGTTTCCACCACATAAAAATACAAAAAACACATGTGATTTCGTTTGCTGTTTCTTTTCTTTCTTCTGTGTCTTATTTGTGGTCTCCAAACAGATCATGGCCTTGTCCAGCAGCTGCATCATGACACATAACCAAACCATGATCACTGACCAGAATGCAATTATAACCAGATCAATATATTCATGGCTCTGATTATAACTGGTGGGCCTGTCAACATAAGGTAAATAAAGGACTTAACCGTATGCTACAAAGCCTGCAGTCATCTAGCCAAGTATGTGTACGAGTATGCTAGCTATATTATTCGCTAGCATACTTACAAATCATGACAGCGATTAAGCTGGAGAGGCTGTAAAGTTTCACTCACCAACACTGCAGCTCTGTCTGTTTCTTTTACACCTTCACAAGGATTATTTCTTACAAACGATAACGGTTTTATCTCCAAATAGGACATGTCAACAGAGATATTGCTGGCTAACTTTAGCTAAACAAACTGCAAAAAGCTCACTTAATTCATCGCAACACTGGTATGAAGGTCCAGATTTATGACATTAAAAAGATTTGCCAATTGGCGCCACCTCTTGACAATGATAGAAAGAGCTGGATTACATCAGTCCCACTGAATATTATTAATCATCATTCACAGTTTAATGGTTGGTTGTCCAGGAGGGCTAACGTTAGCCAACTCATTATTAGCTAACGATAATGTGTCCTGTTATTGGCAGGTTACATTTTATCTGTCTGTAAATTACTTTATACCTGTACACAATTAGAAATGGTGTCACAATGACGTGATGACCCTTTCTTCTTTTATATATATATTCCTTATTGCCGTGTACGTCAATGACATCAGCCTACAGGGAGTCAACATGGACCCAATTCTGTTGAAACGGTCTGTAGAACAGAAACATGTTGAAAGTGGGAGCTGTGGGAACTCTGACATGCTTTTTTAGGGAGTCGATCCCACTAAAACCCAGCTTCAGTCTGTGTGATTACACGTGTGTGTGTGTGTGTTCCAATCTTTATTGAAAACTTGATACAACAAATAAGAAAATGAAGAAATGCTGCGTGACATTTGCAGTGATTGAGACTTGTTTGTGGTAGAAGTCGGCCCTCTGTAGGTTTATTTTTTTCATTGTTTTGATACCTGCTCTCCGTGTTAGTTGAAGAGGACAATTTTCTAAATTAAAAGAGAGGGTTTTGAGGCCTTTTTACAAATATTGAAATGGTTCTTGGATCAGATTTGATCAGTTTGTTTTAGGGTTTTGTCCCTGGGAGCTCTTAGGTCAGTGTTACTCTGTTAGAGGGGGATGTCGGTGAATGGTAAGCGAGGCCGAGCGGCGCTCTCCTTCGAGGTGTACGGTTTTCAAACAGCTACGTAGCTCATCAGGACACATGAGGCGGACGACAGGTGACGTTTTTACAACCGCAAAAAAAAAAGACAAAGATTGACCGTGTAGTACATGTACCTCGAAGAAACTCAATCCGTCCTCCACCAGATATCTGTATTCAAGAACGCTCAAAAGAAAAGTTCATTCAAAGTGTGGGAAACGACAGTAAGACGTGTTCCACTTCCAGTACACACAGACACAGTTGCTCTTTATACACTTACTGAAGGTCTGGAAACCCGATGCAGGCTGTTCCACCACTGCCGACGTTAATAACAACTTATACTTATAGTTTATGGAATAATAATCTCTCATAACTTATAGAAATAATAAAGGTGTAAGAAGTTATTCTTCCTTAAATAGAAACAGAGCTATTATCTCTCAGCTGTTTAGTAAATATTGTGGAATAATCTAAGATGAAAAAAAATATTTACATATTCTATTATTATTTACATGTTTAAAGGAATATAAACTATAAATATACAATATTACAATAAAAAAACAAGAAAATAAAATAAATAATCTTAAATAAGACCGTCACAGAATTTTTTAAGTACAAGAGACCAACTGAGCCTCCTCCGGTGCTAAGAAATGAAGTCAATGGGGAAGTGCCAAAAGCTGTAGTTAATTATTTTATTATTTTAGGCCTAATTGAGTGCGTGGTTGCTTTGAGTGACAGACGGCCAGCTCTCTTCTCTGCTGCGTCACCCGGGCCCCCTTATCTCCACATACGATCCACCTCTTTGCACATTTTTGGAGACTGTCTTCACTGCCAAGTTTCCTTTTCAAGTGAAGAATGAAAGTATTAAGTAAGTAAGATTTACATCGATGCTTTTGGTCTGGTGTCATTTCGACAAGTCCTGTACTAATGAAACCTGTTGTATGGTGACTAACAGCTTATTGGGACTCTAGCGTACAAAACACAAATCAAGGCAGTGGTTTAATCGACTAATGCTGTGCGACATTTGCACTTATTACATTTTTCTGGTTAAAACACACATTACAGACTCACAGAGAGAAGACTTTCTAGGTTCTGTTTGCCTCATTACCAAGTGTTATCTGGGCAGCGGTCCAAATTTAAGAAGTTGAGATCGGCTTTTACGCATTCAAGTCTTCTCCCTGTAACTTTGCATGCCAGAGTTGCTGTGCTGATAGTTCCTGTAACTCATCATCTATGCATTTATTCTTCTTCACTGGTTTACAAATCGGTCCTTCAGACAACAAGGAGTGCAGTCCAGAGAGTGTAGGATACATGTGGACTCTTTGGTGGCAGCAACGGTCCGTCAGTCAGTACGTCACTTTGGTCCAGACTGAAATAATTCAACTACTGGATGAATTGCCATGAAATGAATGGCCTTCTACTGACTTTGGTGAAGCCTTGACCTTTCATCTAGAGCCACCATGAGGTTCATTTTTGTGGTTTTGAGTGAAACCAACAACATTTTAGATGAATTGCCATGAAATTTGGTACAAGTATTCATGTCTCAGCCTCACAGAGCCTCCAGCGAGTCTGAGAAGTCTTTGCTGCATAATCGTGGCTGCAGTATTCGGGTATGAACTCACCCAAATGACGACCAGCGGGTGGAGAAGAGCCCGATTCGCTGCCTCCAAATCCGTCAGCATCGCTTCCACGTCAGACAGGAAAGAACAATTGACCTGGAGGCCGAGGAAATCAAAAACTAGATAAGAACTTTTGGAGCAAAAATGATATTTTTCTCCACGATGACCAACAAGATAAAAACGTACGCTAGAAGCTTTTAGAGTCTCGACTCTCCTTTAGTCAGAACAGATGAATATATACGCCGACATGTTTTCATTTCTAAGAAAAGCGGAGCTTAAAATGGGAACTTACAGAAAGCTGGATGAAGTTCCACTCCTTTAACAGACACCTGGCGTTTTCTCCCATCAGATCTGGGATGACATCCAGCTCCTGTGAGACGGAGGTAGCCTGATGTTAAACATGCAGTTGACATTGTGCTTGTTGCAAAATCCTGAGTGATAACACATAAAGCAAGAGCTGCAGCGCCGCTGTCCTAATGCTTCTGATGTCGAGTGACAGATTGACTTCAGCGCACAAAAGGTCAAGAGGCTTCTGCTTTTTCTTTCAGCCACTTCTTCAATCATTTAGTGTGAGAGCACACCCACCTGCTTTCCTGCCATGACAGATTTTATGATTATAAACCGACATAAATCCAAACACATTTAGGGAGTTCGCAACTGAGTGGCCAACTTCCATCAACTGTAATTAGAAGCTTATTAGAACAAAATGGAGGAGATTACGCAAAATAAACAGTTTCTGGGCTCCTTCATACTTCTGAACTAGCACGAAAATCATGTCGCATGCAAAAAGCCGGGGACAGCGATCAGACACGAGCCAACTCAAATTCCATTACGCTGCAAATTGAGTCAAAGGCCGACGTGTGGCCAAGAATCGTAAAAGCTTTTTTTGCACAAAGAAGCAGCACATTTCGGTCCTGATCTTTCCAGTCGTCTTCGACCGTGGCGCATGAGAGACATGAGGCAACCGGATAGGACGCCGTGTCCACCGCGTCTGTTTAACATTCATCTTTGTTGTTGTGCCTCTAATTACAGCCCGGTCTTACAATTTCACACACACAGGAAATAAACATCCAGGCTGATTTTGGCATGGAGATACAGTTGTTGTACCCGTTAAAATAACAGGAAAGCCATAGGAAATTTGAAATGGTGATGGGAAACATATGTCGGAGGGTTAACTGGTCCTGAAATATACCTGCCCATGGCTTCGGGAGGCGGGTCATTTCAGTTAGAAAAGTAGATTTGCAGGGTTTAAAAAAAAGTTTGATATGATCTAAACCAGGTTGGGCATGAAATCCCAGAATAGGAATGTTTATTTAAATTTCGGCATGGCCTGGAGAGCCAAGACGCCACGGACGCTCAGCGACCAAACCACTCAGAGGACGCACGAAAAACAAAGAGCTCAGCGCAGCAGTGAGCTACCCTTGGAAATTAATTTCAAACTAGTGTCTAATTTAAAACAATGTGGTGTTTAAACACTAAAATATCTCATTAAAATATACTTAAAGTTGTTGTATTTGGGTATTTTGGCTGCTTTTGGCAGTGGAATTGAGCTGTAGCAAAATAAACTGACATATTATCACCTTATAAAGTTGTTTTGGCAAACGTGTTGGAAACAGTGGCTTATCTACACATCCAGTAATAACACGGCAACAATAGCATTTAGTTTAGAGTCGTGTTTCTGGCCAGCAGAGAAACGAAAGTCCAATATTCACACATGGCAAAAGTCATGGTGGCACTGGAGGAAAAAGTCAAGGGATCAGTAAAATTGGGAAACTTCATCTTCTGGGGACCATGAATGTCTGCAGAAATTCTCATATCAATGCATCCAAAAGCTGTTGAGATATTTCAGTCTCAACCAAAGAAGAAAAAAGAGACCGAAGCACAGACGAGCATCTTTAGAGCTACGCTGCTGGAGAATCATGGGTCAGATTCAAACCTATGTGGAAATGATAACGTTTTATTTACTTAATTTAATATTCAAGCCTGAGGTGGCATCATGAGGGAAACTAACAGCAGCTCAGCGTCGGAAATACACGAGGGCAAAGGGCAAAACTGGCCCTAAGAAATATCATTTTGCCCCTGATGAACCATCCCGACCCCTTAGGTCGACTGGGACTGGTCTACTTTCTGTTCCCAGAGTCAGAACTAAACATGGAGAAGCAGCGTTCAGTTTTTCTGCTCCACATATCTGGAACAAAGTCCCAGAAAGCTGCAGGTCTGCTGAGACCCTCAGCTCCTTTAAATCAAGATTGAAGACTTTTCTGTTTGCTGCTGCCTTTAATTGAACCAGATTCAATTAATATATTAATCAATTTCCTGCATTTCTGCATTTTACGACTGTATTTTATTTCTTACACTGTTTTTATTGTTTCAATTAATGTTCTTAATTGTTTTTAAATCTCCTTTTCTTTTGCCTTATGTTTTGATGCTTTTGATGGTTTTATGTGAAGCACTTTGAATTACCTTGTTGTTGAAATGTGCTATACAAATAAACTTGCCTTGCCTGATATCACTAGGAGAGGGGCAAAAAATGCCCCCGAACTTTCTAAACGAATAAATAAATGGAGCGCTTCTTAATCAGACCTGTGACTGCGAGACTGCGGTCAACTCAGCAGACACTTACACTTTAGTGCACCTATATCCTGAAATTCACGGTAAACTCATTCAAACGGCGCAGATCGGGAGCGAGCGAAGGACTTTGAAAGCTAGCGGAAAGACAACATCCGGTTTCTTCAGACGAACATCCGGTTTTCAGAATAAGATGCCAACAAAGTATACATATTGCACAATGGAAATTAGATTAAATTAATTATATTCACATTAAGTATAAAACATGCTACCTGCATCTCGTGAGTTAAAGGTAAAATACACCTAAATTGTGCGTAAAGTGTCTTTATTCTTTGATTTGAGGGTTGCTAATGAATAATACCTGACTGTCAATTAAGGTATTTTACTAAGTAAAAACTCTGAACTGAATTTGTACCTTCAAAAGGCACATTTTTTAAATGTTTAAGGCGCTATAAAAATGTTTTTCTCAAAAATTCCACACAATGACTAATGCATAAGTTCAGGATAAAAATGAGTAATATCACAACATTTGAGGTGCTACAAAAATATTTTTTCTCAATAATTCCATACAATGACTGATGTATATGTAATCAAGGCATCGTTGACTTAATAATTGTTAATAGTTGTTTAAAAAATTTAATAACAATAAATAACCACAAAGAAATAAGAATAAAATTGAATATGATTGTCTGATTTATGTTTGTTTTTTGTTAAAAAAAAACTAAGAAAACACTTTGAATCTGTAGACTACTGCCTAATAGTCTTATTATTGCCATTTGATGACAATTGCTCATATACTGTAAGTATAAATAAGTATATGTATTATTTAGAACAAAGGTTAAACGTTATTTCACAAGTTTCAAAAAGTGCCCCCAATTTTTTGAAAATGCCCCTGGATTTCAGTCAGTGGGGGCAAAAGTTGCCCCCAAAAAAATATGTAAATTCCCAACCCTGCAGCAGCTACAGACACAGTTGATGGCGATGGAAATGTAATGACAGTGTATTTACCACATTTAAAGGTCATGTCTATACTCGATTCAACTTTTGTTAATTGCTAGCTTTAACTTTGAACCCGTTGCTCAACACCATCAGTGGCTGACGGACAAAGAAAGCTCTCTTCCTGACGTGGCGTCTGCTCAGCAATACTCCTTCCTCTACGTCTCAAAGACTTAGGTTGTAAAATCATACTTTGGTTGCTTTTCGTGAGTTTATTTAAATGTAAGCGATTTTGATATCGTCTCGTAACGATCACAGGCCCCCCGATTCCATAAACATCGTATCGTGACTTTCAGCAAATATTGTATTGTCAGAGGAAGCCATATGAAAGCGTATCGTGATGAAACTTGTGAATTACACCCCTACTTTTGGCCAAGATTACCAAACTATGCCTCTGCACCGGCAAACGCCTTAGCTGGGGGAACTATGTGTTCAGGTTGTCCGTCTGTCCGTCCGTCCAGTGTATTCGCATGAACATGATATCACATCAAACTGCGACTTGACTGGTTGGCGGAGGCGTACGACCGCGAGGCGGTAATTCTAGTTGTTCTATATGTTGGTATTTTGCCTGTTTCATTGACAGAAACATGATCACCACTGAGACACCGTTGAACAACGCCTTTAACCCCCAACTGTCCAGTGAAGGCACTTAAAAAGATAAAAGGGTTGAAAAGGAGTTCATGTGTGAACGTGTGTAATCCTCCTGTAATGTGGTATTTTCAGGAGTTAACTTGACGGATTCCTTTTTTGTATATTTTTACATCAACTGACAACTTTTTCCTTTTTCTCTGTAAGCCTTAAACTACATCAAACGGATCTCTCAGATAACATCCTGCTGAGAGAATCCCTTAATCATATTCCTTCTGTGAGTGTCTCTCTCACACATGCAGCCAAATCACCTATACACACACACACACACACACACACACACACACACACACACACACACAATACTGTGCTCACCCCTGTATTAGATTCAAGTAATGGCACTGGGACAAAGGTAATTCTCCGTCTTCCACTTCTTCCACTCTCCTTTCATCTCCCCCTCTATTCTTCCTCCCTCCCAAACTCCCCGAAAAAGGATGTATCTGATTCCGATAACACACGCACCGGAAAAAACACACATCCCCAGCAGCCACCTGAGCGCAGACGGGAATGGCTCCAATCAGCCGATCCAAAGAGAGGCCGACACCGACTCCAATCCGTCTCTGGGGGCCCCGGTCCACCACCGGAGAGCACAGATCCGCACGACTTGGAGCCAGTTCAAAGGAGGATGGACTGTTGGGATCATGCTGGAACATGGAAACGTGTAATGCAGCGTGCACTGCCTCCACCCTGCCACTGTCAACACCAACACGCGGGGAATTTATATCTACATCAGGATGATCCGGGGAACACGTTTCTGTACATGAAGCCATGTGTGGACGATTTGTCTGCTCTGGAGATGAGTAATATGTGACGGGAACAAAGAGGGGCAGACACAATATCATAAACACCTGTACGATATGATCCAATACAAAAGATATGTAACATTTTGTGAAGCTTGTATTTTATTTGTTTTCAGAATTAAATCACAGGTTCTGTAGCCATGAAATAAACTAGAATTATCACCTTACAGTTGTATTCCTCCAGCAACCAGTTGTGCAATCACGTCATCGTCATTTTATCATATTAGATATTTGTCTTTACATTAGGTCTAAAATAAATATGACTTGTTTATATATATATATATATATTATTTTCAGCTAAGATAAACTACTCAAATAACAGAAAGGAGTACACATTAAGAGAAAGGAACATCATCTTTCAAACAGAGCCATCTGAGAGCGGTGCAAGTAAACGATCCCAGCTGGGAACAGAGTTTCACTTTCAGCTTCCGGCTGAGCGATTACATCGACGCGCCTCTAAAGAGAGGAAAGAACTGTGGAAAGCATTCTTAATATTAGATCTGAATGAGCTCTTCCCTACAACGTGGCACCTTCATACAGCCGAACACCTTTACTGCAGGGTTCATCCGTTTGTCTCAAAGCTGATGTTACAGCTCATACATCGACCATCGTAGCTCGTCAGTAGCGGAGGATCCTCACTGTCTTGTTCTAAACACAGCTTTGAATTATTTCTGAAGAACCCGTCCTGTACACAACATCTACCGCATGTCTGTCCGTCGTGGGAGAGCGATCCGACGAAAGGTTGCTTGAGTTGAGTGGTTACGTGGCTTGCTCGAGGGAAACCCAACAGTTGTTGAGGTAAGAACATTTCACATGTGGTCCTTCTATGTGGTCTGTGCCGTCTGACTGAATATCTCAGACTGTCACTCGTACCGTTTTGCATATGGATGCTGTTTTCCATCCGTCTATTAGGAACCATTTTACAAACTTAACGGAGGATGTTTGCAACATGGGGACTTTGATGTGCCCAAAGAAAATTAGATTAAAAGTGAAAAGGGAGGGATGTGAACCGTGGTGGGAAGTGGGATCCTGTCAAGACTGAGCAGAGGTGGAGGGAGGATGAGGAGGAGGCAAGAACTCATCACTAAACACTCAATTAATCAGGCAAACTCCCACGGCACAGAAAATATGACTGCCATCTGCTCTCCTGCATGCAGGGGAGTGAGAGGTGGAGGTCGGGGGATGGAGGGTGAAAACGAGGAGGAGGAGGAGGAGGGAAAGTTGCAGAGCGTGGATGCCACAGACAGGGTCCATTAGAGGATCTGACCGCAGATGGGCCACCCACACGGAGCTCACGTTGAGTTTGTTGGGGGATCGGAGGTACAGGGACGGTGAGATAGAGGAAAAATAAAAGTGGCAAACTCACGCCATCATCGACGTAACCGGCACTTTCAATATCCGAGAGTGACACACTCTTACCGTGCCGAGAGCTCCGACAGCCTTCTGGAGGGCATCAGCCAGCGTGGCAGCGCGTGCAGATCCACCTGTGATAACACAGGCCGACCGCGATAGAGCGTCTGCAAGACAAACACGTGCGACTGAGAAAATTACTTTATCGACATGTCAGAGCGTTCATGTGCATGAACGCAAACTAAGTTTGGTTTCCTTCAGTAAAGTCCTTCAGATAAGCTTTACACAAATAATGAACTGTAAACATCAAGACCAGGCTAGAAAAACAGACACTGGAAAAAAGGTCTGTGGGGGAACAATTATTTAAAGTAAAGGTGAATATTCTGATGGGGAAGAGTTGTTTGTGTTCTGTTCTGCGCTTCAAATCGTTAAAGAATCTGCTGCTTCTTACCAACCGGTGTCTTTCAGTAGCTTCTCATATTTAACATATATAATAAATATCAAAACATATGATGAGAGTGATGGTGCACAGCATTGATCTGCTTTAAGTCACTTCTCCTACGTGTTTGGGTTGATTATTCACAGCCATAGAGTGCTGCAGGGATGAGGGATTTCTGTAGGCCAACCCAGAAGATAGCATCACTCTGGTTCCCTCGTCAAAAAGCCAACGGTCAGATTTTCACATTGGATTTTTGGATTATTGCAGAAAATAAGCAAATGTGGCAAACACAAGGTCATGATGATCACACGTTTTGTTCAGCTGGATAATCTTCACAAATGAACACCACTAATGTTCGGCTATAAACAAACTACACCACGGTCGCATGGCTTTACATCACCCCCACTGAGCTAAAGGCGGACTGGTGTTCAGCTTGATGGCGTCTCATTTAGCCGCTTGTTAACAACCGCCTTCGCTGAGACACGTAAAAAGCTTCAAAAGTCATGAGAGGGGTATTTACCGACGTGTTTCATGTGGTAGAACAAAACGTTAAAATCTCTTACGCCTGTGTTAACCACAGACCTGATTTCAGGCACGTAACCAAAAACACATAAAAAAAAAACTTTTGACTTCGAGACGCAGGAAGTGCAAAACTGCTGACTCATTTCCGGGTTTTAAGACTCATTCCTGCAGCGCTCTGTGGGGAATATATCAGAGGCCAGTGTCACTAGAAATGACAGACATGTTTGAATGTAACAGCCCTTTAGGTTTAGCCTTTGACGCCACCAGATGTACCTATCGTCTATCATTTTGGCTCGTTGCTCGGCTCTAAATTACCCATGAGACTCGGTCGCCACTGCCATGAAGAAGAAGCCAGTCAGGGGCATGAATCAGAGTGATTCAAAGAGATTTGTTGTTTAATTTGGGAACAAAACACATTGCCATGAATTCATCCTGAAGTGACCCAGAATCTGAAAGTAAATTGATTTAAGATGCAGATTGTGTTTTCAGATTTGTTCATGCTGGAATGCACCTTGGGACGTACAGTTTACATCTACCTTAAAGTTTCAACGTGCGCAACCATGTACCTTCAATATTTATCAATGAATCACATATAACGGTCAGGTGACATCGTCTATGGGAAATATGAATGGGACTTGTGCTTCTGCTCCTACTTCGTATCTGTGGTTCATGGTCTAAAACAGAACGAAGGCTTAGAACATGAGTTTATAGTTTAAGTATCATTTTGAGAACATTAAGTTCGGATGGCCAACTTGTACTTTGTAAAACAACATCGACAGCCGCAAGAAACAGAGGACCTCCAGGACGGCTAACTCACTTAAAAAGTCATCTGTTGAGAAAGCGGCTCATAAGTGTTCACACAAACACACACTTCTAACCAGGATACACACACACACACATACTGAAACACACGACAGTTTCTCAAACTGACAGATGTGAGAACTTTCTTCAACACACACACACACAATGAATTCATTCACATCAGAGGCTCTGGGTATAATCACCGTGCACCTCATGTCATCATCAAACAGGTGACTGTTGGTCCAGGTGCTGGCGGGGGTGAAATATGGGGCTGTGTTTATTTCCATGTCTCTGATTGTGATAGGATCCCTTGTCCTGACTTGCTCTGCGCGGAGGTGAACAATGCCACAAAGAATGCATCCCTCTCGGTACAGCGAGGGCTGATTTTGGGTCATTGTGTTCAACAGAAAGCGAGAGACACTCTCTCACTGCTCATTTCTGACCATTTAACCTGCCGGAGAAGACCTACTGCCGAGAAGCTTTCATGTGTACACGTCTACATGGATTCATCGGCTGTGTATGGAACATAAGAAGATGAAAAACTAGAAACATTACAGGAAACGATGATGATGGAAAATGCACAAAGAAGGTAACTCACCTTTGATGATGGACTCTGCAGCAGCCAAATCCCGTTTGTAGGTCACCTGGAGAACAAAATAACTTGGGTTTAAACATGTTCATCTATTGAGGCGTCTGAAAAGGCAGATAGTTCTGATTTTATGTGTCAAGAGTTTGAGATACGTGCCTCTGAAAGATAACTTACCGAGCCAACACACCGAAGGTGTATGGAATGTTATTTGGGTTCTTCAGAGCTCTGAATCAGTGACTCGAAATGAATAGTTTGGTGTGACAAGAGGATGAGTAGGAAAAGGAAAATTGGAAATGAATGTATTTCTTTGAACTTTTCTCTACTCTTTGCTTTTTCTTGAGAAACACTGTAAAGTTTTTTCCTCTTCAAACCTCTAAAAATGTAAATGAAAGAATCTAACAACATGATGCCACTGCAAGACCTTTATCAGGTGACCAGGAAGCATTTCAGAAACTCAGGAACCGTTTCGGCAGAAAGGGTCGAAATTAAGTTCCTCCGTTTGTGTTACTGGTTTCAAAAAGAGTCGAACACTGAGTTTAACAAGAAAAATATGTCTTTGTGTAATGTGGGCGAAGTGACTGTTTAAGCCAGAAAGCTACATGATCTGACGGAGGGTCGAATTCAGAACATTTACATTGAGACTAATTTCTACATGCTAATCCTGGACGCCACGTTCGATATCGTAGCGCTCCCTCTTCTGCCAGCGGCGCTCACTTTCAATTTGTGAGCTTTGTTTGTGCCCATATGATAAATCAGCAGAGGGCACACAGCTGTGCGAGCCAAAATGTCACCAAATCCCCAACCCCAAACCCGGGGCCCCTGGCGAGCTCACCTTCCACAGTGTTGGCGGCCCCTGGATGAGCTTGGCTTTGGTGCCACAGTACTGCAGAGCCAGATGGAGACACTCGGTGCCAAACTCAAAGTCTGACTCACTGCACTGCAGAGGGGAGAGGGGGGGGGACACAACGGAGAGGAGCGGCTGTTGACAACAATTTATTTCCATCACACTCGAACACAAACTGAGGTACACCGTGTTGTTCCACTGCAGCGTTACCCGGTTACGTATATGAACCCACTGATACACATCTGTACACATACTTGGCCACTTTAGATTTTTCTGTTAACTAGCTGGACAGCCCATTACATAGACATCATCAAAAAAGACCAAACTGAGATAATTACCAACACGGCTAATAGTCTTCAGTCATGTTAGCGGCTCTGCGAGGCTGCAACATCTGTGCTTTGAGCTAAATGCTGACATCAGCGACTAACATGCGTCATCACAATGACAATGCTAACATGCTGATGTTTAGTTTTAGTTCAGCGTGTTATCATTCTAACAGTTTGCTAATTGCTTATGACAAAGTACAGCTGCGAGTGATGTGAGTGCAAGTCATTTTGACCTGAAAAGACACAAGAGGAAAAGTTAGGGGATCACAAAAGTTATAACAATTCAACCCGAGGAGACGATGGAGAGCCATCCAACAGTTGTCGAGTTATTCGCTCAAACCCAAAGTGAAGCCAGAGGCAAAGCCAGTGGATCGCCAAAGTCGGTAGGATTCATCCACTGAGGATCATGAATATCTGCACAGAATTCCTTGACAATGCATCAAACTGTTGTTGAGATACTTCAGTTTGAAAGTCAGACTGACAGAAAGCCATGCCGCTAAAATGCCTACTTCTTTCTAGAAATGAAGAACAAAACCAAAGCTGAATTCTTAGAATAGGGGTTAAAGTTTAAAATGTAAGGTTTATAGTACTTTCATTTGATCAGAAAAGCAGTAACGCATACAACTGCAATGTGACATTTTTTGTTCCAGTACTTTACTTTGTCTTGTTTTTCAAGCAACAGTTCTGAGGCTCATTAGTAGGTAAGAACATTTGGTTCTTGTATATTTCATTGGACGGAAACGCTACCAATGCAAATTTTCTACTTGTTATATAAAAACACGGGCGACTGTGGCTGCGAATGCAACAAAAGGGAGTCGGGTAAGATCTGTCCTAATCAGCTGAATGTCACTTCTGAGAGGTCAAAAAATGAATACAAAAGGTATGAAAAGTCTTCAGGGCTGTCCTCAACAGAAGACGTTCTTAGTCCACCAACACTGGTAGGAGTAAGTTTCTCCACAAAGACAAAAGCACCACTTTAAATATTGTGTTTACCAGAGATGTGCTCAGAAGTTTCCTGGAAATTAGTCATTCAGCATGAAAAGGAAGAATAACTAATCGACTTCGACCGAATCGACGAAGAAGGGGCAGCCCAAAAAGTATTTTTGTGAGCCAAGATGAACTAAAGGTCTAATTGAACTAATCACACTTAATTGCAGGCGAGGGCAAATCTGGATGTGAATGTTAAGGCCGGAGTGAGTCCCAAATCCCATTGTAAAAGCTGAGCACACTAATGTGTTCCCTTTGTTTGGCTGTTTACAATATCCCAAAGGAAAGTTAAATGAAATTCGGATTTTATTGGGGGTTTTCCGGCCTTGAGGAAATAAAAACTGAAAATGGAAACGTGAAGTCCTGTTGTGCGTTAGGTTGGGTTATTAAACCACAATTATTTACGAGTAGTAGTACCGACCAAAATCTGTAGCAACAAAAACACGGAGTATTAACTGCTGGTGAGATCTTTAGTCTTTAGTCTTAAAGCTGAATTAATTGATTTTTTAAGCCACTTGAGGAGTACAAGTAAAAGAAAAGCACAACATTGACATATTATCACCTCATAAAGTGTTTTATGTTGAACGCGTTAGCAAACAGTTGAGAGTCCAACATTCACTTTCCAAACTCTGCTTTGGCCTCATGAACTGAGGAATGTATCTGCTCAATGCATTTAGCTACGCTCCTCATAAAGTATAAATACTTATCTTAATTAAAGATCAGTTCCTACCCTTTGTTGCAGCATTGAGCATTTTATTTGTGCTTCGACTCACAGCTGTGGGAAAGCTCACACCGTGTAGATCACATGGAAGTTTGGATTGAGGCGACGAGCTCGTTTGGTGTAAAATACAGTCCGGACTACAAAGACACATCCGTGCTACCTGAGAGCTACCTGGGTAATGTTTTATCAAGCTATAAACGAGAGGGGGTCGTTCATTCCGTGGACCCTGGAACCGAGGAGAGAAGTTACAGCAGTAATACTCAGGTCTTGAGGTAATCCATCCTCTACCGGTACAAAAGCTTCCACCGGGGACTGGATAAAGTGTCCGCCCACTCTTTGTCTTTTCAACACACACTTCTTCTACCCTCAATGGCCGTCAAGCTACCAACGTGCAAATGTCCTACAGTCCTAACCTGACACTTTCCCTATCTTTTGAAAGGTTGAAGAGGAGAGACGGGGGACACACTCTCTCAAGCATCCCCCCCCCCCCCCCCCCCCCCCTCAAACCTTGTCTTTTCTCCAGCGACGTCCCCGGTTCATCTGACTCGACCGGCCTCAACACCACAGAATAAATGTGAGCTCATTTTCTGAAAAGGCCAGCGCCAAAGCCAACAGGGCTCTCACAGCAATCTGAAGATCCATACGTGCCAGGAGTAAAAATAACTGCGGACAAATGTGGCTCCAATTGGAGGCATACTTCAGCTCTTAGCTCAAAGGTTTGCTGCGTCCTTCAATAAAAAACAAAGTGGCTATCGGTGCCACCTAATGGAGTCAAGGATGAAATGGCAAAATAAATAAGGTCAACTTCTGCAATTCAGATTTCACATTAAGTCGGCTTGCATTAGGAATGTCTGCCAAGTCTTAGCAAAAAGCCCCGGCTTTCAGGGAAGAACCAACACATTTACGGTTTACGTCAGCGGGTAAATTCTTTCCATTTTTCAGGTACACATATTAAAAAGCGCTCAACTGCAAAGGCTATTAATCCGACATGTGCCATGTCATTTCATCGCTCTCTCTCTCTCCCCATTTTCCAACGGAGCCTTTGTTCACATTTGTTCCACAGACTAATCTGCCGCTGTGTGGCAGAATATATTAACGTTTCTTTCCCAGACGCAGCACAGGCCAAGTGAAAATGATAGCGCCCACGCCACAAGCTCCACAGCGTGACACCCTGCAGGTTCTGGCACATCTGCTGAACAATGGAGGACTGTAAAAGGCCAGTTATGATGTATGAGTACCATAAAGTCCTTTGTCATCCAAGTGGTGTAATTTTTAGCACATAAATCTCAACCTGACTGTCATTTTATAAGACGTGAGAGACCTCCAGGAGTAATCGGCACACGCATGCAGGCCTTGATCTGTCCATCCTCTGATATTATGTGTGGTTTCCACTAATATACTGTAGCTGTTGTAGAAATCAACTCTGGAAAACTCCTGGAGTTCTGCTTGACCTCTTCAGTGCTGCGTTCATCCTTTTTATCCAAGGTGCCTGGGTGGTTGTTCTCCATGATGATGATGATGAAGTTGCAGTAGTTCAAAGCACATCAAAACAAAGAAACGGATTCCCAGCACCGTAAATCCCTCGCAGTAGCTTTACTGCTCGATTAGTCTGTGTCGGTTTGGTTAACCTTTAAAACTGGATGTTGGGAATAGTCAGAAGGACAGATTGTAAAGCTCTGAGTAACTTTCAAACCCAGAGAAATACGTACTTTTAATAACGGTCTGTTCTAGCGGTGCATCGGATCATAACACTCACGGTCCGGATCGGATCCTGGATCAGATTCACGGATCGGATCAGCAGAAAAGGAAAAAAGGGAGCAACTATAACTTTTAGAGATCCCTGATCACGCTTTTTGCCGCCGGTGCTAATTGCCGATCATAGATACAGCAGCTGGTCTACAAGACTCCAGACAAAAATCATTTATTTTTAACCAGTTTCAAGCCAATTTCTTTTTGATTTTTAACTATAAATTGTAACCAGATCAAGAATTTTGTTCTTTCCAATATCAGAAAAACAAATTGAACAAACACACAAACAAGGTTCTTCTTCTCCTGAATTCAGTGCATTTTTGTTGAGCCCGTCTGCTCTACAGTTCAGAACTCTTCTACTCTGGACTGCAGCCGCTCCATTCAGGAAAGTTTCTCAGAGGCTTGAAGTCTCGCCAAAAGTGAAGCCAAAACATTTCCACCTCTCCCAGGTGGGGGCACTTGATTTGATATGCAGCTGACTTTTCTATGGCAGAGGAAGCATTTTAAACGTCAGTATCGTAGACGATTATGTTCCTTTTCAATCGTGGGAAGCCGTCATCACGATCATCCTTGTGCTTCTTGTCTTTCTTTATCATGTACGCACTGACTGTTGTCAACAAACACTTTAGTGTTGAAGGTAAGTTAAAAGAAACGGACTCTACCCGCTGATAGGCTTGATAGATGACATCGTATGTGAATCCCTGAGGCATCTCGCTGGCTCGGTACTTGGCTCGCTCCAGAGAGTGATCCAGGAAGTCCTCCGATGTGGTGGCTATCACCGTCGAAACGAGAGGGCGGATAGCTCCTGCTGCCTGGGCCAGAAAAGAAAGAGTTGTTAGTATTTGTTTTGATGACAATGATAGAGATGTTTTACCCGTAGACGAGCTCTGTAAAGGGTTAAATTTGTGTCAAAGCTGCTCTCAAAAAGAACCAAAACATAACAACCTGTGACATCATTGATCGAATGAATAATGATTTTGGCATTACTCAAACAATATTTAGCTATCTTGGAACATGGGGGTGTGAAACAAAGAGTTTGAAGTCGTCACAATATTCTGAATAAAGTCTGGCAGTAAACGAACTTTGTCAAAAAAACGGAATTACATCAAAGATTTAAATGAGCTCATTTTACAAGCAGATGTAAAAAATATAGAGAAGAATAAAAATAAGACAGATTAAATGTCTGAACAAGGATTAGTATTAAACTAACACCTTAACTCAGCAGACATAGAGCCACACTGGACAGCATGAAATGAGGTGAAGTTATTCTTATTCTTATGAGGACACGAGTTGACAGTACAGGGAGAGGAAAACCCAGGTACGTTCTGAAATCAGTCTGTCATAGAGAGTCAGTCCTCGACGGAAGAAATTCTTAGCCGACTAACACTCGTACCCATTCTGTCGATTTAATCAACAGATCTGTAAAACTGAGTCTCTCCACAAAGAATCACACAAAAGCACAACTTTAAATCTCATGTGTTCAAAAAGACAAAACAACTAATCGACGAATTAAATCTTAGTGGACGAAGACCAAAACGATCGATTAGTAGATTAACCGAGGAAGAGTCAAAACTACTTTAAACACGAATGTTACATGTTAATGGAGACACTTTTCCTTTCGAATGTCTATTGTAGATTAAAATAATCAAAATGTTGACATAAAATGTCAAATTTGTTTTTTTGGAAGACGAAAGCAAGATGAACAACTGTTATCACAACATAATAATGAAACATGAATAAGGATCATGAGATGCTGTGGAAAGCTGGAAAAAACTAATGAATGGACTTTCAGTTCAGATTTTCTTTCTCAAATAATCTTGATATCTGTGCAGCCATAACTGCACATTTCAAAGAGAGAACATTTCCCTGATCATACTTCAAGACCGCAGCCACATTACAGAGTAACATAGATCTATCTTAACTAGCTGGAGCACGCACTGCTTGTACTTCTTGGAAATCAAAAATAATCACAGCTTCTGAGATAATATTTGAGTACAGCATGATCGGAGGCAGTTGCCAGGAGCCGACGGTCAGAGGAAAGCAAACATGTGTTCCACGCGTTACAGCATGCTGTTGAAATCAAAAATAATCTGCTGCTTTTTCCGCGGAGACGGGCTCTCTGCCACGAGCATGGACGCCGGCAAGATAACGAAGACCAGACCGCCCGCTGTGAAGGTTTGTATCACGGAGCTCTTGCTTTCTCTCCGAGCGGCCTGCGTGCAGCAGAGTGTCGGCCGTGAATCACTGCGAGACTAATCCGCGAGTGTGTCGGTCGCAGCGGCCTGGGACTTCAGCCCAAATGTTTTCCATCCATCACCGACGTATAAACGCTTCCACCGGGGAGCGATGGGCCTGTCAATCTTAAAAAAAAAAAAAAAAAGGACGCAGAGACCTTAAAGGTGTGATCAAAAGAACTGTTTGTCCTCTTTGGTTCTGAGCCCGACTGGAAAACTTTGACTTTGTTTGTTGTATTTTTTATTTATTTATTTTGGATTTTGTTTATGTTCGCACCGCACGGTGACAAATGAAGCCCAGGGACGCACAAACGAAAGCGCTGCGTCGCATCGGGTAACCCGCCATCCCACAAGGTGAAAGGTTTGATTCCTGCCACTGCAGCTCACCATGACGGATGTGTTTACACTTTAAAAAACGAAGTATGAGCTACAGTCGACATTTAATTACTTGCATGAGGAACTGGCATTCTGGGGTCTGTTTCCTCTATTTGTAGACGGATTGGGATCGACTCTGAACTGCTCCTCTCTTTGAAATAGACGCATCCTGCCTTCATGTGCAACTGGAAACACAGAGTGCATAGAGGTTACACATCTTCACGACATGCTCACAAACGAGCTCTGGAGATAAGTTTAATTATGAGAATTCACTGACATTTACGGAGCTTTGAACGCTTACTCGCGGCAGAATGTGAATGTTAGCAGTGAGCTAAAGGCCTCCAGATATCTGCGAGGTTTAACGTCACAGACCTGAGCTTCTAATCAACATGTGTTTTATGTCTGAACTCAAGATTATTGAGTTATAGATTAATCTGACGTCATTTTGTTTAATCAATCAATAATTTTGACTCCAATGCCCAAAAATATTGACATACGCTTATTTTCCCGGGGTTTACTGATGTTTTGTCTTATATAGAGCAATATATACTGACGATTCATTATTTGGCTCATAAAACATCTAAAAATAGTGAAACATGTATATCCCAGTTTCATAAGGTGATGTCTTCAAATGTCTAAGTTATCTTACCGACGGTCTAAAACCCAAATATACTCCGTTTAATATTATGTAAGACTAGAGCTGTAACGATTAGTCCATTGATCGATTCCTCGATTGACACAAAAAAACGTTAAAATTTTGAAAGTCATTTTTCAAGAAACTTTTGCCAAACATTTGATGGTTTTAGCTCCTTAAATTCACTGATTTTACTGGTCTTTCGTTGTAGTGAATTTATTATTTTGGTGTTTTATTCCAACTGTCGGACGGACAAAATGAGATATTTGAGGATGTCACCTTGGACATATTCAGACAATGTATCAAGAGGATTTTAAATAATGTAATAATTATTAGTTGCAGCCCTAAATGTAACTATAAAGCAGTCTGTCTGTCTGTCCTTCACATATCTTCAATACCATTCATCAAACTTCACACTTGGTGTGTGTGTTGCTGGGGACGTAAAGACGTGCAGTGTTAGATTTGGTGTAATTTCTAAATGCGACACGATCAATATTAATAAACTTTGACTGCACAAGCAAACGGCTCGCTGTTCAGCAGCGGGGGGGGGGGGGGGACTGCAGCTCATTAACTATAGGTGGACAGAGCCCGCTAACACTACATGGATGCTGGATAACGTTACAACCAAACCCCGACACTAATTAAATCCATTTTCTACTTTATAACCCCAGTGGTTACTTCAAGAAAGCAACTAATACTCCAAATTAGAAATGAATACATCCACTAGGTGTGTTTCACAGATGTTTCTGACAGCGAGTAGACAGACATGGGTGTGTTTTTTCCCCAGAGAACCAGACTATTTTACCTGCGTTTCTGATTAGTATGGATGGGGTGTGTGAGGCTACGGTGTCATGGCAGGTGTATTACTGAGGAAGCGCAGAGTGAAGCGGGTAAAGTTGTTTGTATGAACAGCAATACTACAGTCCAAGCATTCAGCCCGTTCTGAACAGGCTCTGCACCAGAAAGACAGAAATTAAGCAAAAAAGTCACTTTTGAGGAGCTGGAACCTGAGACATTTTTTGCTTAAAAATGATGAAATCATTATAAATATATGTAAATGGTAGTATCAGAATAGTTGCTGAACTATTCTGATACTACGATTGATTAATACATGGTTTTGTCTCTCATGTATTTGGTGCTAAAGTTGTCTGTGGACAGAATGAACCAACAAGAAGGAGGTCACCCAGTTGTAATAAACAATAAAAACAGCTTTGATATACATGAGGAAGAGCAGCAGATGTAACAAGTTGGAGGGATTTCAGTTCAGAATATTCATGTGTTTTGGTTTAAATAGCGTTGATCATACTGACCCCGTGCTCCTTGGCAGCCGTGGCTATCAAGTACAGAAAGTCCTCGTCCACAAAAGGCCGCACGGCGTCGTGGATGATGACCACCTCCGGCCTCACCTCCTCCTCCTCCTCCTCCCCCAGAGCCAGGACTCCGTTACATATCGACCTGTGACGGGTCGAGCCGCCTGGCACCGCTCGAACCTTCCTGTGCTGGAAGCGCTGCACGATGTCCGTCATCAGCTCCATGTTTTCTTTGGCTACGACGACCACGATGCTCTGGATCCACGAGACCCTGCGAGAACGCACATCTGTCAGCTCAGCGACATCTGTTTCAGTGAGGTGACAAGTCACAAGTAACCAGGGACGAAAGGCAGAACCCAGCACCCACCCAGAGCTCCTTACGTTTAGGAAGCAGGGCTGCAACTAATCTGTTGATTATGTTCTGCGGATTTAATGTGGAGAATGTGGAAAAATGCTTGTTTAAAGTTCCCAAAGCCAAAAGGTGACGTCTTCAAAATGCTGCCAACCAACAGTCCAAACCAAAATAAATTGTAACTAAGAGACATAGAACAGAGATGCAATTACAATAGTGGTAAAACAACTAATTGTGGTTTTGCTAGCTGGTTCCCCCTGTTTCTGGTTTTATGCTAAGCTAAGCTAACTCACTGCTAGCTTCTAGGATCTGACTGAAACCCTTTTAAGTTCAGGACTGACAGCGACGACCTCCGACCTCTCCGTAATCACGCGGGGCCACACAGGCAGCGTCTCCATCCTGCTCTCTGGTCCCAGGATGTTACTGCACACATTTCCTGACGACACGTAAACACCGACAACAGGCGAAGAGGAGACACGTCCGATTATAAACACCGGTTGTTATTGTGTTGTTGTAATGAGGGTCAGGCTGTGATCACCACGCAGTGTAAACATCCACCTTCTCTTCACTGTTATGGAGCCTGAAATCTGTCCGTCCTCCAGTGGTGGAAGAGAGACTCTTATCCTCTGGCAACATGGAAATAGGATGAACTGCAGTCAAATAAGTAAGTAAGTACTTTCAGAGGTACACCTAACAGTACACAGGTACTAGTATTAAAGGGTCGGTTCAGCCACATTACAACAGAACTATTCTTTTATTTACCTCTAGTCATAAAGATGGTTTGGTTTAATGTTGCCCTGGTTCTCTGTGTCCACTTGCAGTTGGGCGATATGACTGTTATAAATTACTGATATAAATGTGTAAACTGTTTTGTATTTTTACAATCCCACTAGGCCCGTCACAACAACTAATTTTGTTGGATGACATATTGTTAAAGAAGTACTTGCAATGAACAATATTATTGTAATTCTGAGACCGTAAAGGTGCCGAATACGAGATTGGGAGCATTTCTATTGCCTCTCAACATGGCGATGGCTGAGCCGGCGGCTAGGAGCTAACGGTGCTAACAGTGCAAACTAAGGCAACAGTGCTGACTGTGTTTACCTGAGTGTAAACAAACTTACATGTAAACACAACGGGCAATATCGAGGTCAGCAAAAATGATTGTAGTCATGTCCACATATTGTACGATAAGTCAATATTATTGTGACAGGCCTACATACCGTGGTAGCTACTATATTAATGTCAGAGTGTGGACAATAGTGCAAATCAATGAGCGAGACTGATTTAAGGTAATATTGCATATTAATATGATTTGTGCATCAATACGTTTGTCGGGTATTTATTTTACTGGATCTGCCAAAAGGAGACATCAAGATAATCCACAGAAAACACAGGAACTACTACTTCTTCTGTGTTAAAGCTTCATTATGCTTCAGACATGGTGCATAACGGATCATTTTAACGGCATCTGGAACCTCCTCCTCCACACATTTCAGATGTTTTGTAAAATTTCCCGAACTGTGTGGAGGTGAGAAAGAAGGCAGGATTTTCAAACTCTCTTTTGTCAGCACCTTTGGTGACTTTTCATGTGTACAACCATGTGCAGAAATCACATCATGAATACAATTATTAATATATTTTAAAGTTTTTTTTAAAAAGCTGCAAATTCTCACATTTGAGAAGCGGGAAACATATGTTTTTTTGTATGATAAATGACTTAATTGACAAATTATTTTCTGCCAATCAGCAACAACACTGTATTGTTTGTACTGTTGGCTAGTTTAATTCATAAGATCATTCATTTATAAGGTCTTCATAGGTTTTGCGTGCCTACTTTAAATGTTTAGAGTAACTAAAGCTGTCAAACACTTGCAGAAGTAGAAAGTGGTGTGAAAACAAAATACTCAAGTACAGTACAAGTACCTGTCATTGCGTTTGAGTTCATGTATTTAGTTACATTCCCAGCCTGCACAGACACACATCCTGACTGTTTCCCTCTCCTGCTGTCACTAACGGCTCACCTGGAAGTTACCTGGACATGTTACACACAAAGAGAGTTTATGACATTTTATTCTTATGGTATTGTTATAATTCTCCCACCTCTCGAAAGCCTGGATAGTGTAGCTTATGAGCGGCCGACCCAGAAACGAGCAGAACTGTTTCGGTGTCTGTAGTCCGGTTCTCTCTCCGGTGCCGCCGGCAGGAAGAACCACCGACACCGGGAAGTCCACGCTGTGTTCCGCCGGCTGGAGGTCGCTCTTCCCGGCCTCGCGTGTTGGGAAAATCCCGGGATGAGCGGCGGGCCTGTCCGGATCACAACTGTCGCTCTGCATGTCGGTGTGGTTAACCTCCATCCGGTGGCAGGTGAGGGGGGGTCACGGCAGGTAATTCCCAAACCTGTCCATCCCCAGCTGATGGGCGGGGTGGGAATGTAGCGGTAACGTGGATGGAGAGTTTGGGAAAACAGCGCGTTCAAGCTAGAACCGTTGAATGTTGTTCTTCCGGTGGATGCTTTCAAAATAAAAGAAACCAAGTCTAGGTCGTTTACTTTCACCACCAATTTTTGGTAGTGGGGTACTTGTAAGTCTGTTACCTTAAGCAGACTGTTTTCAAATGTCTTAGTTATTAAGTGGTGAAAACTACTTTAAAAGTAATACCATAATTAAAATACTCCATAGCAAATAGTAGGCCTAGTCCGCAAGTGTAAATTTAATTAAAGTCTCAAAATGGAAATACTTAAGTACCAGGTCCTCACACTGTATTGCACTGACAACAGAAAATATGAATTTCTATATAATTCGGACTACCAGTAAAATACATAAGATCTGTACCAGATATGGTAGACAATCTATTACCTTAAAAATGTCAATAGTGGTCAAACCAATTGATTAAATAACGTTTTACAACGACTGTAGAAGCAAATTAAATGAATCATAATTTGCTCTTGCATAATTTGACACTCAGATGTTTGTTTTTTTAAGTTTAGAATCAACTTTTATTTTAAAGGTGAAATAATTTGATTTCCGGTTAAATTCAAGTGAATACTTGATGCATCTTTGGAGAAGCATCTACAGCTGCTACAGGTCGCCACAGGTCTCGCGTGATTTCAGGTTCTCTGTCTTGTGCTGCTGAAAGTAGGTTGTGGTAGCACATCTCGCGAGAACACAAAACTATATCAGCCTTGGCATTGGAAAACTATTCCTGCAGTAAAAAGTCATACCAAAATGTTTTTTACAGTCTGTAAAAAGAATTTATGCACATACATATTTATGCATTATTTAAAATGAAGAACCTCACCACCATGAAGTTTGTCATTTGTACCCATAAAGTCTCCACTGACAACAATACATGTGATAAAAGGTGATATTTATTTCATATAAAGTTATTACAAGACTTGATTGATGAAAAAGCTTTTTTTCCAGATTTCGCCCACATGCTGACGCCACTCACCAACCAACATATCATATTGTATGTTGCCACTGAAAATATATTACATCATACATCATAAATCTTACATAGTAAAATTTTATACACATGGGCCATACTTCAAAAAGGCAAGTAAGAATTTTGATATATGTACAAAGTATTTACAAAAAAAGATTGTTTGGTGTTTACTGGTGTTGGTGCCGAGACTGCAGATCTCCATCTGCGTATAAAATGAATATATAAGAACATATATGGCTGGGACAATGTGTGTTGGCTCGGGGATCCAGAAGGTTTACACCCCGGTTCTGTTCACATATCTTTCAACCACAAAAGTCCTTAGCATGCCATCTGGAGTTCTCCGTCATAGCGAGGAACCAGCTTCACCTAAATCAAGTCCCAGTCACTTTGAGAAGTTTAATCCACAAACTCTGGCCGTCGAGTCTCTATATCACCGAGACAAAAACCTCCTGCAGGTGCACGTGGATTTTTCGGAGCGAGTCTCAGGGTTCGGTGTCGTGCCAGTTCTCGCTCAGCCGGTTCTTCCCCGGCCTCCTCTTGCTCTTGGACTTGTGCACGAGCTGCGGTGCCGACAGAGCCGGCTCCCCGAACTTGTTGCCCGACTCGTTGTGCTGCCTCGAGTACCTCTTGCACTTGCAGGAGGTGACCACGGTGATTTTGTACGTTCTGGCGCTGCCGTCCTGGCACTGCAGCTGGATGCGCTGGGTGCGGGTCTTGTCGTTGACGCACCGCCAGTCCTGGCCGCCGCCCCGGCGACCCCACAGCTTCCTGCCGTAGGCGCCGCCGATCCAGTTTTGGAGCATCTGAGCTGGGAGGCACTCGCCGGCGCACACCAGCTCCTTGATGGGGTTGATGCTGGTGCAGTGGCCGTCGGAGATGTACTTAGTGGACCTCAGCTCTCTGCATCCGATTTGGCCTCGCTCTGTGGAAAGACACAATCAGGATTGTGGGAATCTGGCAGCTGCACAGGATAGAAAACCATATAGGGCTTGCAACTAACGGTTATTGTCTGACTATAAAATGTCTGTGAATAGTGCACAAAGCCTGTAATAACGTTCACACAGCCCATAGGTAACCCTTTAAAAGTCTTGTTTTGTACGACCAACACTCCGAAACACCACACAGATTCACCTAATAATCATGTACGAATTGAAATGCAGCTGAAACAAGAGCATGTTGACTTAAAAACACGACCAGAATCAGTATTTCCTCATTAAAAAGGTGCTGATTCATTTCAGTTAATCGACTAATTGTTGCAGCTCTGATGTTAGATTTAGTTTTGAGAGATTCCCATCCGAATGTCCTCTTCAGCACTAATTGAGACAACACAATTACAGACTTCATGGTGACGTTATAAAGGTTAACACACGATAATAAAGGATCACTGCTCAGCCCTTTACTCTGTAGCCTACATTATGTTGGTTATGATTCGAAACCTCTGGCAAGTCACAGGAACTCAGGGAAGCAGCTCAAATCGCGTTTTGACCTTTCTGCGTCGAAAAGCTGAGGAATCATCGCATGTGAAAAGAGTAAATCTTTTTATTTATATTGAGTGTGGCAGGGATTTAACAGCAGGATTACCTCTGTGCAGCTATGTGACTCTGTGTTATTCTGCTGCAGGCTCGCCCCCCCCTACTGTAACCCAAGCTCAGGTCCATTCATAGTGCTCCATACAGCTCAGTGTCAGTGTATGATGAATGAACCCCCCCCTCCTTCACAGCCGGCTGCTGGTATAGAGCTCAGAGCCAACAATCAGAGGCTTCCTTCCCCTTCTTTAAGCTGCAGCTACTCGTACCTGCAGCCAGGTGTGTGTTACACTGAGTGACACTGACACTGGGAGTCTGCAGCAGAGATCTCTCACCACACATCCCTTCTAACTTCACAGTGATTTATATTTTTTATCATTCTACAACTGCAGGGTTCTTGTGATACACGCCAACTTTTTGCCAATAGAATGATATTTTTTAAGTGAGGCATGTCGTCTGCAATCTCTTTTGAAGAACGTGTAAGTGATGATGATGAGATTAAGTGACTGATTAAATGGGTCTCTTGGCTCTTTGAGATGGAAGACAAAAAACAGCTTCATCAAGAGGCTGCATGCATCCTTAAAATGAAGAAAATCAAATACAGTTGTTTTTTTTAATGGAGCAGCTTGCATTTGCTGTTAGTTCTGTTTTCTTCATCTGTTACGAATGCTGCTATTTGATTAATAACTCAAAGTAAGAGATTGGACTATAATAATCCATGGCCAAACCCTAAACAGTATTCAGATAGCATGGCTGTTTAATGTCGTGCAAATAACCTCAGATTAGAAATAACCAGAATTATAAGGACAAAAAAAGTATCTTAAAGCACAGAAAGGTTATTGCAACTTCTTCTAAAGTACCCCCCCACACACACACACACACACACAAACACACACACACACACGTTCTGGTCTCCATACTAATATCATAAGAGCGTATATGAGAACACCCGGTAAACGACAAAGCGGAGCATCCTCCGGTCCTCACCTCCTCTGTCGTGCGCCCCGCCGGCCGCTCCTCGCCCGCCGGTCCGCGCGCGGTTCAGGGTCACGTTGCTCTGAACCTCCGGCGGCACCGGCGCGCTCACGCTTGAGAACAGGAGCTCCGTGGCGTCGTTCCTGAAGGGTTGGCAACTCCTCAGAAGGATGCAGAGCACGAGCAGGGAGTGGCACGACTCGCACGCGCTCAGGTGCATGGTCGGAGAGATGTAAGGTCCGACTGGAGGAGGACTGATGCTGGATGAAGAACAAGCGAGACCCGGGACTCTTTATACAGACGGCACCGCCTCGCGCTTTGGCTGCTACTCAGGTGCGTCTCTGTTGGGAGGCTGTGATTGGTCGCCATAAATGTACGCTCGTAATATAACCCCGCCCACTGCTTTTATTGTGGAGGTTTAGAATTTGATCCTGGATTCTGCAGAGGAGGCCTATCATGATGATGATGAGGATGATGATGGGATTTCGTGCTTAAGTAATCAACACGTGTTTTTTTTATTCCTGATATATTTATTAAATATCAGATTTTGTCTGGAAGAAGAGGATAAACATCTGGTTTCCATCGTTGTCTCCCTCAACCAACCTTCATCACGATGAAGACAGCTGATCAATATCTGACATTAAGAAACATAGAAAACATAGAGAAGGCAAACAAGATGAAGCTTCTTGGATTTGTTCATTATGTAATATCTGAATGTTTTGAGTGAAAGAATAAGACGATTTCCAGACTGCAGAGAAGGAAAGATTTGTTTTGTATACATAACATGTTTCAATCTGAGAAGGTTTGTTTAAAAATACCAAAACTGTCCGAAAAAACAGATTCTTTTTTTATTGTAAATATGTTTTAGCTTTACTTTAGTGACCTGTGAAGTGATACTGATGCTCTTCCATGAAGCTGTTGTGGAGCTGTGTGCTGATAAACAGACTTCTGCTTTTAGTGACTCCTGCTGTTCTCCCATTGTATTTTCTGGATGTTCTTTTTTTTCACTTCACAGCAGTTTGGTTTGTTGTATGTTACTGCTGCAGCTTCTCCTCCTCATTCATGGCTTCCATATGGAAATCTTAAGAAGTCCTTAATGGCAGTCGGTATTAGTTTCATTAAATGTTCCCTCCGTCACTGGACTCCAAATCAAAGCTGCAGCTGCTCTGAGACGTGTGAAAGGGTTTCCACTGTTCCATTCTTTAAAAACTCGTGCAGCACTTTGTAAAACCAGTGAGATGTTGATTAACTTTTCTATACTTCTGATGATGAAAATTGCAATTTGTGATGTACAACATTGTTGTTTTACCTCTCTGATCACATGCAAAGGAGAGCAAATAATGTTTTGTCCAAATGTGCTATAGATGCTGTTGTATGTAAAATAAAAAAGTACTGGAATGTAGGATTTCTTTGCACCTCCAGATTTGTTTATCAGACATTTTCAGATCAGCTACAGGAGGAAAGATGGGAAGGACGGAAATAAAACTTAACATCTGTCCCGTATTTCTACATAACATTTAGGTGCACATGATTAGATCTCCATCCACGTGCTGTTTCTCAAACAGCAGAGAGCGATAAGTCTGTCTTTTGAAAGACGGACTTATTAGCGTTAAACAACTTTCCACTGTGCACGTAGAGAAGAACTTTCCACGTCCAACAAAAGTGTTGTAATGAAGAAGAACTTTGCGTTAATAATACCCATAATATCACACACACTGATCGTCTGCCTTCATGACTCAATCCTCCAGTTTCTAGCTCGCAGTTTCCACATTTGTTTTTGTCAGACACAGAATGCCTGTCTCCATTTTGACAGATCATCACCATCTCTGACAAAGTGTGATGTGTTGTAATTCATCATGATGTCACTTCCTTTCAATAAGCAAATAAAAACGAACTCAGATGATCAATTACTGAGACATTTTTGCTGAATTCCCTCTGAAACTGTTAAAAGTCTGAGCTCTCTGACACCTGTTGTGTCACAGTAACACTATCCAGACACAATGATGCTCATTAATCAGTGGAGCATTAATCACACGCTGATGACTTAAGTATCATGTTTTACCTTCTGGTTTGTCTTCCATGTTGGATCTTCTCCACGTTGAGACCTGCCTCTCTCTCTCTCTCTCCCTCTCTCTCTCCCTCCCTCTCTATGTCTCTCTCTAGCTCCCTCTCCCTCTCTCTCTCCCTCTCTCTCTCCCTCCCTCTCTATGTCTCTCTCTCTCCCTCTCCCTCTCTCTCTCCCTCTCTCTCTCCCTCCCTCTCTATGTCTCTCTCTCTCCCTCTCTCTCTCTCTCTCTCTCTCTCTCTGGTTTGATTGTGAATGAAAGCTGATATTGTCTGTGTGTAATTGGCCGTCTGCCTCTCAACCCCCGTCAGTTACACCTCTAATGATCAGTGTCCACTGTACAAAAACAAGGAGAGGTGCAATTACTTTTGTGGGGGAATGTTCATTCCAGGCTTGTCTCACTGATTTGAGGAGAGGCGTTGTGCAGAGACACTAATTGTTGCTCATGTGAATGAAAGCTGATATCACTCGGTTTTATTATCACAGGAGCACCTTTTTTTTCTTCTCTTTTTTAGGGTTGTGGTCTCGTTGAAGAGCGTGAGGAGGCCCGGGGACATGTCTTCCTTCTCCCGAGTGAAAGGAAATACTAACATTTCGAATTCCACAGTGGTAAAAAATAGGAAAATGTACACAGGTATTTACCCAAGTGAGTTAAAGTAGTCATCATGAAGAAAAGCAGAGTTTAGTTTTGTAGTCAGTCAAAAATATCATACCTCCAATTTTGGTATTATTTTCCTGAGGAGGGAACCAGGTGGGCGCTTCACTTTGGCGATGTAGACGTGTTGTCCTGACGGCGTTATCAGCTGTAACCTGCGTATAAGAACGGTGAAGAGCAGCGGCCACAAGCTAGCCAGTCGGGCACGCTCACATGCACTAACATGCACTAACAGCATGAAGAGCCGGCCCGCCTATGTCAACAAAGCACATGAAGCCCTGATAACAAAACACACAGAGGAAGCGTTTATTCTCCGCTCACGTTGCTCCACTGTATATTTACTATAGCATAATAGTTGTTTGCTGCTATATTAATGTTTTGAACATCATATGGAGACCCTTTAATAGATGTAATTCTTGACTGGGAGGGTTTTAAATCTCCCAGCAGGTGAAGCCAGTCTGTTATTAAACGTCACAGTTTGTGTTATTGTTTCCTCTCTTCTGTTTGTCCTCAAACAGGAGCACCAGAGGCTCATTCACTCCACTTCCGACAGAAAATAAAAGGGCAACATGGCCGGCTCTTCTAACACTTCGACGCCCCTCTGAGCTTCTTATGGGACCGGGTTCAATGAATGCGGAGAGGCGAATATGATAGGGCTCCCCCTTTTGTGCCCTCGGCAGCAGAGAAACTCAGCAGCGGGAATTCGGTAGCCCCCTAACCCTCATGGGAAATGAAAGGTGGCTGGGTTAATAGCCATATTGACAAGCAGCGTGGAGGGAGAGGGAGCGTGATCAGGAAGCGCCCACATGTAGCAATGGGAGGTGTGGCGGGGGTCGACCGGAGGGGGAACAAAAGGAATGCACAACACCTGGAACAAAGAAAGAAAGAAAAGGTCACTGATGTCACAGAGTTTGCAAAAGATCCCAGCGGACGACGTACGACGGAGGGAGGGCCGTGTTCCCTGAGAGTGATAAGACAAACAATGGCACTTCAACCATCATTACTGTTACACCAATATTCTCATGGTGCATTTTCAAAGTGCAATAATAATAATTTTGAGGTACTTTACTTGAGTATTTTTCATTTTCTGCTGCTTTATACTCCTTCTTGACAACATTTCTGTATTATATTGTACTTTCTACTCTTCTACATTTATTTGATACCTTTAGTTTCTATGCAGATTCAGATTAATAATACAAAACTAATAAAGTATGATGTATTATTGTGGCTAAAGATAAGAAATTCACAAGTTACCCGGCAGTAGGCCTTTATAAAAAACTGCAACATTAAGTCTATTACATAAATTCAATAATATAATATATATGTTTCTACAGAAGCCCAGAATGAACAAACCAAACTCTGGCTCCAGAGAGGGACATTCACGTTTTCACATCGGCCACCAAAGTTCTACTTCTCGCTCGATTCATGGGAGAAGTTTCAGTTGGTTGCAAAAAAACAGATGCCAAATCTACGCACTGCACCTTTAAGGATATTTTAAATGCAGTACTTTTACACTGTGGTATTGCTCCTTTTACTTGAGTAAAATATCTGAGTACTTCCTCCACCTCTGCATTGTACTAGTGGTCATACAGGCAATAACAATCTGCTCTTAGAGCTTTTTTCAGGAGCTGTCAACCACATCTCATGGTCTTCATCAGCAAACGGAACTGGTTCAGGTGTCATCAAGACAAGAGGGTACGAACTCACCATCGTGTCCGACCTTGTTATCACGCGACCAACTTTCCACAATTCTGATGTCACCTAAATCGTTTCCGTTAGCTGATAGAGGCAGCGGACTAAAAACCTCCCCAAAAAAGCCAGTAAGTGGACCTTGAGTTGAGGGAATTCTGCACCAGGTGCCAATTCTAAGGTCAAGAATGACCCACAGTACCATGCTCAAATAAATACAATTTATTCCCAAATAAATGATATATTTACATGCTCCTCCAGATGTTGTAGAGGTTTGTTGGTTGAGAGAAATATCTTTAAGTGTAAAGTCATCATGTTTTTTAAAGTTCCAGTCTTTAAACTGAGCTACTTGTGTTCCTGTTTTGGCTCCATTCTCACAGACATAAGAGTATATCTTCTCACCTCGCTCTCGGAGAGAATGGGATTAAGTGTATTCATTGTTATGTTGAACTCAAAGTAGTGACAAGTTACCACAGCTGTTACAAGTTATGAAACACAAAACTACATTATTTCCCTCTGAAATTTAGCTGAAAAAAGGTAGAAAAGTTCCCCAAACTCAAAGTAAAATAAAATTACATTAAATTCAGTACTTCAGTAAATGTACCGACAGTGAGGATGAAGAGAAATTCTTTTGGGAGTCCATTGCACATTATTACGAACCACAATGTGAATAAATAAAGCTGCAAACTAAAATAAATTGACTTCGTTTGCCTATTCATTTTTTAATTTTGGTAAAACATTGCCCTCTGCTGGATATGTGCCTTCCCTGCAGATCAATGATACAGTCATTTAATCACATGAATGTAGCTTCTGTCACTTTGTAATCTGTGATTTCTTCTTCTCTCACCATAAATACAGCACATGGAGGAGTCTCTGCAGAAGTCTGGAATAAGGAGGGACGTCGACGTTTGCAAACTCAGCCTTGTCACAAAGTAAGACACCTTTTGGGGGCATTTAAAACAAATGTACCTGTGGTACTCAAACAAACAAGAGATTCAGAAAAGATTGACATGTTTTCTGTTTTGCTGAACAGAAAACTCAACAGCGTCCCCGACTTGTCAAGATTCCACTCTCTGAGGGACTTGTGGCTGAATAACAACAAGGTAGGCTTCTGTTGAGGAAGGAAAAGCTCATTTATTTTAATTTAATTTAGATCAGAGGGCTCAGCTGTCGTTCCCTCAACTGCTGCTTGACTGCACTTCACCTCCACAACAATAACATCAGGTCTGTTTCTGATGAGTTCTATATTTCTCCTGTGAATTATCTGGGAAGATGTGAAAATGTCATGAAGTTAAAAAGTTACTCTGGCTGAGAGGTTGTTGGTTTGAATCCCTGGGCTTGCAGGGGAACTAAAGCCAGGAAAATAAATGTCATGCATGACAAAACATTGGTGGGTTTACTAAATCATACTTCATATCATACTCAGTACAACAGAACTTAACAGAGAATCCTCTTGTTCTGAAGTTTTCTTCAGTACCAAACTAATCCAGTGATAGTTGACTGTATATCCATCGGTACATTACAAACAGGACCTGCGACTTACTGTTAATGCCACCAATTTACCAAAATGTAAACAAATGTAGTGAACGTGATGCTTTCAGAGAGATTAAGACTTCACACCAAAAACCAATAGGATCACTTTGATGAAGCTGGTCTTTATTGCACGTGATTGAGCTCAAGTTGTTTGACATTTTGGAGATGATCAGTGTGTTCAGGACAAACATCAAACATCTGTGCATTCAGGCTGCACAATAAAGGAAAGGTTATCAAACGCACACGACTAGAATGTTGGTGTTCTTGTGCTGTACACGAGGCTCCAACAACCAATAATGTTGCATTTTGAGGGAAAAAAAAAAAAACACTTTCATTTTGGTTCAGTTAGGAAAATCATGAAAATAATAATAACTTTATTTATAGCACCTTTAAAAACCATGTTTACAAAGTGCTTTGACATAGAAAGCAGCAAAAGCAAAGGCAATAAAACAGAAAGTTCAACAGTGAGGCCCAACAAAGCTCAAACTAAAGTTACAGTTAAACCAGCTGATTAAACGGTCGATACGATCAAAATAAACTAAGAAAAGCATGAGCATTATTGTCATCTATCAGGAAACACAGTAATTCAATTAATGTTTATGTTTGTATTTCAAAAATATACATGTTTGGTGAATATTGTGCAGCCTTGCCTTCCGCTAACAGTCCGCTATGAAGTTAACGTCCCAACAACAAATCAAGTACGTAGCAAACAAGCCGCTGCTCTGATTGGCTACACAGTCACGTCTTTCCTGCACAGGTTGCTACAGTTTCTTAAGGCCATCATCGATGTGAACCATTCACATGCCGCGCCGCCCCCCCCGCCCCCCCCAGAGACCTCTACCACAAACACGTCAATTCTTCACATTCACATATAACATATAAAATAAAGAGATGACCGCCGTGGCCTCGGACCTTTGAGACAGTCTCAGGTGGATAATAAATATGGGTTCTCGTCTACGGCTGGTCCGTCTCCGTCTGGCTTTCAGTCTCAGTGCCAGTCAGCTCTCTCTCTCTCTCTCTCTCTCTCTCTCTCTCTCTCTCTGTGCCGTTCGGCTGGATTCAGGCCCGCTCAGTTGTCAGCAGCCGGGATTGGAGAAGGGTTTGAGGTTTCTGAGGGGGGGGCCTCACTGTCGGGCTCCATCGAGAGCTCGTGCATGGAGTCTGAGGCCTCCTGCACAGCTTCACTCTCCCCTGAAACACAGAGACGACACAGTTTAGTTTGACCGTGCAGAAACACAGAATATAAATACAGAAACAAGACATCTGTGATCCGAGGGTGACCGTCGACAGTTTATGTTCTGTCATGTTGGTTTAAGGCGAGACATCAACATCCAACATCCAACAAATTGCTTTTCCATGCACTGGTTAATTACAGATTAAGATTTTAAAAATCTAATATCCATCTTTCTATTTTCCCTCATAATGGAAGAAATAACGACCATTTTCTGAATTTCTTAGACAAATAAAAAAACTAAAATACTGAGTCCTACATATGTATTTATTACTCATTTACATTTTGCATTTCCGATCTAAAACAAGTCATCTTTTCTTGTGTGTCACGTTTGAGACAGACGTACCTTTGCTCTGCTGCAGCCTCAGCGTGGCTGACTCGGCCTCCTGCTCCTCTCTCTGCTCTTGGAGCGTCTTGCAAACTTTCTTGTGGGTGAACCAGTGCATCTTCTGACAGGCCTGGCCGCAGTAGATCACCTAGCGCCCGAGAAAAATAGAGGCGACTTTATTTGAACGTGTAACGTGATAATTAAAAGCCGCACGCAGTAAAACACCAAACACTCTTTACACATGAAGAAAAGATGAAAATTGATACGTTTCTGTCGTTTTGACACTCACCATCTTGCAGACGGAGCATCTCTTCTCGGCGCCCTTCTCGCCACACGAGGTACAAAACTCTGCATCCATGAAGCCGACCTGACCGGTGATGGCCTGAGTCAGCACCGACAGAGCTGTGGGGTCGTTACCCTGCAAGCACAGAAAGAAAACCCGATCAGGCATCGCACAACAAGACACTAACACAGAACCTTTACATCGAGATGAGACGCAACCAAAAGCATATGCTTCAGCTCTACTGTGATGTACTGAGGAGCAGCTAAATGCTGGATTAACTCTCATCCAGACTCACGATCTCCACGGGGGCGATGCTCCGCACCAGCTGCTGCAGCAGAGTGGCGTCACAGTACGGGAACTTGCGGATGCACTCTCTGAGGAACTTCTCCTGGTACACGGGGAAGCCGTCTCTGTCCCGACCCTTCAGCAAGCTGCAGGACGGGGAACCAAGGAGCTCAACTTTTAGAACGGAAACGCAAATCACACGACAACTGATGATCAAAGAAATGTAAAGTTTGTGTTTGAAGATTAATGAAACTCCTGAGATTTAACGATCAGATGACAGAAGCCCTGTTGGAACAGACACAGCTCCAGTCAGGCTCCTCTCCGTTTAGTCTTGAAGTCGGAAACTTAAACCGGCATCATAACATCACCCAATTTGGCTTTTTGGCCTCCTTAAATGAGACGGTAAATACCGGCCTCACCTCTTGATGAGGCCGTCCAGCTTGTCCTCGCGGTCCTTGAGGAAGGACGCACACTTTCCCAGCACGCAGCTGATGTAGTGCATCTTCATGGCCAGCACCTCGTTCATGTCCTGCTGCTTGATGCACTTCTCACAGATGAGCTCCATCACCCGGCGGCATTTCTCCAGAGCCTCCACCTCGGCCACCAGAGGGTTCTCCTTCACCAGCATCACCATCTGCAAGACACAGGAGACACTCATCAACTTCCATTCTGGAGCCAGAAAAGGCTTTATACATTCATTTATTTACATACATGCGATAGCACTCCCCCTCCCCCAGACTTATAAACAGACTTGATGTGTAAAATCGGTGGAGTTCCTCTTTTAGCCGGAACAGGAGGCATTACTGTACAAAGTGGTCGTGTATTTTGGGCACACGTGGAGCCTCATTTAGTGCTCTTGTGCGTGATGCAAGATCCAAGAAGCCCTAAAGCATGCTGGTCTTAAATCACTGCAGCAGCTGAGTCATTCTCTGATTACTTGTTTATTTGTTTTGTGTTCCTATTGTATCGATTTCTTTTAACAGTTTAATCAGTGTTTACATTTATACCGTAGTCCATCTTGCTTTCTGTTTTATTGCCTTTGCTTTGTCTGCCTAAGCACTTTGTAGAAGGTGCTGTATACGAATAAAGGTATTACTATTATTATTATTATTATTATTATAATATTTACAGCACAATTTAAACCTATTAAACCACCCCAGCGGTGTCCTACCTTGACGGGGTTCAGGTTGGTGCTCATGATGACCTTGTGGAGGGGTCCGGCCAGTTTGGATGGCAGCTTGGGTTCCTTCTCCAAACCCTGAGGCTTGGTGTAGTAGTCCAGTCTGGCCCGGGAGAAGAAGTTGTTGATCACCGTGACACAGTCGTGTTGTCCTGCGCAGGGAAAAAGAGGAGACGGTCACGTGTTTATGTATTAAACAGAGCAGGTTACAAGCCGTTTAAATGCAACACTGGAATCACAGTTTAAGTCGGTGCAAACAAAGCTCGGCTCTTTAGCTGCAACCCATTGTACTCGGAAAAAATGACCTCCAACGGGGGAAAAGTCTAACAGAACGGTGATTCAAGTGGAAAAGTTAGAGATTGATCTTTGTCGACATAAACAAATCCTTTTCCTCACGTCTTACTTTACGTAGTGTTTTATGGAGTGTCGTGAAAGATGAAGTAACAACGTTGGAGCTGCCGTTTCCATTAAGTTGATTTGTGCTTCTTTGCGGTGCTAGCTGCTTTTAGCAGGGTTACCGCTGATACTTGAAATGTCTGAAATTAGATTTTCAGAAATATTTCCCCACAGGATTCTCTAGCTGTGGATTTAAAGATGCTCTCAACACTCTTCAGCTGATGTTGCTGTGGTGATTGATGTAGATGCTTGTGAAGTTGCCACATCTACATCCGTTAACACTGGGACGCATTTAGATTTCACAAACAGACGTACCGACAAAGGCTGCCATCTGTGCGGCGGTCCTTCCTACTGAGTTGACCACGTCTGTTTCCGCCCCGGCGTCCAGCATCATCCACGTGATGTCGGTCTTACCTGCAGCCACAGAGGGAGGAGGAGTCACAACACACATGGGGGGGGGGGGGGGGGACTTTCACAAAAAGATAACAGAGATGAGATTTTTTAAATCAGGTCATCGGCTCCAACCTGACAGGCCAGCAAACATCAGCGCTGTGTATCCGTGCTCGTGTTCGTTGCAGTTCACGTCCGCTCCGTGTTGCAGCAGCAACTTGCACATGTCGGCTTTCCCTTTGTAAGCAGCGTGCATGAGAGGGGTCATCCCGTACTGTGGACCAGAACAAAACAGAGCTCAGACACACAATTTACATGAACAATTTCACTTTTCAGAAAATATGAACAAAGTTCCTACAAAGAAGAGTTTAATCATGAATATAAAAGTCTTTATAAAATCACAAATTAAAAACATTGACAAACATTTTGGATACTGTCTCCCCTTTCTATAATAATAATAAAATAAATAATAACAAGGAGTTTAAACTGATCGTTATTGAGTATATTTTATTTTTTGTTATCCCCGTCTGTGTTGTCCTAACGACTGCCCCCCCACCTGTTGTGATGTTGCATGTCCTGTAAGGTTTAAATATTCCGTCGGCTGAATGAAGACCTCTGGTTTAAAGGATTTACAGCATTAAGGCTGCCACTAACAAATCGCTTTCATTTGTCATTCATCTGCTGACTATTAATCGCATTGTTAAATTTCTCCCTTCCAATGGGTGGTGGCATCAGATGTCTTGTATCTGACAAACAAAGAACCTAAAGATAATCAGTTTTCATGTTGAAGATATTATATAAATGATATAAAATAGAAGGCAGCAGCAAACCTCACACTGGAGAAGCTGGAACCTGAGATTTAAATGTGTGCAGTTAATCGATTGTAGGGATGTCAGTTTTGGTTAATTCAGCTTTTGATAGCCCGACACCCACTAACCAGTTAATAATTAAGAAATAAAATACTAAATAATGTGACATACAAGAGCTGCTTTCCTTTTTCCGGCACTCCATTGACTGAATGAGCTTTGGCATGTTAAATTCTGCAGATCCAATACTTCACCTTTACATGCATCGCCTGTTCCTTAATGTGAGACCCAACTTTCAACTGAGCTTTCAACTTTTTCCTCTTTATTTTTGCATTCTGACTTTGAGTTGTTGTTTTCTTTCAATCTTTCCAAAACGTTTAGACATGAAGGTATATCCCTGCTCTTATGCAAACAGAAAAACAACAACAAGTACTCAACAGACTGCCACACCTTCAGCTACTTAACAGAACATCTGTTTCAAACACCTGATGGTGACAGGCGGACATGAAGGGCGTCCTATAAAGCCCTTCAGAGTGCTGACTAGTGAGTCCTCTTGTCCCACACATATGTCCCTGAACAAAGGAAGAGCTCAAGGATCTTATGATGTTCACTCGCCAACATTTGACCCTTTTGCACGAACGACGACATTCGAGTCACAGCTGAAAGCTAATGTTGAGAATGAATACAAGACTCACTTCATAAAAGTTTGTTCGGTGCAGGACAATATGAGAACGTTATAATAAAACAGACGGTATGAATATAGTTAAATTAATTAGGATGTAAGTGATGCATCGTTGCTGTAGGATGAACATTTAATGAGCATTGTTGGAGGAAGCCTGAGGTCTAAGATTGTAATTGTTGTGCACGAGATAAATACTTGATACATGTAAAGTAGGAGAAATTAATGTTTGTTGTGTCCACGTGCTTTAAGAGTTACCTCATCCAAGCAGTTGACTCGAACATCCTTACAGCCCAGCAGCCTCGAGGCCTCTTGAACATTTCCTAAGTGCATAAAAATCAGTGTTATTGTATTATAAATACAAACACCAAGCTTTACCTGCAGTTCATTTTCTGAGATTCTTAAACGTTTTAGTCATCAACTCGTCTGTCATAATGTTACCGTTACAAAATACACACTTTTATGACTCTACAGCAAGAAAAACAGGCATTTGGATACAAGTTAAGTTCACAGTGGTGAGCTTCAAACTATCACAATATAAATTGGCTAACGTTAGCATACAAGCTAACAAGAGCTAGCTCCCTGTGTGGGGGTTCTAGAGGGATTAGCATTATCCGAAGAGGCTTACCTGCAGTGATGACCTCAAACAACTCCTTCTCGCTTGGAGACAAGTCTCCCTTCTTAGGTGTGGACATGTTGGTGGTCAATAAGTAGAAAGTAGGCTATAACGGCACAAATAAAACGCGATGTTGTTGGTTAAAAGAAGGCTTTCTGTGGTAGTGGCAGTCTAGCTCGCGCTCGAGCATGGAGCTAGCTGTCATTTGGAATGTACCACTGCGTACGTGTTCGCAGGGGTGTACTAGGTTACAGACAAAAAACATACTTCAAATTTTAGTCCGGTAGATTTAAGCAGATGTTTTCGAAATAATTAAATTGAAATAAACTGAGGTATATATGCAGGATAAATCATACTTACGACAAAGACGCATAAATCATAACAAATCAAATCAAGTACCCCCTGTTGTGTCGCTGAAATAATCAGTTCCACAGAAGTCTCCAAAGTTCATTCAGAAATGTTAAGTGCTTCAATGTGGTCATCAGGTGAGAAGGTGTCATCCTTATTGTCCAGCCTTCATACATATTTATACCCAGATTAATAATCTGTGTTTGTCTGCGTATCAAAAGAAAGAGATAAAAGAGACAAGCTCTAATAGAAGCTTCTCGGGGAAACCCCAGCATTTTGCTATTTTATGTATTTCTTGTTTTAGATATGGTGCACAAATAATTATGTGAGCAAGAGAATATAGAACAGACTTACCTTATGTTATCTTTGCTCTCTCTCTCTCGTCTCTCTTCATGTCCCGTTGAATTTATTCAAATCTTTCAGGAAGTACAGTGTAGTATTTGCTTGTACCTTTGGCTGAATAGACCTCACCTGCACTTACAGACGTTACACTAATATCACAATGTCCTGTACTTTTTCATTTTGTCAAGTCAAATCTTAAGTCATGTGTCCTGCGCCAACACCCCTGATTGTGAAATGCCATTTTCTACTATATACGAAAAAGGAGTATAACTATAATATATCTGTAATATTATTAATAATAGCTCTCTTTGGGGTAACATTCAATGCATATAAAGTGTGTGTGAACTTTAATTATTGTTGAACTCTGGGTAATCTTAGGCACTGGTTTGGGAAGGATGATGTGATCAGCAGCTATTTGTATTTCTTCTTCCTGCCAGCATGCATCATTTTTCATCTTATTTTCTCTTACTATGTTTCTGTTACACACCAATAAACCAAAGAAGTGTGACTGTATGTGAAAGCCTACTTGGCAATAAAACAAAATTCTGATTCTGAAATACTTGCAAAGTTAATGACATTCCCATCAGCCTAGCTGTACTTTGTCTTCAGCACTAATTAGCAAATGTTAGCATGCTAACATGCTAAACTATGATTGTGAACATGGTAAACAATATACCTGCTAAATGTTAGCATGCCAATGTTGGCGTACTATTGGTTGGCTTTATTGTATCAAGGGTTTTCAATGCCTCCAATAACATCATAGCAAATGTGCATAAATAGCATGCATAATCAATGATGTGTCTATTAGGACTGCTCGTGATGTGGGGACATAAATCTGTTGACACACTCACATTGTGGGGACTTGACTTCCTTTTGGGGTCAACATGCACGTCTCCAGAAAATAAATGTAAGTCAATATGTACCCAAAGTTAATGGTAACAAGACTGTATGTCTGTGTGTGTGTGTGTGTGTGTGTGTGTGTGTGTGTGTTTGTGTGAATGACTCACCATCAAAGCAAATAGTATAATGAAGATCTGGGCAGTTTGATACTTTCAGTTCCCCCTCTTTGTAAGATCTACAGTTGTATTTTGCAGGTGGCCCCAAAATCTCATACAGATAATTTCTTTCTCCCTCCTTGTAGAAATCTTTGTCCGCCAGAGAACTTTCCGAAGTCCTATCCACACGGCTTCATTTTAGTCCTGGACACTTTCAAGACCTGTCTCCATCTCGCTGATGTCGTCCATGGTGGCGAGGTCAATACAAGTCTCTCTGCAGTAGCTCTGCGCCTCATACCAGGTTTTGGGAGTTTGGACGAATAAGTATCGATGCCGAGGCACACACGAGGACAGAGAACACAGCCCTGTGGGAGAGAAGCCGTATATATTGATCAACTGATAAGTATGTGCTGCAGTGAAAACCTGAACGATCAAAATAAAGATATAAAGCCAATGGGAGGAAAGAAAGTGAAAAGTCTGTGGACGAGGACACTGTGTGGTAGAAACCCACAGACCTGCAGTAGTTGAGGGATGCAGCAGGATTCGGTCTGTCAGATTAATGTCATGTGATGTAAACTTGCACTCACACAAAGTAAAAAGGTTACAACGGCGTATTAGGGCCATTTTAGGTAAATAATAATAATAATAATTACGGATCCAGTGACGGGGTAGTATTCAGAGAAAAAACTCAGAGATTAAAGTCAGAAATTCGTGAGAAAAACTTGAATATTTTCTGAGATAAAAGTGACTGATTGAAGTTAATACAACAAATTACACATTTTTTTTTATTTATTTAATCATAAATGTATGAGACAATGTATATCTTGTAAATGTATGATGTTATAATCTCGCTAATTTACAATTTTTTTCCCGTAAATTTGCAACCTTAATCTCAGAAAATATCCATAAATATTGTAAATCTATGATTTTCTTCCACTTAAATCTCAGAGAATATCCAGGTTTTTTTCTCATCAATTTACAACTTTAATCTCATATTATATTTTTTTTTCTGAATTTTGCAGTGTGCAAGCCATCGGCCTGAAGTTACCGCTCATCTTGTGAGGAAAGAGCCTGGAAGACGTTCAAATCAGGGAGTAAAAAGTTAAATACCCACAATTGTACAAAATATTTTTTGCCTTTGTCATAATAACGTGATATGTTGCAGCAAAGTGCTGTCCCGTTAGTATTTACACCATTTCAATCCCTCACAGACTCTCACACTCAACCATTTAACAGGTGATGTCACTAAGTCCCTGAGGGTTCAGGGTTTAAAGCCTTAGGGGGGGACATTGGGATTAGGCCAGCATGTTTTTCTGGCTATTCTGACCCACAATCCTTTGCGAGGCAGGTACATAGGTAAGAGGGTCACAGTTCAAGGTGCCATGTTATGAGGAAGTAGTATGTCCCAATGAAATACATACTGCGTGAAACAGTACGCACTTTCTACGGGCAGCTGCAGCTACGAGTAAAAAAGTATGTGATTTGGAACGCAGCTCCTTTTAGCTCACACAGCGACCAACCACGTGTCCAAGCCCCGAAGGTCTCCATCAGTTATGATGAGGACCACACGCTGCTGTTGATGCACTCCAGACCAGCAGGTGGCAGCAGTGTTCATTTAGCTGTCTTTACTCCATGTCTGCAGCTTTAAGCATCACACGGAAGGCTGTGGAGAATACTTCCTGTTATCGGACATAAAGCAGGAAGTAAAATACAGCGTTGTGTTTCTGCAGCGTTTTGGCATATTTGAGACACAGTTATTGTTACATAGTTACAATGTATACGTCACAGCAGCCTCCACTGAATGTGTGAGAAGGAAACATAAATAAAGACTGTTTATTATTTGTGAGTGAGGTAAGCGATGCACTCTAAGATACTGCAGTGACCAACAGCAACAATAACGAGAGGATCTATATGTCGGTATTTTGCATGAGTAAAAGATCTGTGAGCAGCAAAAAAATGTACTTAAAAATAAAAGTATTGACTGTGCAGTAGTTTGTAGTAGTTGTCAGTGTTTTGCTATTATATAGGATATTTCTAGATTCATATTACTGCTGCATGAATGTGTATGTTACATTTTAATGTTGTAGATGTTGAACTTCTTTATATACCTTTGGGTAGTTTAATCTACAGCAATGCACCATAGTCTCTAATATCATCATATGTTTGAAGCCTCACTGTCCTGTGAGAAACACGTATCTCTAAAAAGTCATTTTGTCAGAAGAACGATGAACTTTACAGCTGATCAAAGAGGCTTATTAAAGAGTTTATTTAGTTTATGAAGTAGCTTTCTCATCACACTTCATCCTTCAGCTCATAAGGAAAAAAAATCTAATATAAAATCAACACATCTGGAGATGCAGGTAGAGGATTAAAATTGTATTGTGAAAAGTAACTCAAGCTGTCAGACAAAGGAAGTGAAGTAAAAAGTACAGCATTTGCCTCAGAGATGTAGTGGAGTAGAAGTATAAAGCTGCATAGAATGGAAATACACAAGTAAAGTACAAGTATGTTGAATTTGTACTTGATGCACTTAACACGCCTCCTCCTCTTTGCTCTTCAGCTCCGACTGGAAATGAAACCGGAGCACCAGGATCTCATCCTGCGGGCATGCGCTGCGTCATCCCTGCGCGTCGGTGCGAAGATCCAGACGCTGTGGAGCGGCTACGGGGAGATAGTGAGGCTGCACCTGGAGGGCTGCGACCGGCCGTCTGTGGTCGTCAAGCACGTCATGTTTCCGGAGGAGGCTGAGCACCCCGGCGGCTGGAACACAGATCGCTCCCACACGCGTAAAGTGAGATCCTACCAGGTGGAGACGCACTGGTATCGGAAGTATTCCACCGATCGTAGCTGTCGGACTCCTGCCTGCCTGGCTGCTTCTTCCCATGGAGACGAGATGCTGATGGTGCTGGAGGATCTGGACGTGGCGGGTTATGATCAGAGAAGGTATACGAGCACAGATTAGGTGTGAACCACTGGGACATTCTGGAGCTCTGTTGAGTTTAGTGCATCACATGAGTGGACAGAGACACTAAAAAATGTTTCATTTCATAATTTTATTCAGTCACTTCTGTGTGAAATATATTTTTTTCCCTGAAATTGTCATAATTACCATATGAATTCTTGCGTTATGGCTAAAACATCCTACATACTGAAGAACATTTGTCAGTTTTAAGACTTGTTTTCCATGTCTTTCAAGGCATGGAGAAGAGGAAGACATTCCATGCCGGATGAATAACAGTTTGTTGTTTGTCTTCATAGGACCAGCGTGAAGGACAGAGAAATAAAGGCTTGTCTCAGCTGGCTTGCCCACTTCCATGCTCTCTTCCTGGGCGTGACACCAGAGGGCCTGTGGCCTGTCGGCACCTACTGGCACCTGGAGACCCGTCCGGACGAGCTGGAGGCCATGGACAACGCCGAGCTCAAAGCAGCAGCCGGCGACATCGACAAGAAACTCAACGAGTGTCTCTTCAAGACCGTCGTTCACGGAGACGCCAAGTTAGCCAACTTCTGTTTTTCGCAGAGCGGAGGGGACGTGGCGGCTGTGGACTTCCAGTATGTGGGAGGAGGCTGCGGGATGAAAGATGTTGTGTATTTCTTAGGAAGCTGCATGGAGGAGAGGGAGTGTGAGAAGAGGGTACCGGGCCTGCTGGACTTCTATTTCACCGAGTTAAAGCAAGCGGTGAAGAAAGATGTGGATGTCGTTGCCCTGGAGAAAGAGTGGAGGGAGATGTTTGCGTTCGCATGGACAGACTTTCATCGCTTTCTGCTGGGATGGATGCCCGGACACCGGAAGATCAACCGGTACAGTAAACAGTTGACCAAGGAGGTCCTCCGCAAACTGAAACTGTAAACAACATACCTTCAGACAACCAGAGAACTGAGCGTGTGGCTGAGAGGAGACCGGTTTGAAACTGAAAATCTGTTTATGTAAAACATTAAATCAGCCACAAACACCTGTGTACAGAGAAGCATGCAAACCATTTCTGGAAAAATACAAGTTTTAAAGAGTTACAAAATGCTCTGGCTTTTCTTTCCTACACTGCAGCTCTTTGAAGTCCTTTCTGACTTTGCCTCGTTCATCCACACATTTTGTGTCATTATGTGAAGTTAAAATGATAATGCTGGGAGCAGAAAGTATTTCAGTACTGCAGGACGGTTTAGCAGTAGAATAAACATGAAGATAAATAAATCAGGAATAAAATTAGAAGAAAAGATTTACCAAACGATTGTTGGTTATAAAAACGTTCCATTGGTGAGATCATTTTCTAGTAATATATAGAGATCTTTGTCACATTTGGAGGCATATTAATAGCTTCATAGTCATAACTAGGCGGTGTCTTTGTATATTCTGATTTATGAATAAATAATTAGTTTGATTATTACTTAACCCACCTGTGTATCAATGCCGTGAACACACGAACATTCCAACAGGAAATAAAACATAGAAATGGTTTAAAACAAAGGGCGTCCACTTAGAATATGTATGTTGTTTGAAAAGGTCCATTTCTGTATTCACTGCTACAAAGAAGCTGAGGAATACAATTGGTAACAAGAGGAAAAGGGGTAAATACATTATATAACTTAAAAAGAGTTTTTTTTTATAGTTGACCATAGTCCTGATGGTTATCTGAATTGTCAGTACTTTTAGTGTTTCACTGTCCAGTTTCATTTCCTGCTTGAGCTGGTACATATTGAGTTTCCTTTCAGACCATTTGCATTTGTAGATACAACACTTAACATATAAAATTAGATGGTTCAAAAGAAGACATAACTTCTGTCCAGATTATTTCCCCCATAATAAAGAATAACATCTCTTTTCTTAGTCTTAAATAATATATATCATAAATGCATTCATAGAATAAATGTAGAATTGTTTCTGTGCCAGTATTACAGAACACACAGGATTCAGAGGGATCACTTCTATACTTGTGTGTATGAGTAGAGCAAATGTAGAACTATAAAAATGCAATTAACTATCTTTATTGTTGACAAAATATATATTAAGTCTAAATTCCTAATGAATGCTCTCAAAGTAATTATAATGTATCACATGTCTAAAATCTGTTATTATATTATCATATGATGAAAAAGTGCTTGTACTTAAGAAACCATCATGGTCTCTTATAACAGTCCTTTATTAATCACTAGGGATGGACAAGAACAAAAAAAGAGGAATAATAAGAGGCATAAATCAAAAATAATAAGATATTTTCAAATCTTTCTTGCTTTATTTAAGTGAGGAGGAAACTAATCTGAAGTAATGTGTTAACCAAACAGAGGAGGGATCATCTGACTACTTCCTCGACTGGTCCTTCTGGTTTCTTAACCGGATCTGTTGTCTCGGATCAGCTGTTGTGACGTGGCCGATGACGTGGCTTCCGGTCTCTTTCTCTCTCTCACACACACACACACACCCGACATTATTACAACAAGGCGATAAGGCGAGCCGATCTGGGACGAAGAGACGACGGCACCACCGGAGTAATAAACAGGTACGGTTGGGGGGGGGGGATAAAACAAAATAAAAGACTTTGTCTGATGTCGGTAACATGCCGTCTGTTCGTTAAGTTAAACGTGCTGTCACCGCCGTCAACGGTTTTACAAATTGTTGTTTTTCCCCCAGCAAGCAACAGCGAAGCTAACGTTAGCCTACAAGCTAACAAGCTAACCCTGTTACCCTGGTTTCAAAGACGGGTCAAGATATAACCCGAGCCGTTACAGGAGTCACCTAAAGCTACTTTCGTGGTTTTATTTGTTGGTTTTGGCAGCGGATAACCCGGGTTAGCTTGACTCGGGTGTGAATTAGCCCGGTGGTTAGTAGTTAGCTAATTGTTTGACAGTTTTTACTGTGAGGATGACGCAACGTAGCAGGTGTCAGAAAGTGTGAAGTGAAACTCGCGATAGCGGTTAGCTTCTGTCTTCATGCTTCAATGGTTCTCTTGCCTTTAAAATACAGACTGTGTGTGCGTGTGCGTGCGTGCGTGCGTGAGCGCGCGTGTGTGATATTTAAATACCTTATTTCAGGGTCAGAAAATCAATTTTCAAGCATAAACAAAGACATCAATCAATAAGCAAACCATTAAAAAGTGAATATATTTTCTACTTAATTTGGTTCATTTATATTTTTCTTACATTTTATTTTTACCCATTTCTCTCTTTTTTTATTGTCCTTCTCCATTCACCATTCATCTTTACACTTAAAAGGAAATATATATATATGATAAGAAATGTGGAGTTATAACTACAGATATAACTCTCGATAAAACTATATATTACCATCTCATTCAACACCCCTCACTCACTCATTATCCTGAACACACACACACTCACACACACACCTGCATACACAGTTTTTTGCCGGATGTTCGTTTTGGACCAATATTGTTTTCCTCAGTTTGCTTCTGTTCCTTTGTTTGTTTTTGTCATTTTCCTTATCTTGCTTTGTATAATCTCTTTTTGCTGTTTATGTGTACATGTACTTGTCTCCACTTGTCTTGTGAATCCCCTTACACTCAATCTATTACTAAATACAATAGAAATGCAAAATATTAAATGAGTTAAAAACAGTTAAAGGCCAAAAGTGGATGGTCATTATATAAAATCATAAAGCATCCAAATTGATGGAACAGTATTAAGCTGTAGGTCATGTACAGGTTAAGTTGTAGTGATGGGAATCTTTAGTAATCCTACGATTCATATCATACCATCATACTCTTGGTGTAACAACAACCCCGCTCTATTAATGTGTCTGTAGCACCACTTTAAAGCTTGTTTACCAGAGATGGGCTCATATGTTTCTTAGAAATAAAGCATGAAAAAGGACTAATAAACTAAAATGTCCCATTAGTCAACTAACCAGCTAAGAGACCTAAAAGGTATACTGTATGTATAAGTGTCTCTAATAATTAGTCTTATACATAATATAATACACCTTTCATTATAACGTAGTACAATACTACAGCCTCTAAAGTGACTAAACAAACGCTTTTTTATCAATTCAGCTTTAACAAATACGGCTGAAATAAGATATCGCTAAGACCACGGTATAAAACCTGAGACAAGACATTAACAACATTTTACGTACATGATTGCAGTAAAAATAACTTCTTCAAATAATAGTTACATCTATACAACCAGATATATAATGTGTGAAAGACTTATTTCCCCTCAAAGAGACTTTTCTTCATATTTTTCTTCCACCTAGAAATCCAACGACTATCACCACAGAAGAATTCCCATCAATACAGTCGGAAACCACCAACTTCCCCAACAGATGAGGCAGATGTTGTAGAGGGGGAACCACACCGCCCCCCCCCCCACCCCCCACCAGAGACAGCTTTAGGTGTGTTTCAACTGAGCCCCAGAATGGAGCGGGTTTGAGGCAGCTTCCTCCTCAGGTGTGTCCTGAGTTGTGACACAATTAGCTCAGGTTCTTCAGAGCCCACCCTGCTAGTAATATGAGCCATGGACTCCTGGGCAGTTGATAGTCCTGTAACCCTGGTCCTCAAGGCCCCCAACCAGAAGTATGAAGACCAGACCATTAACTGCTTCCTCAACTGGACTGTGGAGCGGCTGAAGAGTCACATCACCAACGTGTACCCCAGCAAGCCGGTAAGTCGCTCCCATGTTTGATGTTTTCTTTTAATTAAGTCTTGAGTTTAAGCTGACTCATGGACCAGGAGTGACTCCTAAAAGTTTATAATGATCTTAGGGTGGACATAGAACTAAATGTGCTTTAAATAAACTGAACCAAAACACAAATATAGGGCTGCGACTGACAATTATTTAAATTATTTGTTTTCCATTGCTGTTTGTTTTCCAGTAATTAATTAACCGGTTGGTCTACAAAACATTCGAACGTACGCAACACAATTCCAGAGAGACAAAGTGCTTCAATTGTCTTTTTTTTTTTTTTTTTGTCTTAAAGTTCCCAAAGATATTTCCATTTACAAAACATTAAATTCTCACAAATATTTGTCATATTTCTTTAAAAATGTTAGCGTGAAATAAAAAAAAAAGTCTGCCGGTGTATTCTTCATACTTCACGGAGCACAGACGCTTCCTGGATTTTATGTCAGTTACACTTTTTTATTTTTTACAGCGTGGAGAGAAAAATGATCCTTTTTGAACCACTCCCTCCGAGAGAGTTCCACACGATCATGTGACTAAATGCACTGCTGCGGTGTTCATCCTGTGTGTGGAGGGTGTTAACAGGTGCAATGCACTGCTGTGGTGTTCATCCTGTGTGTGGAGGGTGTTAACAGGTGCAATGCACTGCTGCGGTGTTCATCCTGTGTGTGGAGGGTGTTAACAGGTGCAATGCACTGCTGCGGTGTTCATCCTGTGTGTGGAGGGTGTTAACAGGTGCATTGTGTTGGTGTGTGAACAACGAGCCTCCTGCTCGCACCTTTTGACTGCTTTGCAGCACTAAAAGAAGAAAGAAAAAGAAAAGAGCATTGCAGCGGTTCACTTTTAGCAGATTTCTGACGAGCAGAATGGAAAAGAAAAATACATCTTTACAAATGTTTCTGTTTCATTTTGTCATGACTAAAAACAGACCACAGATATTTAGAGCAAAGCAAAGTGTGTTAAAATAAAAGTGACAGTTTGTTCCTCGAGTTAATCAGGTCGTGTTGCAAAAGAAGAAGAGCGACGATAAAATGGAAAGCTCAGCACACATATTTGTATGAGTTTTTTATGCTCCAGTTGTCGGTAGTTTTTTAACATGGGCAAGTGTATTTAATGATATTAAGTGCAGCTCCTCGGGAAGCACAGAAAATATGATCGTACATACTGCGTGTGCTTTTAGTAAGCCTCAAAATCTAATCTGTAGCTCAGCAATCTAATCTCATCTGAAGGAGTCTAATCAGTCACCCTCCTGTGTTCTAACACAACAAGGTCTTCCCCCTCTCACAGCTACAAACACAATCAGTCTGTTTATCTAAGAGGCTGAATGTTTCTGCTGAGAGTTCATGCTCGACCTTCGAAACAGCAGTTGAGAAAAGTCTCAATTTCCATATTTTTTCCTGAGCACCTGAAGGACTTCTCATCCGGGTTTTCTTAAACCTCGACCGTGGGGATACTTGAAATATTTGTTGACGTTTGAGGTTTTAGTCGCCCTTATCTGTTTACACTGTAAAGAAAAAGACAAGTTGGGTGGCTGAGACGGTCACACAGTGACCTAAAGGCACTTTCTTGTTGCTGTTTTAACAAAAGAAAATGTATTCTCACCGTTTCACACTGTTTTCACACCAGTCCATTCTCTGTCTCACCATGTGATGCTGTTTGTGTTGCAGCTGTCCAAAGACCAGCGGCTGGTGTACTCAGGGAGGCTCCTTCAAGACCACCTACAGCTCAGAGATGTGCTCAGAAAGGTAAGGCTGTGTGTGTGTGCATGAGGTGAGTGTATGAGCAATGTTTGGCAACCCACCCAGGTGGATTTGTCCCTGTCTGAAAAAGCCTTTTTAAAATGTATATATGTTAAATTTTTTTCATCAACTGCTGCAACTAAGGATTATTTAAGCTGCAGATCATTTTCTCAATTAATAATTTTGTCTATAAAATGTCATAAAATAGTGACAAATGCCTGTTTATAAGTCAAAGTGTAAAATATTACGTTTAAAATCCTGTTTGACAGAGAAAAGCATCAAACCTGCTCGTTTGAGAAGCTTGGACCAGCAAATCTTTGGCATCTTTGCCAAAACAACAGACAAAGCACGCACACACACACATAGCGTCTGTGTGTGTGTGTGTGTGTGTGTGTGTGTGTGTGTGTGTGTGTGTGTGTGTGTGCGTGTGCGTGCTGTGGGAGAACTGAAACAGGCTGCCTGGGAAACAATAGCTGATCTGATGTGTTTTACCAACAAAGACTGAGCAGTGTGTCTGAATTCTGGCCATTTCCTCTTTAATCCTCTCTTTCTCTTTTTCTTGTTTTATCTCTCTGCTCTGTTGCTACCTTCTCTTCCGCCTCTTCCTCCTCCTCCTCCTCCTCGTCCTCCCACATCCTTGACTCGTGGACCCGCAGCAGGATGAATACCACATGATGCATCTAGTGTGTACCTCTCACAGCCCCCCAGCCTCGCCCATGCCCCGGAGCCCCGCCATGGCCAGCTCTTCTGCTCCTGACTCCAGTGTGAGTAGACCGACACACACCAACTCTCCCCTAGGGCTCAAACTGAATATAAGAAGTTGATGTAATCAATGTGACGTCACCCACTGGTTTGAAGACTGCCCTTTTGGCCATCGCCATCTTGCTTTTTTGCAACCAGATGTGACAAAAGAGGGTGGAGCTAAGTACAAGCGAACGCTGAATACAGTATTTTTAGTCGACCAAACCTGTTACAACTAACTGTCATGAGCTGAAAACGCTGTGAAAGGGTTAAAGTTGTAAGACAAAAACACGGACGACTCCCAGACCAGACGACGCTGTCGTAGCGCCCTGTCAATCACAAGGATCGGGTTTGGGCCGTGACGTCACAGATCCACATTCAACACATTCAACACATTTCTTTGTCAACATCATTCCTTCAGTCACGGCGGGCTGGTGACTCAGCTTTTAGTTTCTATTCTTGACTCCATGTTACTTTAGATGAAAATAGTCCCAACCAGCTCCACACAGTGAGGGTAACAGATTTTAAATTTAGGGGAAAAGAGCGCACATGGTATTGGACCAGTACTCTGTGTCAGCGGACGCCCTCAGTTGAGGTTTAAGGAGAGTAAAAGTTCGATTGGTCCGTCCCCAGTGAGCTGTAACAGCTTGGTATTATCGTAGTCACTCTGCCTTTTAAAACTCGCTTTAGGTTCAGTCCCAAAAACACACCTTTTATAAAACCTCCTCTTTTCTTTGTATTCATTATTTAAAAAACGCAGCAACGTCCTCATCTCAACTTCTGATTGGTGTTCACATCTCGTCCCTCAGAGTTCAGACGGCGCCGGCTCCACCTCCCATGCCAATCAGCCAGCCTCTTCCTCTTCTGTCCCGGGAAGTCATGACGGGCTGAGGTATCGCGGCGGCGTCCCCCAGTACAACCCTCAGAGCCCCGCTGGTGTCCCTCAGTGGTAAGCAGGTCCTCCACAGTATAACTGATGTAGGACTCATTCTCACTGACTACGGTGGTTAGTCAGCTGAGCTCTACGGTACTGAACCTTGGTGATTTTGTGTTGGGTTTTATTACACTGGAAGCAGAACTGCAGGACCAGAAGATTGTAAAATATATTTCTAATGTGGATGATGAAGAGAAAACTAAAGAGGCAGACGGAACACGTTGTCATTAGCCTGTGTGTGTGTTTGTGCAGAGTGTAAACACATGTAATAACAAACATGGCGCTCCTCCACAGGCCAGATGGAGCCCAGGTCCCTTTGCAAGGAGACCTCCCTGCCAACATGCCCCCCCACCCCATGTACATGCCCATGCAGATGCTGTGGTGGCAGCAGATGTATGCACGCCACTACTACATGCAATAGTAAGTTGAAAAGATGTCAGTCAAGGTTGTTTATATAGATTTAATCTTTTTATAATTGCTGCCATTTGCCTATAAATGCAGCAACACTCAGCTTTTTCTTATTATTTCTTCCTCTGAAGTTGAACAGTTAAAAATGACTCCAGACCTATAAACTGAAGTCGAGTTGGTTGTATTTTCTTCTAAACAACTGAATGTTTTCTCTTCCTCATCAGTCAAGCAGCAGTAGCTGCCTCCCAGCCTCCCAGCACCCCCCCACCTTCCTCCCCCTCGCCCCTTCAACCCGCCCAACCCAACGAGGCCGTGCAGCCCCCGCTGGGGCCCAACCCGGCCCCCAACCCTCTGCCCGAGAACCAGCCGGCCAACCCCAACATCCAGATGAACGCGCAGGGCGGGGCGGTGCTGAACGACGACGAGCTCAACCGCGATTGGCTGGACTGGTTGTACACGGTGTCCCGCGCCGGCGTGCTGCTCAGCATCGTCTACTTCTACTCCTCCTTCAGCCGCTTCGTCATGGTGGTCGGCGCCATGCTGCTCGTCTACCTGTGAGACACTTATATTTTACACATACACTTCTTTTTATTTTTCACATTTGCTTTAATTTCTATTCAGTTAGCTGCATGTGTGTTTGTGGCCAAAGTCAGTTTTCACAAATCTTTCCATGGGATTAAAAAAATAATAAACATTTGAAACATTTCTATGTACGTGAGATAAAAGCTTTAAACTAAAGGGTAAGAGTATGTTTGTGTTTTTTTTTTCCTCCAGGCATCAGGCTGGTTGGTTTCCCTTCAGGCCGGAGCAGCAGAATCTCCTCCAGCCTCCTCAGGAGGCGGCGGAGAGACACCAGGACATACAGGAAATGGTGAGCTGGAGGACGTCTCTCAACCTCGCTGTCTTAATCTCTGCAACAACCATCCAACAGCTTTTACCTATCCGCCCAGCATGTTGCTCCTGACAGCTGTTACATGAACGTACTGTTCTATGTAAGATTTCTACGGTTGACAAGTGACTAGATAAAGTTTTTAATAGATCTGCTAAAGATTAAAAGCTGGTGATTACAGCACATGCCACATGGCCGCAACATCCCGGGTTCGATTCTGGCCTTGGGAGCTTTGTTGCATGTAATACCCCTTTTTATTTCTCTCTCTCTCTTTCTCCCCCATTTCTACACTGTCCTCTGTCAAATATAAGCAAAAATAATCTTAAAAAACCCCAAACAGACTATTCGCTGCATCAAGTTGTGGAAAAGACAACTGGGTGTGTACCTGGATTTTTGCAGATCTGCATCCAGGTACAGATTTGTACTTTAGGACATGGATCAAGTGTCATTAAAATCAACTTTTGGAGATTAACTGCTGAAAATTAAACCAAAACATGAAGGTAATTGATGAATGTAATGATCACATTGCATGTATGTAGCATCGCATCATCAATGTTTTCTGTATCGTCCCATCTGTGTGTCAGGAACGCCTGATGGATGAGGGGATGGACGACGACGATGACCGGGGTGAGGAAGGAGCTGTAGGCCCCGAGGACCAGAACCAGGACCAGGCTGCTGCTGCCGCCGCCGTCGTCCCCGAGCCCAGCCTCTTTACCACCGCGTGGTCCTTCATCAGCACCTTCTTCACCTCGCTCGTCCCAGAGGGACGGCGCCAAGCAGCCAACTAGACAGACCCCACCCCCTCTGCCCTACCTCTCATACACCCCTCTTCCTCCTGCCAGCAGGTACCACTCGACAGAAGTATCACAGCTCCTGTACTGTCTTAAATACCCCCAAACCATCTTCAGATACCCTGATGCGTTCAAATACCTTTTTCCCCCCCGGACCCCCTGGTTCAACACCAGCCGGGCGGCTACAAACCTCGTACATTCAGAACAGGCTCCTCTGGAGTTTAAGAGCAAGATGCATTGTGAGTTCAGCAGGAGGATCAGAGAATAAAGGAAAATAAAGAAAGTTAATCCCACGATGTGTTAATGGATCAAGTGCTTCAGCAGTGATAGTCTGTTTATTTCTTCTTTATTTACTTCCATTGATCATGAATTCATTGATACGTGGTGATGGTGAGAGAACCTGGGGGGAGCCGTCTTCCATTTTAAACAGTGATGAGGTCATGCTTTTGAAACTTAAATGAGGAATGTGAAGAAAAAGAAATCAGGATGAACGGGGAGATGTTTCCTTAAACCATGAAAACCCCACAACCCTAAAGACATTTCCATGTGTGCACATGATGTGCATAAAGACATTGCAGCTACTGAAGCACATTGTTTTCCCACTTTGTGTATTTGAACATTATTTACACATGTAATTATATGCATCTTTAATTCCTGGATATATGCTTTTTTTTTTTTAATAAAAATCTTGCTGCAGTTCGACTCGTCAACTGTGTTTCACTTCCTGTTACTGTATCTGTAGTTCCTCTGCTGTCCTGCAGGTGGCAGTGCTCACACACATGTCAAAGTAGTTTGATCGAACTTTGTACTGGAACCTTCATAAATCGTTTCATGCAACAATTGTTTGCATGATTTGATGATCTTAACTTCTGCTTTTACATAAACTCCAAACTGAAATATTTTCTTAGGTCCATATTTTTTGTCATGTCCTATTTGTCCTATAATTTTTTTACATGTAAATGTTACATGGTATACAAATATAATGATTAATGTCAACAAAAATGTTTCACAAAAGAAATGAAAAGACAACTCAAGTTAAGTGATATAAAATAATAGTAACTTCAGGAAACAGACTGTTAATTTAACTTCTATCATGCATAGTTATACATTCTGTCTCAAAGCTTCGAGAGATAGTAAATGTTGGTTCATGACCAAATACCTGCAAAACAAATGATATTCCCATCAACCAATGCTAATTGTGTTATGTAATATTAGCATGTTTAATTGGACATATAAGAAAGCTAACTTTTTTTAGTGCTTGTTCACATACATTTGGGAATCTGGAGTTCCTGTTGATTCAACAAGCCATTAGGATCTGACTTCCCTTCCTATGTCACATGCAGGCTCATTAGAAAATACCGCCCACCACCCGAGTAGCTCCATCCACGGCTGGAGAACTACGGCATAATCCCGATGTCCCCCCTAAACCCTCAAACCCGGAACCTTCAGGGACTTCACTGACGTCACCCGGTAAATGGTTGAGTGTGAATTATTAAGCTCGACATATTAAGTTTCCATTACAACGTCGTAGCGTGTTATGTACAATTGTGGCTCTTTATTTTATACTTTTTTACTCCCTGTAATGACTTCCAGGTTCTTGCCTCACGAGATGAGAAGTAATTGTCGAAAAATGATGTGCTTCAGTATCAACCTGAAAATGCTTTAACACTTAGCACATCAATATATTCTTTCAAACAGTTTTGCTTTGTAAAGGTCTGAAGATGGTGAACGTGGTGAACGAGGCCTGCTAAAAAAATCAGCATGTCAGCATTGTCATTGTGAGCATGTTGGCATGCTAATTTTAACATTTAGCTGAAAGCACCACTGTGCCTACGAAGCACCGCCATAGACTTAGTGTTCTTAGAAACGCAATACCGTCTCACTGCACGGGTGAGTGCCTTGCTCGAGGGCAGCTAAGTGGTAGAAAAACGGTGGAGGGGGATGTCTCATTGTCTTCACCTGCTGAGAACTGTCAGGTGTCTTTTGTATCTATGGGTCGTAGTGACTTTCAGCAGAACATAGGCCACACATTTTGCACTCGACTCCATGAAGTATTATGTCCTTGAGTTTTAAAAGCACCTTAATGAGAGTTTGAATTTTGTTCCCCCGGCTGGATGTTAGAAGCTAAACCTGCAGCGGGCTCTGACACTCTGTTCCTCACTGATAGAGAGGTGAGCAGGGAAGCGGCTCAGACAGCGATGCACTTCAGAGAGTCCTCCAAAACCCCCTAATCAAATGACCATGGATTTCTGTGTAGTTGGTCGTAGAAGGCCCAATTAATTATGCATGACAGCGGCTTGACGGCCGTTTGATTTCGTTATGCGCGCCCCCTCCGGGCCGCCGATCCAATCAGGTTAGGACCCCCCCACCCCCCAATCCCTCCCTCCGTGGGGTTAGACTCCCCTTATCAGAGGGAGAGATTTCTTTAAGAGGGTGTTTGAGGCCTTGTAGGACATTTCATCATCATAATAAGTCCTTATTATGCAGACGGCTCCCTCCTGTTTCCCTGCTATCAGGCCTCGTTGTCTTTGGGGAGGCAGCAGTTGGGCTGGACACATGCCACGGAGACACACCGACTTTATTAAATGAACACAGAGAGGAGACGGGGGACGAGAGACAGAGAGAGTGACACCTGTGAGGACGGGACGGCGATGCACTGCAGCAGCACGCTTTCAGTAAAAGGGCCCCGAATGAGCTTTTAGACGAGATATTATTGGTTGATCACACATATTTTATACTGTGTGGTCAACCAATAAGTAACATAACTGCTGAAGACATGCTTCAGATTATTAAGAAACAGAAAATCAGCAAAAGAAAATGCTAATTATTGCATGTTTCCATCCACTACTGGTATGTGAATATTAGGCGTTGGGTGCATCAAGAGGAACAAAATTCTCCAGTCGGGTGCCGTCAAACCACTGCAGAGGAAGAGGAAGAGGAAGAGGGTGCAACGAGATGACGTAATCAAAAGAGTCACATCAATCAAACCTCAAGTGATGCAAATCCATTTAGGAAAACATGATGGAAATACAATATTTCTGTTCCATATTCTCTTCTCATCGCTCCACAAGGATCTGATGTTTTCGTCTCTCCCATTGGAAGCTTGAGAGATATTTTAAATTTTGTTTTTATCGTCACGGAAATACGGAAATTTAAAATGTGCATGAAAACAGGTGGATGAAAATGCACTTAGTGTCATCATTACATAGTTTGTTCACCAGAGAGCAAAAAAATGTATTTAATGCAAAGCTGGAACGATTAATCTGATTGTGGAAAATCGATCTTCAACTATAGTTTGAAGTTAAGTTTAACACTTTCAATCACCTTTCAGTTGTTTTTAGCTCCACCCTCCGCTGTCACTTCTGGTTGCAAAAAAACAAGATGGCGACGGCCAAAATGCAGAACTTGAGGCATCAAAACTGCAATTCACAAACCGATGGGTGACGTCGTGGTGACTACGTCCACTTCTTAAATACAGTCTGTGACTTTTCAACTGTAACATTTCCGGCTCTTGATCACAAGTAAACGATAAAAAAATCTGAGAGATTCGTTTTTGACTTTACGTCATCACAAAGGCGTACGTTTGGTTTTAGAAGGGGGAGTACTGAAGTCAGAGGTTCTTCAACCTGGGTTTGGGGTTGGCCCCAAAATTGTACATTTGTTTTTTTTAAAACCTAAATAACCTGCAGAGGAAGTTGAAGTACTTTTTTCAGCCCTGAGCAGTCTTCCTCTTTGACTGAGATTTGCATCTTGTAATCCGCAAATGGATTTTGGCAGCTGCAGTCTGAGCAAAATAATGTCCTTAATATCCCAGGTGGAAGTCAGGCCATAATGTAGACTTGTGTGTCAGAGGTAATCTTTTATAAAACATGTAAAGTGAATTTTCTCGGCTGTGTCCGACAGTGAAAACTTTTACAGCATCTTCTGGCCGACGGAATCCTCCGACTCACTCCTGTCAAACACACGTACGAAATATGTTTGTGATTCAATTGATTCTCAAACAAAACATTAGCATTAGCTGAAGAGCTCAAATTGTTTGTTGTAGTGCATAGAGTTGTTTGATTTTAATAATCTATACATAAATCTAATTTAGGGTATAGTATAAAAGTATAAGCAGCAGCACCACATACTTGCAGTGACTATTTTCTTCACTTAAACAGACACAGAGGAGCTGCTATACTGAGAGAGTTAGTAATTAAGTGTGCTTCCAATACTAAATGCCCAATTTAACCAAAAGTTTAGATTCATGACACCGGTCTTTACGTGCTCACACACTCAAAAGCACCTGGAGCAGATTGCATCGACCTCATTAAGTCCACCTGCATCAATTATCTTAAAACAAGGATGTTCCACTTGGGTTTTGGAGGCGCAGACATAAATAACACAAATTTATATACGTATATATTCATATAAAAACTGATGACCACTTACTACCAGTAAATGTGTCTCCTGTTTTGTATGAACACAGTGAAGGTTTCTGAACTTGACCTAAATAAAGTCTGAAGAGGTCCAAATATTTTGTCTAATGAAGGACAAACACAAACCCGTTGGTCTTACACTAACTTTGTTCTGTATACTACAAGTGTTGCCAATGTTTTGTATGTTAAGTAGATTTTTGGAAAATAACTACAGCTGTCAGATAAATGTGGTCCTATAAAATGTTCAATATTTCCCTCTCAGATGTAGTGGAGTATATAAAGCAGCAAAAAATAGAAAAACTCCAGTAAAGTACCTCAATACAGTGCAGTACTTCTTTGTTTCACATCTGATTTGGGGTTATTCCTTAATGGCATTACTAAAAAAGGGTCCAACAAATACCAGAAGTAATCTGACAGCAGCCTGAACGTCAGACTACATTTGGTCTTAAAACCCAAAAATCTTTTTTTACTTGAGCAGAAATCCCACCGTTTGTGGGCGGGAAGTGAATTTAGCTCGAGCTCTGTCAGGAAGTCCTGTCGTCTCTGCTTGTCCTCGTGCATCTTTGCCTTCAAGGTGCATTTCCCTTCTGAAAACAGATTTCCCCCGTCGTTTGCCAACAGGTTGCACATTTCAGCACAAACTCTCGTGTGGTCGTCTGGTGTCCTTCGTCTTCCCCGAAGCACTTTGTGGCCGGTTTGTTAAAAGCGCTTTATCGCTAAATTTGACTTGGCACGTCTCGTCGGGACAGACTGCGGCTGATGAGACTCTTGACCTGCAGATAAAACATCCATTAAGTGGCTTGTCTGGGGCCCTTTCCCTACTCTGGCCCTCATTAGCATATTGTTAGCCATTTGCTGGATGGCCGCACGCTGCCGTCGTGCAGCCAGTCACCACGCCATAAAGAACCACCTCTCGCTCGGCTGTCGTGCTAAATGACGTCTCCGACATTGTAATGCTCGCCGGCTGTCCTCCGCCAGACGATTCAAACGACCGCTAAAAGCCCGGGGGAGGGAGGGGGAAGGGCCAAAATGCAAAATTGATGGAAATGACATTAGATTCGGCTCATGCTCCTCACTGTGTAAATTATGCCCCAAAATGGACTCTCTGGCCCGACTGTTGGCTCCAATTTGTTAGGCCATACCTCACGGTGGCTCGTCTTGCCCTTCCCCTCTCCCTTTAATCCAATCAGAGCCACACTGGATGTTATTTATTTGTTTATTTATTTATTTTCCGAAGGATGTAACCGATTCTTATCGGGGCAGAAGTGGGGCCTTCTTCCTGGTGAAACGGTGACTAACGTCCAGCCATCGATCCGTCAGTTCGTCTGCGGTGGCGGGTGATGGTTCTGGTGATAGACGACAGTGTGTGTGTGTGTGTGTGTTTATATGTATGAGTGTGTACACTTTGCTGGAGTCAATAGTGCAGATATGAGTGTGTTTTTTCAGTCCATGGATTGTGATCGAACATGTGCACATGAACATCAAAACATGGAATGTTATTTTGAACGGATTTCCCGTCTGACTTGATTTTTTTTTTATCTTTAGGAGGCCTAATGAACATTCTTGGACCCATTCAAACATCTACATCAAAGTGCAGCTGCTTGCCTGTAATGTTTACGCTCATAAAAGCGTTGGCAAAATGCCTAAAATGTAAATCTACAACATTTACGTGCTCCCATTGGAAGATATTTGGGATGCATTTTGGTTCCAGGTCTATTGGCTTTACAGAACATTATGATTTATGATCTCAGCGCTGGCTTTAATAATTTAACAACTCCTCAGAGTGGATGTTGTTCAGTCTCATTACGATCATCATTCATTTTGTCATTTTTTGGCAGAATCACAGAATCTTACTTTTACTTCTTGGCAGGAGACATCCTCAGTTAAAGAAGAGATAAGGCTGCTGTTATTCTATATTTACCGGCCGCGGCAGCGTGTTGGTTGGCTGGTAATGTTTTCAGCTTGTGAGTCTGTGTGTGAGTCATCATGGCCAATGTGTAGATCTGCAGACACCAACATTATCACAGAGTAACTTTGCAGGCGTTATATGTTTGTCTGTGGGACAGGTGTGACTTCAAAGATGAGTGTGGTCCGAGCAAGGGTGCTGTAAGTAGAGGGGGTGGAGTATTTCTGGCAGCAGGATGGTGTGTGTGAGATTGAGTCAAAATAAACTACAGCATCAGTATAATATGACGCAAGTTTACTGACAGGAAACAAGAACAAAAGCACACACAAGATCACCAGACTGACAATGAGAATAACACTGAGGTAATGTGTGGCAGTGGGTATTTATACAGGTGTAGTGACGAGGGGACGAGGAACAGGTGATCTGGTGATTGGTGGGACGAGCGGGGTTACAGGTGGCATGAACGGAACATATCACTCAGTACAACCATTTTTAATATTTCTTGGACAACAGTGGAGCTCTATCTGTGGCGCAGATTGTTGGTTTGTGTCTGCACGTGGAATTTGTTCATAACAAGAAATCACTAAATTTAGACTTTAATCTTCTTCAACCTCAGTGGGAATAGTTGATTGTTAGAGCAGTACAAAATAAAACTATATCACAAAGGAAAAACCCCAGAAATAACAGAGAAATATCTACTAATGAGGATTGAAAATTGTTTCCTAAAGGACATAAATCTAATAATATGTGCGTCATTAAAACCAAGTAAAGCCAATTTCTTTCAGCTGTGAGGCAATGCATTTTCCAGCTGATCCAAGAGGCTTTTTAAATAGTTTATTTATCATAAGAAGTATGATAACTTTATCAATACATAAAGGAACACTTCATCCTTCAGTTTACCAGAAAAAAAAATCTAATTCAAAATCACCAAATTTGCAGATACAAGGTGAAATGAACTAAAGCTGTCTGACAAATAGTGGAGTAGAAGTATAAAGAAGAATACACTGGACATATACTCAAAGTGCAAGTTCCTTGAATTTGTACTTCTACTCCTTGGTTACATTCCACCACTAACCCTAATCCTAACCCTGAAACTGAAGCAGCTAAGTGGAACTCAGCTATCGTTCATTTTTTTTTATTTCTGTGCCTTTGCATCTCGAAAAATGTCTTCCGTGAAATTGTGGATGTGACGGTTGAATCAGTTTATGAGGCCGTGATGTTCTGTGTTCTCCTGCTGCAAAGAGGACGACAAGCAAGGAAAACCTGTCCGCCCCTTTATAAGATAATTGTCCTGCAGATTAAAAAAAGGGAAAAATTTGACATCAATCATTTCTTGCTTTAGGAATATGTGTATGAAGCACAATGTGCTGTCCTCAACTATTTTCACAGTTTTGAGAGTTAGTAAAAGTATCTGGTTCCAAATCTGACCGATCAGCCACGTCACCTCGAATGGCTGTGACACATTAATGTTTTTATTTCCATATTTAAGAGGAAAAAAACATTATTGTCTGTAAATAAGTTACTGTGAATATTTAAAGACATAACTTGTTGGTAACAGGTCACAAACTTGTCTGATACAGATTATGGCTGATTTTATTTATATGTAGTACAGTCATGTTGTAGCATTATGGGTTACCGTTCCCACTCGTCCATCTTCACACAATACTCCATAATGACAAAGCAAAAACAGTAATTATCATAAACAAAAACAAAACTGAAATATCACATTGACGTCAGAGCTCAGGTGTCTCCGATTTCTCTGGATCACCTCTGAGACGTTTTGATTGGAGTCCACCTGAGGTACATTTAAAGTGATTGGACATGATTTGGAAATGCACACACCCACACACACGCCTGTGTGTGTGAATGAGGTCTCACAGCTGACCAATCAGAGCAGAAGCTCATCCATGAGGCGAAGGGATCCACCCGCAGAGCTCAGAGACAGGATTGTGTCGAGGAACAGATCTGGATGAGGCTGCAAAAACATTCCTGCTGAATTGAGGCCTGACACGACCTGAGTACTTATGTATATGTGATATTTCAATTGTTTTTTCTGAAAACCTGTTTTTCTTTTGTCATTGTAGGATTTTTACGGGGAAATTAATTTAAACAATTTCACCACAAGGATGTAACATAAGAATATGTGAGAAAAGTGTCTGATTTCTTTCTGAATGCACTTTGACTTGTAAAGTGAAGTGTAATACGAGGGATTGAGGTTGCATGAATCTTTAGAGTTATATGCTGACTGCAGGTTCTCTGCAGCTCTAAAGGATTTCAAAATGAATCTGGCAATTCTCTGTTAAAGTAAGAGTTAATATTCAGACTCAGAGTGCAGTTTATGGCTCGCTTTCAGATAAATGTTTTTTGCGAATGTAGTACAACAGCTGCCCACTAGGTGGTGGTGTAGGATGCGTTTTATGATCGTTTACATCATGATGAAGCTTTTGAGGTAGAATAATTTCTGCTTCTGTTTTTGTTGTCTTGGCAACTTATTTACTGTTCTGGCTTTTTCACAATACAAACAATATTTCATCCCATAAACTCCAAACTAGGAGATACAGAAGACTTTCTTAATACTTGCATGGGAAAAATAAATTAGAGATATATTACTCCGATAGAAATAGAAAATGTCTCACTGTGACAGGTGGTGCAGAAACCTTAATAAATACTTGTGTCACTTATTTTGAAATTAATTCACAGAATTTATTTCTGTGATTCGTGGAGAGAGAAAAGTCAGCCAGTGAAAAGAAAGAACTCGGAGAGTTTTGGGTGGTGATATATATTTCTCAAGGTTTACAAATAACGTTTTTTTTTTTTTTTAAATGTGGCATAGTACATTACACATTATTTCCAGAGAGCAAAATAAATATATTGCACTTAAAAATCATCAAAACAACAATCTCGTTCGGTGTCGTATTTGTATTACGTCATACAAAAGAAAACGTCTTGTTCAAAAAGGATTTGTTTTCAGGGGTGAGTCGGGACTGTGCGTATGGTTCAAAAGAGGGAAACAAAAGTGTTTTACATTTACACAACGTAATCAACATTCAGCTCATTTGTGCACCTGACAAACAGAGCTCAGGTTGCACATCAGTAAAGGACCGAGATCTCAATTCCAAAGCAAAGAAGAAGAAAAACAGGTCAAAGTACAAAGATGTTCTTGACTTTCCTCGATAAACAGATGAGGTAAAACCAACTGCTCGCACATAAATAACATGCAAGGGGTCAGAACAGAACGTGTGTCCATGTTTCACTGCAGCGGGCTTCATATGTTCAAACGTGGCAAACTGTGTCACAGTGTTCGTGTTACCAGCTCATGTATCACTTTAATACACGTGTTTGAATTCTGCACAGAGCAGCATTAAAAGTGTCTTCATCGTCCATCACACTCACACCTCAATGAACTTATCGTCCGCTTTGGATGCGTCTAAAATGCTGCTTTCATGACGCGAGAAGCTGAAATATTTCAGTTTCTTTGAATTTTGTGAATAAAACGTGAAAAAAAAATGTCCAACACAACCAGCGATTTATTTAATTATTGTGTCCTTAAGTCATATTGTTGCTGAGAAAATAAAGGTTTTATTAGATAAATACTGGATTTATTTTTAAACTGATCCAAATGTTTGATATTTTAAAGTACAAAATAAATAAATAAAATAATCAGCCAATTAATGTAAAACATAAACCAACATTCGATAAGGATCTCTTAAATCAGTTTGGTTAAGAATTTAAATCAACGATTAGTCATCGATGGGAACTTGATTAATCGTTTCAGTCATTTGTCAAACATGTAACTGCTTCTCGGGATATTATGCATTCATTTGTGATTTATGATAATAAACTGAATATTTTGGGGGTATTGGACTGCTGGTTGAAAAATAACAACATTTAAATTTGTCATGTTTAGCTCTTAGAAATTCTAACTAATATTTCAAAGACATTTTATAAACATAACCATTTTGAGCAGAGTAATCAATAACAATAACTGTTAAGTTGTTGCAGCCCCCCAAAAAAAAATGTTCATAGATGTAAATGACCAAACTGCATTCAGAGACAGTTCTTAAATAACCTTTAACATATTTGGGCATTTCTGTGCTGCGATTAGGGCCGACACGTACACATATATCGATCTATCCGTTTGAGTCTAGCTCGAGGTTTTAGAACTCGGTTATAGAAAACAGAGTTTTTGGATGTTGGATTGAAAATATATCTTCATGATAAAGTGTATTCAAAACAACAGCAATAATTGTCATTTCAGGCAGAACCACATCATCTGTGTACCTTGTATTTCTTCATATTGTTTAAATAAATTAATCTGTCTACTCCACCAGTGAGCTGCCATTTTGTATGCACCAGGTACTGAGTGGACTCCAGCAGCTTCCGGCCTCGTTTTCTTCCCCCCTGCATGTTTAAATGAGACAGCAGAGAGCCATTATTTCCAGGTGTGCATCAGCTCGGTAACACCTGCTGAAGACCAGCCGCTAACGGGCTGCAGGCGCCGGAAAACACCGTGACGTTTCTCCACAGATGTGTTTACAATGAAAACACATGAAGTCACACTGCTAGAGATGAAAAGGCATGATGAGTTCACCTTCTACCTGTGGAAATAGATTGATGAGGGCTGTCCTCTATGGGCCCGTTTCACACAGTGAATGGAAATATGACAATTTTAAAAGTTGTGATTTGAGCTCGACAGATGATGTGGATGAATCCCTCTTAGTGAAAGCGTGGTCACACCAGGAAGTAGCCACCAGGTGACTCCGGACTACTCTCAGGGCGAGTTGATGAGCTACTGTGGCTTGCACGAGCTAACCGCTAACGTGCTAGCACTGGTCAGTCACAACAACCCTCTTGAGTCTCTTTGTAGTCTCTCTGGACCGGGCAGGTTTAATCCCATGTGGCATTTCCTTTCAGGATTTCATTTGAGAAGAGAAACAAAAAGCTCTCCAAGCGAGCTGGTTTGTGAGCTGTCTGTTAAGAAGCTCAGCGGCTATGATTCCCAACATGCAGTTTGTTCAAAAGACACACATGTACAACATCAACTCCTCACTCCTTCTTTGTGGAGCAGTTGACACTCCAGCAGAGGTGGTTAGTTAAAAGCGTATAGAGCTACGATAGCGTCCAACATCTTGGACTCTCCGTTCCCTCAGATGTCCAGCACTGTCGACACAGTTTGCCATCGGCCAATGGGGGAAAGTATAGTCTCTCATGAAGAGAGGTCTGGCTCCACACATTATCATTCTGCTATAGTGTTATGTCTTTAAACCAAATCATAATCGTCTGAAGCACTGGATGTGGCGACGGTGCTCTTGCTAAAGCAAAAATAATAGCAGAAGGGGAAATGACGGTTGAAATAAGCGGCGAATGGCAGGCTTTTATCCTCAGTCTACATCCAGTGAGTCAGAATTACCAAAGTGCAACTCAAGGCGAAATATTTGTTCAGATTCATCCACAGATTCCATTGAAATGAATTGATTTTTGCTGCCAAAGTTTGCAGTTTTACATGCTGGTGTGACCGCGCCTCTAAAGCCTCAGAGCTTATTCATCCCATATTATTCCATATAGAGTTTACCCAGCGTGTTTGTCTACTGCTGTCAGCATGCGTCCTATGATTTCTTTTTTTTTTTTTTTTTTTTTGTTTTTTTTTTTGCACTCTACAGTGAGAATTTTCCTATGAGTAAATGTTGCATTTTCATCTTTGTACAATGCGTTTTAACATGTTTCTCACATTATTTTCAACAGAGAGTGAGGTTTGAACTGTACATATGGCTGGCTTTCAAGGAAACGGAGGAAAGCTGAGACTCTGATGCTGAAATGTTCACAGACTCGGACTGATCGGACTGATCCTCGGTGGCCAACACGCTGTAGCATCAGATGAGTCTCTCCGAAAACGTTGAAGGGTCACACAGCAACCTGGCCTCTTTAAAGCCTCGGTGGAGGCCCTGTAGGGACTGTTGCACCTTTAGAGGTTCTTCTAAATATTGTTTCAATACGTTAAAATGGAGGCTCCACTTTCTGTTCTTCAAGGGGGCAAGAACAAACATGCTCCTTGTCTCGTCTCGCATTAGGTTTTATAGTTTGTTTTGAGGTTGCAGTTTGTACAATGTCGCTGAAGTGTTCACAGAAAGGTGCCGATGTGTCCGCACACAGTCCTTCTATTTTCTGAATGTTGTGGATCAGTATGCCACATCCTCTTCAGCTGCAGGTGAACTATTTACAAAGACCAGGGGGGGACGATACAAACAGGATGAGGAGTGATGAGCCCGAGTGGAGAAATAACTGGTTGCACTGGATTGGGGATCAGAGCGAAGATCGGCCGACTCCTCCCCAGGACGGAGTCATACGAAGGGCGTCATGACCGTGGAGGAGTGGCGGAGTCCCTGGATGGCGGCATAGGGCCCCTGCTGGAAGTAGTGGTGGTAGCGGGGCATGTGGAAGGAAGGGAAGGCCGGCCCGCTGCCCTGCATGGTTCCAGCCAGAGCGGTGGGCGTCAGCGGCATGCCCAGCCGGCTGTAGGGGGGCAGGGAGCCTTGGATGGGGTGGGGCAGGGAGCCGGAGCCCATGGCCGACAGGGACTGTGGGTGCTGGAAGCCCGAGAAGCCCGAAGCGGTGGTGACCCAGGAGCTGAGGGAGAGGTTGTCTGAGGCGGTGAACGCAGAGCCTGCAGGAGACACGGGAGGATGTAAATATTAGGGTCATACATACTCAGGATGAAGCTGCTAATATTCTTTATATTTTCTTGTTTTTAACTAACAGAATGAAAAAAATAAAATAAACTTCCTCTTCCTTTGTGCAATATTGCTCCAAAAACACAGTTTGAGTCAGTGCCAAATACAGCATTTCCTCATCTCCTGTCTGTGCTGAGGTGACTCACCTCTGGTGAGTCCACCGTGTCCGTCCTCGTGCAGGTTCTCCTCGTCGCCAGCGTAGGTTCGGATCGGCGACCGGGCATACGAGTGCTTGTGGATCAGATTCTCAACACTTTCCCTGCAGCAAAAGTCGAAGAGAGAACCCCAAAATAAATCTCTTTTTTTCCATATTAGGTTTTCATTTTGTGGAGTTGCACCCCGATACACATTCTTGTTTCTTTCAGACAAAAGTTAAATTGTGGGATCTGATAAAATGTTGTAAAAAGTTACCAAGAATTCAACTTGAACATCATTCTTAATATCTGGTATAACCTTAATGTATTGTGTTCATGCAACTGCATTTACACATTTTAGCAATCTGTGACCTGTTAAATACTCTGACTCGTCAATAACTAGTCAATACTTTAATCTCTTTTTCTGAGTGAACACTTAAGTGTCACAAATTGTGGTCACAGATTTTCAGTGTAACACCAGTTTTTTTTATTATGTCTCCGCATATTTCTTTGCATTCATGTAATATTATGTTTACATGTCTGAACATGAGTGTGTCCACTCTGTTTGTGCAGACTGTGCATGGAGGTTTGGGCGTGTGTGTGTGTGTGTGTGTGTGTGTGTGTGTGTGTGTGTGTACGTTTACCATCCCACAAAGTGCATTAGCTCATTTGAGTCTTGTCAGATCGCACTTCTCAAACACAGTGACACAAATTGTTAGGGGAGGTAGTGAGCATGCGTGTGTGTGTGTGTGTGTGTGTGTGGGGGAGGGAGTGGGGGGGGGGGACAGGCAAGTGGTCTGCATCATGCGAGCCATGCGTCCACATTAGCAGCCCCCGCCCCTCCAATTAGGTTAGGAAAGTGCAATATCTGTCAGCAGAGGAGTACAAA